>NC_061513.1:137757903-137834483 GCF_022539505.1 Lolium rigidum | reverse complement strand
AACTTAACACCAACAAAATTTTATCATTAAACCCTAGAGATGGGAGAGGTATATAATCATTTAAGAGATAAGAAGCACACTCTAAGTTATTAACACTTAAAAGTTAAGAAACTACACTTGGGGTATAATTGAATTCACTTTAAAACTAATTACCAAATATGGTAAAACACAAGGACCTAAGTGCATAAAAGCCACACCTTCTGATTTCAATCATAACTTATTAAATATGTGGAATATCACAAAACTAAATTCGTTTACATTACGAATTATAGTTCAAACTATTTGAATAAAATAAACTATGACTATTTTGAAACTCATATGATCATGCCTCGGTGAAATCAAACATCACCATTCAAAATTGGGGTATAATCCTTATCTTTGACATTTTGATCCCAATAATAATATAAATACAATCACATATGATATAGTGACTCAATCACAAGCATAAAATCATTCACAAGATATTTAGTAACAAAAGCCACTTGGCTATCCAAAAATAAATCACATGAGAGGATAATCTCAATGCCACATAGGATGAAAATATCTACATAGCTTGAATCCTAAGCTATGCCACCTCATGCTTAAAGGATTGCTATGGATGAGAGCATGACAACCAAGCACCTTACTCATCAAATGAAAGCAAGAGTCATCCACCCATGTGTCATGTTACTAGAGCATGCCCAAGCCTATAAAAGGAGCCTCACACTTCATCCATTTCATCATCTTGCACCTTGATGCAAGAAGACCAACACATTGAGCCACTCCATAAAATAGTTAGGATCAAGATGAAGCAGCTAGGAGGTGGAGGCATGCAACAAGATGCGGGTTTATCGGATTTTCTCAAGAACAAGCTACGTAAGCTAGCAAGGTAGAATTCTTAGGCAAACCACATATTTAGTTAATCACATCATCATTCCTTGAGTAGAACCCTAGAATAATACATTCCAAAATAAGAATTGGGAGTAGAAGATAAACATTAAGAATAAGTTGCTCATGATGATGCCATGTGATACGTCTCCAACGTATCGATAATTTCTTGTGTTCCATGCCACATTATTGATGTTATCTACATGTTTTATGCACACTTTATGTCATATTCGTGCATTTTATGGAACTAACCTATTAACAAGATGCCGAAGTGCCAGCTTGCTGTTTTCTCGCTGTTTTTGGTTTCAGAAATCCTAGTAAAGAAATATTCTCGGAATTGGACGAAATAAAAGCCCAGAGGCCTATTTTCTCACGAAGCTTCCAGAAGTCCGAAGACGAGACGAAGAGGGGCCACGGGGTGGCCAAACCCTAGGGCGGCGCGGCCCCACCCCTGGCCGCGCCGGCCTATGGTGTGGGCCCCCCGTGCCGCCTCTCGACTTGCCCTTCCGCCTACTTAAAGCCTCCGTGACGAAACTTCCAGCACCGAGAGCCACGATACGGAAAACCTTCCGAGACGCCGTCACCGCCGATCCCATCTCGGGGGATCCCGGAGATCGCTCTCCGGCACCCTGCCGGAGAGGGGAATCATCTCCCGGAGGACTCTACACCGCCATGGTCGCCTCCGGAGTGATGAGTGAGTAGTCTACCCCTGGACTATGGGTCCATAGCAGTAGCTAGATGGTTGTCTTCTCCCCATTGTGCTATCATTGCCGGATCTTGTGAGCTGCCTATCATGATCAAGATCATCTATCTGTAATTCTATATGTTGCGTTTGTTGGGATCCGATGAATAGAGAATACTTGTTATGTTGATTATCAAAGTTATGCTTATGTGTTGTTTATGATCTTGCATGCTCTCCGTTTCTAGTAGAGGCTCTGGCCAAGTTTTTACTTTTAACTCCAAGAGGGAGTACTTATGCTCGATAGTGGGTTCATGCCCGCATTGACACCTGGGACAATGACAGAAAGTTCTAAGGTTGTGTTGTGCTGTTGCCACTAGGGATAAAACATTGATGCTATGTCTAAGGATGTAGTTGTTGATTACATTACGCACCATACTTAATGCAATTGTCTCGTTGCTTTGCAACTTAATACTCGGAGGGGGTTCGGATGATAACCCTGAAGGTGGACTTTTAGGCATATATGCAGTTGGATGGCGGTCTATGTACTTTGTCGTAATGCCCAATTAAATCTCACTATACTCATCATGATATGTATGTGCATTGTCATGCTCTCTTTATTTGTCAATTGCCCAACTGTAATTTGTTCACCCAACATGCTGTTCGTCTTATGGGAGAGACACCTCTAGTGAACTGTGGACCCCGGTCCAATTCTCTTTACTGAAATACAATCTCATCGCAATACTTGTTTTTACCGTTTTCTCTGCAAACAATCATCTTCCACACAATACGGTTAATCCTTTGTTACAGCAAGCCGGTGAGATTGACAACCTCACCGTTTCGTTGGGGCAAAGTACTTTGGTTGTGTTGTGCAGGTTCCACGTTGGCGCCGGAATCTCCGGTGTTGCGCCGCACTACATCCCGCCGCCATCAACCTTCAACGTGCTTCTTGGCTCCTCCCGGTTCGATAAACCTTGGTTTCTTTCGAGGGAAAACTTGCTGCTGTGCGCATCATACCTTCCTCTTGGGGTTGCCCAACGAACGTGTGAAATACACGCCATCAAGCATATTTTCCGGCGCCGTTGCCGGGAACTGAAGAAAAGCTACACCACAAAGATTTCTAACTCCCACGTCAACTACGCACCAGCATATTTTCTGGCGCCGTTGCCGGGGAGATCAAGACACGCTGCAAGGGGAGTCTCCACTTCTCAATCTCTTTACTTTGTTTTTGTCTTGCTTTATTTTATTTACTACTTTGTTTGCTGCACTAAATCAAAATACAAAAAAATTAGTTGCTAGTTTTACTTTATTTATTGTCTTGTTTGCTATATCGAAAACACAAAAAAATTTAGTTTACTTGCATTTACTTTATCTAGTTTGCTTTATTTACTATTGCTAAAATGAGTAATCCTGAAGTTGAAGTTCGTTCATTTAAGCAACAAGGGGGAGAGTGTTTAAAAGATGCTTGGTATAGAATTAGTGATGCCCATAATAGGTGCACTAAGAAACACTCCACCACTATCCTACTCAGGAATTTTTATGTTGGTATCTCTAGCTGGAATAGATATGTTCTTGATTGTCTCGCGGGAGGTAACTTCCTAGGCGCTCCCGCTTTAGAAGCTAGTTGCATTATTGAGAGTTTATTTGGAACACCACCTGTTAATGAAACTAAAATTGAAACCTCCCTTGAGGATGTTATGAAAAAATTGGAAACCATAGAGAAAAATTGTAGTGTTGAAACTAAATTGGAAATATTACTTGATAATACTGATAAACTTGATAAAATCCTAGGAAGAATTAATGAAAGAATTGCTACTCTAGAAACTTGTGCTATCCATGATAATCAAACCCATAGAATTGGTAAACTTGAAGAAGCTAGCTATGAGAAAATTGGGTTCAACTTTTTCTTCTCTTAAATTTAATGAGAAAGCTTATGTGGGTAAGGAGCAAAAATTCATGTATGTCTCTAAGGTGCCTAAACCAAAGAATTACTATAGGCCTAAAATTGACAAAACTCCCAACACCGCTGGTAATGATGTTGATGCTTCGTCTCTTGATGTTACTTGAGATACACTTTCTGCGCCTAGCTGAAAGGCGTTAAAGAAAAGCGCTTATGGGAGACAACCCATGTTTTTACCTACAGTACTTTGTTTTTATTTTGTGTCTTGGAAGTTGTTTACTACTGTAGCAACCTCTCCTTATCTTAGTTTTGAGTTTTGTTGTGCCAAGTTAAGCCGTTGATAGAAAAGTAAGTACTAGATTTGGATTACTGCGCAGTAACAGATTTCTTTGCTGTCACGAATCTGGGTCTAATTCTCTGTAGGTAACTCAGAAAATTATGCCAATTTACGTGAGTGATCCTCAGATATGTACGCAACTTTCATTCAGTTTGAGCATTTTCGTTTGAGCAAGTCTGGTGCCATTTTAAAATTCGTCAATACGAACTGTTCTGTTTTGACAGATTCTGCCTTTTATTTCGCATTGCCTCTTTCGCTATGTTGGATGAATTTCTTTGATCCACTAATGTCCAGTAGCATTATGCAATGTCCAGAAGTGTTAAGAATGATTGTGTCACCTCTGAATATGTCAATTTATATTGTGCACTAACCCTCTAATGAGTTGTTTCGAGTTTGGTGTGGAGGAAGTTTTCAAGGATCAAGAGAGGAGTATGATGCAACATGATCAAGGAGAGTGAAAGCTCTAAGCTTGGGGATGCACCCGGTGGTTCACCCCTGCATATATCAAGAAGACTCAAGCGTCTAAGCTTGGGGATTCCCAAGGCATCCCCTTCTTCATCGACAAATTATCAGGTTCCTCCCCTGAAACTATATTTTTATTCGGCCACATCTTATGTGCTTTTTCTTGGAGCGTCGGTTTGTTTTTGTTTTTGTTTTGTTTGAATAAAATGGATCCTAGCATTCACTTTATGGGAGAGATACACACTCCGCTGTAGCATATGGACAAATATGTCCTTGGTTTCTACTCATAGTATTCATGGCGAAGTTTCTCCTTCGTTAAATTGTTATATGGTTGGAATTGGAAAATGATACATGTAGTAATTGCTATAAATGTCTTGGGTAATGTGATACTTGGCAATTGTTGTGCTCATGTTTAAGCTCTTGCATCATATGCTTTGCACCCATTAATGAAGAAATACATAGAGCATGCTAAAATTTGGTTTGCATATTTGGTTTCTCTAAGGTCTAGATAATTTCTAGTATTGAGTTTGAACAACAAGGAAGACGGTGTAGAGTCTTATAATGTTTACAATATGTCTTTTATGTGAGTTTTGCTGCACCGGTTCATCCTTGTGTTTGTTTCAAATAAGCCTTGCTAGCCTAAACCTTGTATCGAGAGGGAATACTTCTCATGCATCCAAAATACTTGAGCCAACCACTATGCCATTTGTGTCCACCATACCTACCTACTACATGGTATTTTCCCGCCATTCCAAAGTAAATTGCTTGAGTGCTACCTTTAAAATTCCATCATTCACCTTTGCAATATATAGCTCATGGGACAAATAGCTTAAAAACTATTGTGGTATTGAATATGTAATTATGCACTTTATCTCTTATTAAGTTGCTTGTTGTGCGATAACCATGTTTATCTGGGAACGCCATCAACTCATTGTTGAATTTCATGTGAGTTGCTATGCATGTTCGTCTTGTCCGAAGTAAGGGCGATCTACACCGAGTTGAATGGTTTGAGCATGCATATTGTGAGAGAAGAACATTGGGCCGCTAACTAAAGCCATGATTCATGGTGGAAGTTTCAGTTTTGGACAAATATCCTCAAATCTCTAATGAGAAAAGAATTAATTGTTGTCAAATGCTTAAAGCATTAAAAGAGGAGTCCATAATCTGTTGTCTATGTTGTCCCGGTATGGATGTCTAAGTTGAGAATAATCAAAAGCGAGAAATCCAAATGCGAGCTTTCTCCTTAGACCTTTGTACAGGCGGCATAGAGGTACCCCTTTGTGAAACTTGGTTAAAGCATATGTATTGCGGTGATAATCCAGGTAGTCCAAGCTAATTAGGACAAGGTGCGGGCACTATTAGTACACTATGCATGAGGCTTGCAACTTATAAGATATAATTTACATGATGCATATGCTTTATTACTACCGTTGACAAAATTGTTTCATGTTTTCAAAATCAAAGCTCTAGCACAAATATAGCAATCGATGCTTTTCCTCTATGAGGACCATTCTTTTACTTTCAATGTTGAGTCAGTTCACCTATTCCTCTCCACCTCAAGAAGCAAACACTTGTGTGAACTGTGCATTGATTCCTACATACTTGCTTATTGCACTTATTATATTACTCTATGTTGACAATATCCATGAGATATATATGTTACAAGTTGAAAGCAACCGCTGAAACTTAATCTTCTTTTGTGTTGCTTCAATACCTTTACTTTGAATTATTGCTTTATGAGTTAACTCTTATGCAAGACTTATTGATGCTTGTCTTGAAGTGCTATTCATGAAAAGTCTTTGCTTTATGATTCACTTGTTTACTCATGTCATACACATTGTTTTGATCGCTGCATTCTCTACATATGCTTTACAAATAGTATGATCAAGTTTATGATGGCATGTCACTCCGGAAATTATCTTTGTTATCGTTTTACCCGCTCGGGACGAGCAGAACTAAGCTTGGGGATGCTGATACGTCTCCAACGTATCGATAATTTCTTGTGTTCCATGCCACATTATTGATGTTATCTACATGTTTTATGCACACTTTATGTCATATTCGTGCATTTTCCGGAACTAACCTATTAACAAGATGCCGAAGTGCCGCTTGCTGTTGTTCTCGCTGTTTTTGGTTTCAGTAAATCCTAGTAAAGAAATATTCTCGGAATTGGACGAAATAAAAGCCCGGAGGCCTATTTTCTCACGAAGCTTCCGAAGTCCGAAGACGAGACGAAGAGGGGCCACGGGGTGGCCAAACCCTAGGGCGGCGCGGCCCCACCCCTGGCCGCGCCGGCCTATGGTGGGGGCCCCTGTGCCCCCTCTTGACTTGCCCTTCCGCCTACTTAAAGCCTCCGTGACGAAACTTCCAATACCGAGAGCCACGATACGGAAAACCTTCCAGAGACGCCGTCACCGCCGATCCCATCTCGGGGGATCCTGGAGATCGCCTCCGGCACCCTGCCGGAGAGGGGAATCATCTCCCGGAGGACTCTACACCGCCATGGTCGCCTCCGGAGTGATGAGTGAGTAGTCTACCCCTGGACTATGGGTGCATAGCAGTAGCTAGATGGTTGTCTTCTCCCCATTGTGCTATCATTGTCGGATCTTGTGAGCTGCCTATCATGATCAAGATCATCTATACGTAATTCTATATGTTGCGTTTGTTGGGATCCGATGAATAGAGAATACTTGTTATGTTGATTATCAAAGTTATGCTTATGTGTTGTTTATGATCTTGCATGCTCTCCGTTTCTAGTAGAGGCTCCGGCCAAGTTTTTACTTTTAACTCCAAGAGGGAGTACTTATGCTCGATAGTGGGTTCATGCCTCGCATTGACACCGGGACGATGTGACGAAAGTTCTAAGGTTGTGTTGTGCTGTTGCCACTAGGGATAAAACATTGATGCTATGTCTAAGGATGTAGTTGTTGATTACATTACGCACCATACTTAATGCAATTGTCTGTTGCTTTGCAACTTAATACCGGAGGGGGTTCGGATGATAACCTCGAAGGTGGACTTTTAGGCATAGATGCAGTTGGATGGCGGTCTATGTACTTTGTCGTAATGCCCAATTAAATCTCACTATACTCATCATGATATGTATGTGCATTGTCATGCTCTCTTTATTTGTCAATTGCCCAACCGTAATTTGTTCACCCAACATGCTGTTCGTCTTATGGGAGAGACACCTCTAGTGAACTGTGGACCCCGGTCCAATTCTCTTTACTCGAAATACAATCCACTGCAATACTTGTTTTTACTCGTTTTCTCTGCAAACAATCATCTTCCACACAATACGGTTAATCCTTTGTTACGAGCAAGCCGGTGAGATTGACAACCTCACTGCTTTCGTTGGGGCAAAGTACTTTGGTTGTGTTGTGCAGGTTCCACGTTGGCGCCGGAATCTCCGGTGTTGCGCCGCACTACATCCCGCCGCCATCAACCTTCAACGTGCTTCTTGGCTCCTCCTGGTTCGATAAACCTTGGTTTCTTTCTGAGGGAAAACTTGCTGCTGTGCGCATCATACCTTCCTCTTGGGGTTGCCCAACGAACGTGTGAAATACACGCCATCACCATGACCATGCTTTGGGGAAATAGAAGAATAAGCCATAAGATAAACCCTATATTTAAGGTAGTGTGAGAAACCATTCATCCTTATAACCAAAGTTAACTATAAAAAGAACCATAAACATTTTAGTTACTCTAAATGATAAATTAAGGATAATAAAAGAAGTATATTGGTAGAAGATAAAACCAATTCTCAGATCCTTAGTAACTAAAGAAGCACATGAAATATTAAGCAAGTAACCATTTTTATCATGCATTGGGGAGAGTAAACCTAGTCAATGCAATATGGTCAGCACAATGAAACTCAATAGCTTCATCACTTAAGATTGCCTACATGATCCAACGTGTAAGAAATAGCATGACTCATGCATAAGCTCCATAATGCTAAGCCTATACTATGTAGTGATCAACTTGTTATCTTTGTAACAAGATAAACCATGATGGAAACAATAACTACTTAGATACTATCAAATATAGTGATAGTATTAACCTTAATAATGGGAAAGCTATGATAGAAACTATAAATCCTAATACAATTGAGCTCACATAAAATCATGTGCAAATTGACCAATGCCTCCAATATGAAGCCAAGTACTAATAAATAACTTCCTAAATATCTGGAATAAGACTCATCAACTCTAATTATCCAACACGGAGTTATATTACAAATGAGTAAGATAATTACAAATGACATACCTAAATTCTTGTCTAATTAAAAATTGCAACAAGGCTCACATATATTCATGTTTATTCAAAAACAACACAGTAATACAATGATCCTTGTATTAGACCTCATGAAAACCAAATTGTAAAAAAATCTGCAAAACAGACAAGAATTCAAAATTGAATTAAAACCAGAATTGAAAACAAGAAATAAAAACAGAAAAAGAAAAGGAGAGGAAAAAGTGCTTACCAGACCTTACCTGGCCGAGCAGCCCAACAGCAGCCCAGCAAACTGGCCCAAGCCACAGCCCAACAGGCCACCAACATACCCCTTCGTCTAAAAAACAGAGGAGAGGGGTCATCCTCATCCTCTTCGAACGCATGGAGGACAGCACGACGGCGTGCTCCTCTTCTCCTCGTCGCTGGCGATTTCTCCTCGCCCGGCGGTGTGACGAGGCATGCTCCCGAACAGTATAAAGCCCCTGGACGAACCCTAGCTCCGATTTCTTTCCTCTCTGCTCCAAATTCTCACCATGCCGGAACCTAGCTAAGCCGGCCATCGATTATCGCCGTCGATTGAGGCAGTACCAAGCCTCGGCGTGGTCACCACCGTCACCACCACCCTCGACACGCTCGGCATACGGGAGGAATCGAGCCAATAAGCCCCGGAGCGTCTCCGACGAGCTTGTCTTCTCCGACGACGGGAGACGTCGATTGCGCCGATTCCGACCTCCTCCTGCGCCACCGTCAAGCCCTTCGTGATCACGGTGAGCTTCCGATGCTCAAGCACCCCGTAGCTTCCTCTACTCCCCTTTGCATCGCCACCACGACGCACCTCTGCGTGAGCCGCCGCTCGGCATCACCGGCGGTGAAGCTCCGATGACCAATAGGAGGGGGCGCCGCCACTTTTCAGGCCAGCGTAGCACCACGCGTCCACCCAGCAACTGCGCATTGGCGCGGGAGCTCGGGATCCTCGCCGTCGACCATCACTGGCCGCCGGCCAGGAGCTTCCCAGGCCACCTCACCGATTTTGACTCGGTCATTGCTTCCGTGGCAGGTGACCTGGCCACTGGCCCACCTGTCTGCGTCTGTAGGTAGTAGTAGCCCGGGTACATTTAGTAGTTTTTGTTTTATTTCAAATACCAGAAAAAGTACTGCAACTTCAAATGAATTTAGAAAATTCAAATTAAGTCAGAAAAAAAATAAATGAGATATCAAAATTCTTAGAAAAGAAAACTCTATCCAATAAAAATATAATATGAAATTTCTATTTGTAATAAAAATTTAAGTATTTAATACTTATTATTTAAGCATTTTCTCTTATTCATAATTGAATTAAAATTCAATAATTAAGAAAAGTGTCCAAAATAAATAAAAAACCAGGAAAGTAAATAAAGAAAACATTAAAACTAATTTTCTTTAATTGGAGCTTATTAAATGTATATTAATAGGAATTAAACCCTGATTAATAATTACCCTAAATATTAAAATCTTTAAAAATAATAAAATGCCAAATTCAATATTATTTTTATTTCCAAGTTATTAATAACTTCAACTTTAAATTGAAGTTATTAATCATAGAACTATATAGTAAATAGCAAACCCTAATTCCATATGGAATGATATTACAACCCTATCATTTGATGTGAAAACCAAAACCCTAATTCAACTAGGAACCCTAGTTCAATGATTACATGTGAACCCTAAATTGCTCCTAACCTAAACCGTAGGTTAGAACATGTAATCATGGTACCTTATTACAAATCATAGAACCACAATGAGCAACTAAATACTTGTCTTGGACACATAAAATGTAGAAGACCTATCACTAATATATGGGTATCCCATATATTCATTCTCATCAGTACCTAACTAATCAAGGGGGATCAACCAAGTGAAAACCCTAGATCCTATTACCAGAGCCATCATCCTTGTTTATCCCCATTTAGCATCACACCATTGTGAAGAACCCTAATAGCAACCATACCTACTATTCTACATTATATAACCCTGTTCCACTAAACCCTACTAGTGTGAGATACTTATGAACCATCCTATTTAGGAACTAACCATTCTCTACTTAGAGATCCAATAGCTAAAACAAGACAACCTCAACCTTAATCGTTATACTTCTTATTATTTAAGAAGTATGTTCTTCAAAAGTTATTCCTTTGAAGTAAATAGAGCATGTTCATCAACCCTATCTAATAGAACCTATAAACCTTAAATTACAATACTTCTTATTACTTAAGAAGTATGTTCTTCAAAAGTTATTCTTTTGAAGAAAATAGAGGTAGCCATCAAACCCGCTAATAGGATTGATAAACCCTATCCTATTATCAACAACAAGGTATACCAACCTTGATAACAACTATACATAATGATTTGATTATAACATGACTCACTAAAACCATATAAGCCCTAGTAGCTGTTGAATCCAACATTGTTGGGATCCAACTAATAATTACCCTAGAAACTAGTTGAAACCCATAATAAACTATAAAACTCCACAACCCTGATTATCATACTTGTTCATTATTAAAGAACATGTTCTTCAAAAGTTATTCTTTTGAATTATATAATAAGTAATCATCAACCATGCAATATAGGGCTTAAAATTGATAATTGTTCTTTACTTATTATACAACTACTATTCCTTGGTGTGTATGATTGCTACTACTCATTTTACCACTTGTTTATGATTCTAAAACAACACAAACCTGAATAAGAACCTTGTTTGTGAATCACTCTAAAAGTGCAACACACCTGAACTAATCATTATAACTCACTAATCCTAAATCATCGGGGTTAGGTCACGCTTAGAGCGATTGCATCTCATACTTATGCATAATTGCATCCTTGCCAATCTTTTAAACATCGTCCTTACGGACGATGATGCTATTTCAGAATTTGGAGTTATTGCGTATCGAAGACCTTGTCTGCATAATCTTGCAGTCAAGAAAGGCAAGTTCATCACTTGCTCATGTCATTTGAGTATTTTTACCAAATTACTTGCAAAGTACTATGTTTATCACTATCGCATGAAAAGTAAAACCACTATTTTCATAACTATGAATATGACTATGTGGTGGGCAATGGAACCATGGATTGTGTTGATATGGTGGAGGTTCCAATGCACGGGTTGATATCCATCTAGGATTAAACAACAAATGTCGCCAGTGATTCTTGTGCCGTAATACCCGTGTTAACCATAAGATCCGGAGTGGGACGGAGTAGTCAAAAGTGTTTCCACCTCTCGTTCATCAACGGATGCGCTTTACCGTAGTACACTTGTAATCCAAGGGGGCAAGCTGGTGAGGCCGGGGAGTCCTAAGTCCCCACGGCATAGTCCGTAGTACACTTGTCGCCCGAAGGAGCAAGATGGTGAGGCTGGGAGTCCTAAGTCCCCACGGTATTGCGGTCTAGGATGGGTTGCAGCTACCGGCGTAGGAGTGTATGGTAGAGCCCAGCATCAGTTGTCGTGGTCGGGGTCCACCTTGAAATCTACGGGAATAATGGGACCGACGTGGACCCGTGGGTCGGGGCATGCAACAAAGGGTGGGTGTTCGAGGTAGCGGAGGAACATGATTGGCTAGACCTTATACCGGGCCTCACACCAAAGGAAGTGTGGACGGGTCGCCTCTGGTTGGCACCAAGGTTAAGATCTCTTATGGGTAAAGCAACACACCTCTGCAGAGTGTAAAGAACCGTGACTCGTCACTCCTCGTTCCGGGATATGGAACTGCGAACGCTGCCGGAAAGGAACTCCATGAAGTTCTAGTAAACCGGTGAAGGCCGACGGACATAGTTCTTCTAAATAAAAGCAACCTTTTGAAGAAATGGTTATGAAAACTTGCATTGGTATTAGAATTTCTGGTCTAATGTCGTAGCTAGTGCATTAAACACCTCTTTCCTATAATGAACTTGTTGAGTACGCTCGTACTCATCCCACTCTTAAATCCCCTGCTTAGATATGGAGGCATCGAAGGAGGATCTACAGTACAACTCGAAGGCCAAGGAGTCAACAACTACTTCAAGAGACAAGACCATGTCAGAGGAGTCCGATACCACCTCCAACAAGGAGAAAACATAGATTAGCCATAGAAGGGAACTAGCTTCCTAAACCTAGCTCCTATTTAGTTAGAATCTATTCTTAGCCTCTGTAGCTAGTTAAATACTCTACAAATAGAGTTCGTGTTATGTTTAGACTATGAGCCGTTCTTCTGGAGTTATCTGCAGTTTTACCTCATTGTAAAGTAGGAGGCTGTGATGATCTTATGTACCAGAGTCGATGTTGTAATTCTATAGACATGCCTTGGACCCGCATATGTTTCTGTTGTACCACTCTGAGCGATATAGTACCCGTGGAACTGTGTTTCATTGGTGTTATATCAGACTTGTATACTACACCATGCAGTGGTATGCCGGGTCACCACAGAATGCATCTCATATTTATGCATTATTGTATCCTTGCCAATCTTTTAAACATCGTCCTTACCGGACGATGATGCTATTTCAGAAGTTGGAGTTATTGCGTATCGAAGACCTTGTCTGCATAATCTTGCAGTCAAGAAAGGCAAGTTCATCACTTGCTCATGTCATTTGAGTATTTTTACGAAATTACTTGCAAAATACTACATTTAT
Organism: Lolium rigidum; assembly: GCF_022539505.1. Taxonomy (NCBI): domain Eukaryota; kingdom Viridiplantae; phylum Streptophyta; class Magnoliopsida; order Poales; family Poaceae; genus Lolium; species Lolium rigidum. The sequence goes on along the minus strand of NC_061513.1, from coordinate 137,821,361 downwards.
CACTATTGCATCAAAAGCAAAACCACTACTTTCATAACTATGAATATGACTATGTGGTTGGCAATGGAACCATGGATTGTGTTGATATGGTGGAGGTTCCATTGCAAGGGTTTATATCCATCTAGGATTAAACAACAAATGTCGTCCAGATGATTCTTGTGCCGTAATACCCGTGTTAACCATAAGATCCGGAGTGGGACGGAGTAGTCAAAAGTGTTTCCACCTCTCGTTCATCAACGGACGCGCTTTACCGTAGTACACTTGTAATCCAAGGGGGCAAGCGGTGAGGCTGGGGAGTCCTAAGTCCCCACGGCATTGTCCGTAGTACACTTGTCGCCCGAAGGAGCAAGCGGTGAGGCTGGGGAGTCCTAAGTCCCCACGGTATTGCGGTTTATGAGGGGTTGCAACGACCGGCGAAGGTATCAGGCCATCGTGCCTGGTATTAGTCGAGGTCGGATGGTATCCTTTGGATACGCTGACCGGCGAGGACCCAAGGTCGGAATTGCAACAAAGGGTGGGTGTTCGAGGTAGCGGAGGAACATGATTGGCTAGACCTTATACCGGGCCTCACACCAAAGGAAGTGTGGACATAAATGTACACCTGGTTGGCACCAAGGTTAAGATCTCTTATGGGTAAAGCAACACACCTCGCAGAGTGTAATGAATCGTGACCTGTCACTCCCTGTTCCGGGATATGGAATCGCGAACGCTGCCGGAAAGGAGCTCCATGAAGTTCTAGTAAACCGGTGAAGGCCGACGGACATAGTTCTTCCGAATAAAAGCAACCTTTTGAAGAAATGATTATGAAAACCTGCATTGGTATTAGACTTTTTGGTCTAATGCCGTAGCTAGTGCATTAAACACCTCTTTCCTATAATGAACTTGTTGAGTACGCTCGTACTCATCCCACTCTTAAATCTCCTTCTTAGATATAGAGGCATCAAAGGAGGATCTACAGTGCAACTCGAAGGCCGAGGAGTCAACAACTACTTCAAGAGACAGGACCCTGTCAGAGGAGTCAGATACCACATCCAACAAGGAGAAAACCTAGTTCAGCCATAGAAGGGAACTAGCTTCCTAAACCTAGCTCCTATTTAGCTAGAATCTATTCTTATCCTCTATAGCTAGTTAAATACTCGACAAATAGAGTTCGTGATAAGACTAGACTACGAGTCGTTCTTCTGGAGTTTATTTGCAGTTTTACCTCATTGTAAAGTAGGGGGCTGTGCTGATCTTATGTAACAGAGTCTATGTTGTAATTCTATAGACATGCCTTGGACTCGCATATGTTTTTGTTGTACCACTCTGAGCGATATAATACTAGTGGAACGGTGTTTCATTGGTGTTATATCAGACTTGCATACTACACCATGCAGTGGTATGCCGTGTCACCACACTCGTGCTCCTCCTCCTCCCGATCCTCCTCGTCGCGAGGGTCGTCGGCTAGGTACCTCCCCTACAACACGCCATCGCCACGCTTCTTGGCGACGGTGAAGGACGAGCCGGAGGAGGCACCTGCCCGCAGTTGCCACAATGGCGGAGGAGGCGTCGTCATCCGCGAGCGGCGCCAGCCATCTCTGCCGCGCCAGCGCGAGTGGACGCCACCGCCGGAGTACAAGGCGGCGTCCTCCATTGTCAAGCCGGAGGACGACCCGGAGGAATTCCCTCGGCTGCGCCAAGCCCAGTTCGAGTCCTTCACGGCGACGGACGAGTTCGCCGAGGCATATAGCGCTACCGATCACCGCCGCGTGGAGGAGGAGCGCCGTCTTCGTCTCAGCCTCGTCATCAACCTGGACATCGACGATGACGCTGGCCAGTCCAGCAGGCCGAGCGGGAAGTACGGGGACGCCAGCGAGGGTTGTAGTTGCATGCCTCAGCCGAAGAAGGAGGAGCCGGACGACGAGAAGGAGGACTACGCGGCGGCGATGTACCGCCGCCTAGGGCTAGGTCGTGGCGGCAACAACGGTGGTTACTAGATTTTTAGTTTTTTTATACCTATGTTTTTAAATTTGTACAAATATTGTTAAGTATGGCCGAACTATCTATGAATCTATTATTTCTACGAATTTAAAGTTTTTTAGTATAGAGGCAGCGACTGTCAGCCACCCAACCCTTATTTTTGTTTTACCGCCGGCGTTCCCCATATAGGCTTAAAATGGCTACGCCCGGAGCTCATACGAGGGAAAACTGGAGATGCTCTTAGTGTGTTCGTTCTTGGAGAACGAAAATAGCACACATCACAGGTTCCTTTTTATTAATCGTCACTGCTCAGTGCGGAAGGACATAGCCTGGTTATTTCTTATTTTTAGTGGACCAGATTGTAAAATTAAAATCTAGATGCAGCCAACATTGCCCAATTTGGACTAATTAGTACCGGCTAAACAAGTTGTGGGACTTCCATCGCACTATTTACAAGAAGTGGGACTTCCAGCGCACTATTTACAAGAAGTGAGACTAAAATGCAACTAGGATGTAAGTTGTGGGACTAAAAATGTATGAGTAAAATGCATCGCTAGTCCTGGAACTTACCGTCTATGTTTAAAAACATCCTTAAACACAGAAACTGCTATATTGCGGTCCTCGAAGTTGTTTCGGATGTCCATATACAGTCCTAGGTATGGCTAGCCACCGTATTATGCTGACGTGGCGATGAGACGGATCCAGGCGCAGTGGGTACCCCTACCACTACAACTTCCAGGATCATTGTAGTCCTCGAACTTGCTCTGGAGGTTCACCCACGGTCCTGCTTATGGTTTGCCACTGTGTTACACTGACGTGACGATGATGTGAATCCAAAACAATAAATTAATGATGCTTATTAGTGAACACAGTCTGCAAGTAAATTTGTACATATTTGACCAAATAAACGGTAGTACTAGCAACTCTATTTTATGCATTTTCCTCAAAAATGTATATTTGTAGGAAATGAGAGCATGTTCATGGTTACTCGGAACAAAAAAATATGCAAGTATGTACCTGCGAAAATAGCAAGTTTGTAAGTAATTTAAAATACTTAAAGATAATAGTGTGAAGCATACAAAATTTGAGCCAAGACTACATATATTCTTGTTCTGGAAGAAAAAAAAGGGTGTACTTGCTCGCGTTCCAAAAAAAAAAAAAGATGATCTAGGTTTGTGCTAAATCAAAATACTTCAAGTCAAGTTTGTAGAAAAATATATATTAACATCTAAAACACATTTTATTTGATTTAGTTAATCATAAGATAAATTTCGGTAATATATAGATTGGATGTCGTGGATATTATGGTAATGTATACATTTCTCTATTACTTGGTTAAACTTGGCATCAGTAATTATTTGTAATGGAAAATTGTTAGTTTGGTACGGTTTAGATTATTATTGCATAAAATGGAGTTGCTGTAAGGGAAATTATATGGCCAATGTAAATTATAGTGATTTTATTTAAAAGTTCTAGTATGATGATTTCTAGAAATAATTGCATAAAACTTGGATTTTAATTTCCTCTTTTCTCTCTAAAATATTCAACAAACATGAGTGTGTGTGTGTGTGTGTGATGTGCTTATGTGCATGTACAAGCTAGCTAGTTGCCGTATGGTTTAGATCAGCCAAGTGCACATGCATGCGTGTAATGGACCATAGGCACACCGCTTCAGCTGAGCGTCGTGTCTATCCCGCAGGGCTAGTGCTGATGTGCGATAATTAGTGTAGGATCATAAGCGAATATGAACTGCATCACACGCGTCTCTAACTGGCGTCTCTTCGGTGCATATAAATTGACTATTGCCCCTGCAATTTGTTGAATCTTAGTGTTGCCAAAATTTTCTATATAAAAGTTTAGGTTTACAGTTGATGGTACTGTCATTTGTTTAGATAGATACTACGTACGTACAGATTTATATACAGATTGTGTTCACTAATTAGACATCGCTAATAAAATTGTCTTGAACCCGTATCGTCACCCTATCAGCACAATACAATAGTCAACCGTACTTAGGACCGTGGGTGAACATCTGGGATAACTTCAGGGACTGCAATCACCGGCGAGCTATAGTGGTGGGTACCCGCAGCGATATCCTAGACCCGTCTCGTCGCCACATCAGCGTAATACGGTGGCTAACCGTATTCAGGACCGTACGTGAACATCCCGGACAACTTTGAGGACTACAATATAGCAATTTCTGTGTTCAAGGATGCTTTTAGACATTGCCGCTAAGTTCCAGGACTAGTGATGCATTTTACTCAAAATGTATATACCTCTATCTATCCTATAGTTGAGAGTGGCGAAACCTAGGCCGAGCTCCACGTAGGCCGTTTTTTTGAATCTATGAAACTTTTATTTTAGACATGTTAGAAAAATTGGGAAAAAATTATGACGTAGAGAATGTTGGAATCTATCAATGTGTAAATTTTCAGAATGAAATGTGTTGTATTTTGAACTCAATAAAAATAACAAATCTTGATTTCATCATTAGTGAATAGTAATGAACAGTACACTATAATCTTGAGTTTGTCATTTTGTGAGATTTTGTCATTTTGACTCAGGGGCAAAATACAATGTATTTTATTCTGAAAATTTACACATTGATAGATTCCAATATTCTCTACGTCTATGTATTTTTTTCTCAAAATTTTCTAGATCTATAAAATCAAAAGTTTTGAAGCTTTTGAGAGAAAAGAAAAACTGGGCTACATGTAGCCCAGGCTACAAAAGAAAAGAGGTTTTCGTTCGACTAAATATTTAGCAAAAATTGGTAACATCTAGTAAACTATATATTACCCCCACTGATTCATATTAATTGACTTCTCTTTGTCTAGATATGGATGTATGTAGTCGATAAACATATCTAGATACATCTGTATTTAGATAAAATTGAGTCAATATTTTAGATTGGAGAGAGTATTAGAATCGTTATAAACTATATTTTCATACTATATTCATATGATATTCTAATCTTAATATTTTTCATTTTTAGTTAAACTTGATAAATTTAATTTTTATTCAACTCAGAGGACAAAGTAAATAAAATGGAGGGGTACTGCAAATCTGACATCTTAGATCTTACCTACAAATAAATAGCTTTTATTATGCTTATGCTTCTAGTTTTAGAAACATCGATCTGGAGAGTCAAGAGTGGAGAAGAGGATGAACATCACACTGGCGGTGGTGGTCAGCGCGGCCAACAAGGGGGGCCACCGCTCCTTACGTCCATTCAGTTTTCCATAATACCCCTAATTAAATGGCCCATTCCCATTGATCCAATGGATCCAGCCCATAACTTGATTTGGCCACCCTACGCACACACTGCCCAGGTTTGTGCTCTAAGCTCTGCTAAAAAAAAACGTTTGTGCTCTAAGCTTTACATCAAACTTCCCCTCAAAAGAAGATTTACATCAGAACTACCACTAGTACATGCAAAAAAAGAAAGAACTGCCACTAGTAAAAAGCCACATTGAACATGGGTGAAAAGCTATATCAACAACAAACATATGGTATACCGATACAATCATGTCACTTATGTGGGAGGCACATCGACAAGAGATACCACTTCATTTGTTTTGAGGTGTTCCAAATCAAACGGGTGTCCACAACTGTATGGTGCCGAGGCGCACCCACAAAGGACACGACGTTGGTATACAACTGAACTTTGGAACCACTGAACTTTGGTCATCAATGGTGATGCCACTCTCTCCTAGATATCAATGAATTAAAATCATGTCGTATCTGGATACGTACGTTTTTACCCATGTAGGTAGACGTCTCGATCTCGTGATATCCTGACAGATCTTCGCTTCAAAATTTATGCCGGGACGGAAGGTCAGGGCTCATTTAATTTTGTCTATATATGATCTTCAAGAGGTGTAATGTGGACCCTTTATGTGTTTTCAAATGCAGGCTCAATTCACTGCGGCATGCACCCGCATGTATAATTTGTCATCCCTCCGTTTCTAGGTTTAATTAGTCGAAGTTAAATTTAATAAAGTTTGACCAAATATGTATCAAAAGCTATATTACTCCATCCGATTCATATTAATTAACTCAGCTTTGTCTAGACATAGATGCATGTATCTAGTCGACATACACTCTTATCTATCTATTATATACTAAAAGCAAAATATGTATAATAGAGACACCACGTTAATCCACATCACTAAAATTACCGTGACAGTTAGATCTAAATTTTACAGTTACTAGATAAAGCACTTGGAGCAGTCAGAGCGGTGATTTGACGATGAAAGACTGGGCCTTGTCATAGATTTCTTACAACAAGGTTGATAAAAAATACAGACAAGTGGCAGTCAAACAAAATAAACCTGAAGTCTGCCAAATGACTCCCCTTCACTGAGATAAACAGGCGGGGAAGAATTCAAGCACATAATATAACAAGTCCTCATCATAAAAAAAAAACGACCAAAAAAGTAGTGTTACACAGAAGCTCCTTTCTTACTTAATTATGACAAAGTTTGGACTTGGTAGCTCCTGCTGTAGCTTGTGGAATCCGGACTTGAGAATACTGTGTCTGTATTTTCTTGTGCAGCTCCTTGAAAGATTCGGGTATATAGTGGTACTCGTGAAACATGAGTCCCCATGCCCACTCTAAATGATGGCAATACGTGAGAAGATGATCAGCAATGGTGAAGGGCCGCACGGAAGGCTGTATCTTCTCCTCCATGTCGTGTATCTGGCACATCGCAGATAGGTCCTCAGACAAACCAGTCAAGAGAGACTGTGTTACAACAGGCCTGCGTGGCAGAGTGAAATAAACTGAGTTGCTGTAGATAGATGGCAGGTTCATTGTCGAGATACAGAGACATCTGTCAGTGTGGAGGAACATAGCATGGTCACCGAGACTGCAGATTGGCAGCAGCTTCTTGCCGCGGATGTCCACCTCGAAAACCTTGAAGGCACAACTCGCCCATGCCCTGGCATCAACCTCTGAGGTTCTATGTTGCACCACAAGCATCATACGCCCAGCAAACTCCACAAGATACTCGCACCATATCTTTTGTGTGGCCAATGAGTCTAGGGCGTAAGCAAGGGAGAATTTGCGTGGAGGGTAAACCATCACTATCTGCTTTGTCGACTTCACGGTGGCGAAGAGCATGCCTTGGAAGGGTAAGATGTTCTGAATCTCCAGACCATGGCGGATGAATTCCCACGCCACGCGGCCTGGTTGTGTCCACAGCGCCACGGGTTTCCAGGGGAAATGGGCAACCACTGAGAAGGGGGCCGTGGGTGAAGAGCAGACGAAGGCGCTCATGTGGAGCAGAGATCCTCGGTCCTTGACAGCCTTGTGAAAGGCGGGGGCGAGGGGCGGGAGGTCAACCATGGCGCGCGTGAAGGGGTGGAGCACGCGGACGGTCGTTTTGCGTTTGTGTAGAAGGATGACTAAGCCGTCGGTGAAGCCGACGACCCTGTGGAACCGGAGCTCGGGGAGCCGGACACGCAGGCGGCGCGCCGTGCGAGTGTGGAAGAAGGTGATCTCGCAGCATGCGTCGTCCAGGGGCGCCGCGTCGCCGTCGCAGAGCGCGACCCAGCCGCGCGGGCGGAGGTACGGTTTGCTCAGGGCGGAGACACGATCCGGTCTGGACGTGCTGGCGCGCCAACCGGAGCAGACGGCGCGGAATATGAGGTAATCCACCACGTCATCGGCCAGCAGCCGCCAGCCGACGAGGCGGGCGATGTCGGTAGGGAGCGATGCCCAGCCGCTCGCCACCTCCTGCGCCGGCACGGGACCCCGCCGGCGCTTGCAGCCGGAGCGTGGGCGAACGGGTGCACCTTTGCGCTTCCGCCCCTCCGTCGCGGCCGAGGTGACCGGAGGCATCGCCGGAGGATCGGAAAAGGAGGCGCCTTTATCCAGTCCCGCAGGGATCTATCAGATGTCACCTAGGGTTTGTTCAGAATCTGCAGATCAAAACAATAAGAATAGCAAATCGGAAGAACCTCAGCAGGTCGGGGCGCGGGAGCCGGAAGGAATCGGAGGGATTCAGCCCGAGACTGAGGTCCAAGGAATCGGGGGGATTCAAGCTGGAGAATGAAGCAGCCGCACGGACGAAGCCGCCGATGGCCGAAATGGGGGACTATTTTCTCCGTATTTTTCTTTTCCTTTGGAAGCGTGAAGCCGAACGGGGGTTGCGAGTCTCGGTTCATATGGTACCGTGTCTATCTTTTTATCCCCTATTTTTGAAAATATAGGTGTATTTCATTTCAGAAACAAAATTACGACTTTCTATTTTTCTTAGAGAATCAAATTTGGACTGGTACGGCCTTGTGGGCTGTGGCAACCGTAAAAACCCGAGCTGGAGCCTTCAAGAACACAATGAGGGGAAAAAAAAGTAGCGCTGGGCGTCCCCCATATTTTTCCGGATCTCGGCCTCCTTGAAGGGGGGAGGTGCTGTACACCGACCCGATCGGTGGATACCGGGTTGCCGCACAGCCTTTGTTAGGTATTGGGCCGGCCCAACGATTTTTTTGCCTATTTCGAATTTTTGTTTTTTCCTGTTTTTTCCTGTTTTTTTTGTGTTTTTAAGTTTTGAATATTTTTAAATTCTGAACTTTTTTCAAACCTGATTTTTTCAAAATTTGAACATTTTTCAGATTTGATTTTTTTTCAAAATGGAACAAATTTTAAATTTGAATAAATTTTGAACAATTTTTAGAATGAACATTTTTTCAAAAATTCGATTTTTTCGAAAATTTGAACATTTTTCGAAAATGAACATATTTTAAATGTGAACATTTTTCGATTATGAACGTTTTTTGGATATGAACAATTTTTAGCTTTGAACAATTTTCGTTTTGAACACTTTTCAAAATTTGAATTATTTCGAATTTGAACTATTTTCAAATTTGAACTTTTTCGGTTTTGAACAAAAATAAAAATAAACAGACAAGAAAATAAAGGGAAACAAAAAAGAAAAAAGAAAAAAGAAAAAAACAGAAACAGAAACAAAACAGAAAACAAAAAAAATAAAGAAAAATAGTGAAACTGGGCTAGGCCCAATACCCGACCAGGGTGTGCGGTGCCTGGTAGGCACCGACCTGGTCGGTGTATAGGATTTCCGCTTGAAGGGGACCCAGCCTAACTTTTAGGTCCAAGTCCAGCCCATCACTACAAAAGCCCATCGAGCCTTGGACCGGGCCGCTTCCCTATTCACACATTTTTAGGCCCAGGCCCGGTCCTGCCCAATCATCGGGCCTAAATCTTTGGCCAAGCCTAACCCACAGACATGCTCGGGCTGGCTCAAGCCCGGAAAATTCGGATCGGGCCGGGCTTTCCATGACCAGGTATAGTGTGTATGTTACAAAATGGGGTAAAAAAATAGATCAAATCTATACTATTTTATGGAACTTTACTAACTTACTATTATACGAGAATATGTGATGTTGGTGGGGAAAAAAATCAGGAATAAATTTTGGTACTTCAAAAAAACCAGCACCTCGATCGATCGGCGATCACTAATCTGTACTACTTAAAAAACATGAACGTGTTGAACACAGTCAGACGGTCCGTCGTTCCCTTGGTCTAGCATCCCTCGTCAAGCGTCGCACCCCTACAATGCCAATTTTGTGCGTGGAAACAACCAGTCAAACGTAACCGCTCTCCTCTCTCTTCTGTCACAAGCGCAGCGCCCGACCCAGTCACGCAGGGTTCCTCGAACCCCCGGACGCCGCCGCCTTCCTCTAGCAGCCCAACCCCGCCTGCCGTTTGCCGTCTGCCGTCTGCTGCTGTAGATCCAGGCCGAACTCCCCACTCCCATGGATCCCACTCTTCGCCGCCATGGATCCCGGACCTGTACTCCACGAGCAGCCTCATCACGCGCCGGATTTAGCGTTTGGGGGACGCGTTTTCTTCGTGCCACGTTTGGGGACATCACTCCCCAGCCACTTCCCCCAAACAGAATTTGAGATTTTTAAAATTTAATAGAAAATAGTTCAACTCATTCAAACTTGCTATATATTATATAGATTTGAACGAAATTCGATGAAATGTAAACCTAAACCCTAATAGTACTTGCGGCGGCCAGAGGGGTCGTAGTACTGGTGGAAGTTATACATGTCGTCGACGATGACGTCCTGCTTGCCGCGCTTGTCGGGTTCGTTGACGGGCTCGTCCTTCACCGCGCCGCTTGGCCCAGCTTCACCGTCATCAGTGAGGTCGACGAGCAGCATCCCAGCGTCGCGGATGAACATGGCGATCGCCCGCGTCGAGGTCGCCCCTCCAGGCGTCCTTGTCGTCCAACGATGCCATGCACGCCGTGCGCAAGCCAGGGCAGTCCTCGGGGTCGTCGCTACTGGCGATGAGGCGCTGCTGTCGCTCGTACTCCGCCAACTACGCGGCCTTCGCGGCTTCTTCGTCGTCCTGCTTCTCCTTCACCTTCGGCTTCGAGACGAGGAAGGCGTCGTCGGCGCGCCTTTGGTGCTGCCGCGCAGGTTCGTGGATGCTGACGCTGCTGCCGCCTCGCCTCCGACTGGCGGGCGGCGTCGCGTACTCCGGCTCTTCCTTCACCTCGCGCTTCGGCACATTGTAGGGTGTGGCGCGGTGCGAGGAAGGCGCCGATCGCGCCAGCCCCGAGGAAGAAGAGTTCAAGGAGGACGAGTACGTCCTCCTCGGCTGCCAGCGCGCTGCGGGCGAAGGAGATGATGGCGGCGAAGGCGGCATCTCCAGACTTGGGGCGCCGTTCTGGATACCGTCGACGGCGTGCTCGAGGGTTCACCCTAGAAGCGGAGGCACCCCACCCTGTTCCAGGTGTTCCTCCGGCCGATGAGGCCGTCGGTGCAGTCATCGTTAGCGGTGGGAGCCCAGGTCGGATCGGCTCGCTCCTGGGCGGTGAGGCGAGCCCACCGGGTCCTGATCACGTCCCTCTGGCGTTTGGTTCCAGCCGGTGGCGGCGGCGGGATGCCGACCCCGTTGACGGCCATCCTCCAGCCGCCGCTACTTGGCAGACGCATGTTCGGCAGGACAGGGTACCGCGCGCGGTACAACACCCACGCCTCCGCCACCGTGAGGCTTCCGCGGCCGAAGCCGTTCGCCGCGACGTTCTTGCGGGAGGACGACATTGCGAGCGCCAAGGGAGGAGGTGCGGCGAGAGGAAGGGGTCGCGGCGAGATTGGGTGCAGAGAGATTGGAATGGGGAAGGAAGGAGGGGCACTCTTATTGTACAGCAGCGGCATGCGAGGCGGTAGCGGGGCGTTGGCTGCAATAAACGCCGGCGCGGATGGCCACGCGGCCATGCACGACGAGATGTGTCACTGCGTCGCCTAAGAAAGCTGGGCGCCATTAACGTCGCTTGATCAGAGGTAGACGTTTTAGACTTCCGTGTCACTGACACGTCGGGTCTGCCTCTCTCCGCCTCGCTTTTCATCGTGTTCGGCGTGCCCGGAGCGTCTCTGTGGACGGGGGACGCGCTCGGGACGCCGGACACCGTATTTGACCGCGTCAGACGGAAAAGACATTTGGGACGCGCGGCTGGGAACAAAAATTTGTCCGGCGCGAGGCCGCTTTGGGGAGCGCGGCTCGAGATGCTCTAACAAATGTAGATCGCAAATTAAAGTATGTTTATGTCAAAATCGTGTAGCTCCCAAATTAAACCATCCTAACACTAAATTTGTTCGTTGCCAAACTGCTTTGTCTAGCTTCCAAATTAAAACATGTTCACGTGAAACTGCTTCATAATTAAACCATCACAATGCATGATCGGGAGGCCTCGCCGGGTTAGTCAATTAATATTCTAGTCGGATCGGGTTTCTGTCCTCGCCCGCGAACCAAAGCCTTCGCGCTTCTTCCGGTCTTTCTTTCCGATCGATACAACGTCCGCGTGCACAGTTTTCCTTCTGATCTTCCTCTTCCTTTCCGATCGACGCGAAGCTAAGTAGGACGTACCACGGTCGTATCCTAATTTAATAGTAAAGATGATTAATTATGCATTAATAATTACGTAACATACTTAACGCGTCGGATTATTAGTCGCCCTTCAACATGTTTCGTTTTATTTCGCGGGGACACTTATGTACATTCTTTGATCGTACAATTAGCTGCCGTGTATATTCTCTACTAATAAGTTACGAATCGGTGGTGTTGGTAGGTCAAAAAAATCGAAACAAATTTTCGTCCGTAAAAAAAATCGGGTTAAACTTTCATCCGTGGTTCCTTTCCTTTGATCGATATCCGTCGTCCGTCCCGCGAAGAGGAGTCCGCAAACAATTCGTGTCGGTGGGACGACAGAAGTGAACTCCGAGAGATACACGATTCGTGCATGGAAGAGCCACGCTCTCTGACCTCAATCGATCCAACTCCAGCAAGATCCGCGTGTCTCTGTCGTCGGGTTGCGCTGGATTCTTGCCGGCCTATCGCCGCGCTGTAGGCTCTCCCTGACTGATTGCTGCTACCGCTTGATCTCCTCAATCAACAATTCAGCTCCACGTATTTGTGCCTGCCCTTCATGGAGAAGAAGAGGAACAACTTGAAGAGGAGAAAGGGGAGAGGAAATCAACCGAGGCGGTGCTGCGAGCCGGAACTATCCCGAAGCTCTACCAATCGGCACCTGCCATGCATGTCGAAAATCATCGAGTTTGATCTCTACCTCAGAGATCGGCAACGCCCGCTACTGCTACCACGTCGAGAACGACGAGTCCACGTGCCGTGCTAGCTACCTTCGTATCATAAATCATAAATTGGCATCAATCTCCGCCGCAGAGAACGTCGCTGCCACCAATGTGCAGGGTAGCCGACGGCGCTGTGTGCAAGGCACACACAATGTGCACTACAATTTCCGCATCATCAAAATCTAGGTAGTGATGGTGCAGTCAGCGCTCCGGTTGCAGCCATACTCGACGTCCAGGAAAATTCAGAAAGTCTCTGTCACAGACCACAGACACGGTCTTGAACATTGCAAGAACTCCATAGCGAGGACAACCCATAGCGCATGTGAGGTGCTAGCTTAGTTTCATGCATATATATTTTTAGCGAACATACAAGATGCGTGTGCATCTTTGTAGAAAACTTTTTTTTAGTCACCTGAGGTGGAAGAGGTGCTAGCTTAGCGTCATGCATGTATTTCTTTAGGGAATATACAAGAGGCTTGCATCTTTGTACAATTTTTTTTTCTTTGATCACATTAGGCACTAACTTTCCAGTGGAATATTTTCTAATCTCAAAGTCTCCTTCCTTTATGTAGTTGCTCTTTAATTATGATTAGTTTTTATTATTAGGTATAGATTTCTCCCTACGCACCGGCACTTTTGCTAGATTTTCATCCGTAAAAAAACCCGAGCCAGGTTCAACTCCAACTGCGACCGCTTTGAGATCATGCATGGGGCAGCGGCACTGTGGCATCCACCACATGATCAACTACATGGAAAAAATGGCGCTACACTACCGCAGGAGTCCGGGCTAAACCTGGAGGAAACAAATCCCTCGAGTGTCCGTGCTTGCCTCTCCCTCCCTCACGTCGCTTTAGAGTTCTATTTTTGATGGCTTGAAGCGATGTGCAGAAGCCCGGACATGACGATGTGTCCTTAATCATGCGGACGCCAGTGTCGACGCATTTGCGGTAGCAGGAAAACTTGCTGGAGGTCTACATTTTTCTCTAATGAATTTAAGAATTGGTTGATCGCTCATGTTGTTGTTGTATATATAAAAAATTATTTCAACTTAATTTGATCGTGTTGTAATGTTTAAACTAGCATGCGTATTTTAAAGGAAACAAAATATTCACTCCTTTACAAATTAATTGATCCAAATTTTTCTAGATTTGTCTGTACCTACACAATAAAATAAATCAACGTGTAAATACATGTGTTTCTACATGAATTTGGGAGAAGAAATTTGTAACGGAGGGACTATTTTCTATCAAAGAGAAATTAGGTTAATAGTGCATATTACATTGTTATATGGTGTGGTAAACATACAAACCACACTATGAATTCACCACTAAAAATTAAAATTATTTTTGTTCCGCGGCAAAGCGCGGGCATAGTGCTAGTAGGAATAAAATAGATCTATGGATTTCATGTTCACTGTTCCAATCACGTTACTATGCCAAGACGTACATGCATAGGACTCTAGCTGCGGCTATTTAAAAAAAGTTTACACACACTAGCTAGCCAGAAGCCAATGGCAAGACTACATTATTCTTTTCCTTCTCAGGCACGCTGCACTACACATGAGACCAATGAATCTATTTACTCCCTCCATCTCATAAAAGGTATTTTAACTTTGTTTAAATTTAAAAATCTAGGCGATATTTAGTGTTTAGAACATCTAAATTTAAATAAATCTAAAACATATATCTACTTTAGACTAAAAGTAACATATATAACTAAAATTGAAAAATCATGTTGGTCCACATCACTTAAATTATTTTAATAGCTAGATCTAAAAAAATTGGCTAGGATTTAACAAAATATTAATAGTTACGTAGCTGGAAGGTCCGGTTTGACACAATCAAATTATGAAAGGTACAGCCGTGCCGCATCAGCTTTAAATAGAAAATGGTGGTACGAAGCTGTACCGCGATAGGATGCAACTGATTCACAGAAAAAAATTAACTCAACTGATTCAGGAAAAAAAATCAACTGCCTCCATTTACATTTAGAAAACGCGTACGTCCGGTCAGGGAAAAATCAAGCCTGTAATGGCGTAACTCTGTTCCGGGATTTATGTCTTCTCTGTGACGTGGAGAGCAACTCCAAGGATATTTTAGAGTTTGTCTCGAATTCTTTGTAGACAACACACCAATCATCTAAACTCGGAAATGACCGTATCTTCAGGAATTATACATGAACATTCGTGGTGTCATTACAAACTAGCGTATATAGTACACAACAATTCGGTAGCACGTATAGTATACATGAGGCGTATTTGCATAGAACTGTAACTACCTCCGTTAGAAAAAGAAGCCTATACTAGACAAATTTGAATATAGAGTCCATATAAAATGCCGAGAGCTGTTAAGCATAGTAAAGTTTTGCGTGGAAACAATTAGATCATCTAGAGAAGTTGTATAATCGAGTAATGGCAAAAATTAAGCATACCACGATTTATGTCCGCTTTGTTGCTAAAGCGCACAATTTTTCTTACTTGGCCGGTTTGTTTTTGGGCAGTTTACATACGCGCAAATAACAAGTTGCTCCCAATCAGGTCATCCGGAGAGACATACAAGGACACCAAATAGAAATAGTCTATGAAAAACTGATATGTATATACGAGTCATAAAAAATTATATCCAGGGCATAATCGAAAAAATATGCATAGAAACTGAGTGCAATGTGAAGGATAATAAGAGGATGTGCTTCACGCACATTTGAAAATGGTAAACTACTCTCTACATCTCCAAATATATGACGTATGAATTCAGTAAAAAGTCAATGCTTTGCTAGTTTGATCACGCATTGATCTAAGGGAATACCAATAACTGAAATATTGAACAACTAAACTACAAATATATCTTATAGTGGATCTATTGGTATTGATTTTGTATTGTAGATCTTAATTTTTTTTAATATTCCTGATCGAATATATTCAGACATTGCCCTCACATTTGCGAGGGCCACTGTGCTAGTTTAGATAAAGTTGAATCAATTAGTTTAGAACAAAAAGAGTATTAGAATCATCATAAAATCTATTTTCACATTATATTCACATGCTTTTATAATTTTAATATTTTTCATTTCTCCTCAAACTTGATAAATTTGATTCTTATTAAACTTAGAGGAAGGAGTAAGTAAAAATGCAGGGATACTACAAATAGGACATCTCAGATCTCACCTAAAATCGCTATCTTTTACTATGTTTCTAGTTTTAGAAGGCGAGAGCTATTTTGTCTCTCACTAGGCAGTGGGTAGCCTGTTGCCATCATGTGACACATAACATCGGTCTGGAGAGTCAAGAGTGGAGAAGAGGATGAACATCACAATTGCGGTGGTGGTTAGCGCGGCCAACAAGGGGGCCACCGCTCCCTAGACCCATTCAGTTTTCCTTAATACCCCTAAGTAAATGGCCCATTCCCATTCATCCAATGGTTCCAGCCCATAACTTGATTTGGCCACCCCACACACACACCGCCCAAATTTGTGCTCTAAGCTTTACATCAAACTTCCCCTCAAAAAAAGATTTACATCAGAACTACCACTAGTACATGCAAAAAAAAGAAAGAACTACCACTAGTAAAAAGACACATTGAACATGGGTGAAAAGTTATATCAGCAACATAAATATGGTATGCCGATACAATCATGTAACTTATGTGGGAGGCACATCGGCAAGAGATACCACTTCATTTGTTTTGAGGTGTTCCAAATCAAACGGGTGTCCACAAATGTATGGTGCCGATTCGTACCCGCAAAGGACACGACGTTGGTATACAACCGTGTGAGTTATGGGCCTAGATTTCTTCCGCATGCCATGCAACAACAAAAATATAGTACATCTTCCGGTCAATTCAAAGCCTATACAAAAAATGTACTGAATTCATAGACATCACAATAACACGGATGATGTAGATAAAAACAATGGCATTGCACTACATCAGAAAAATGTTTAAACATCACTTCACAAATTGACAACAAGAAGCTCACAAATGCACTACATCGGTTCATAAATTTCACACAGAGAATGCACAGCTTCAAGGTCTGCTTCTCTCATATGACGTATTCGATGGAGGAACATGTGAACGTGCCTCTGATGTCGATAGGTTATGCATACTTCATAAATTTTATGTCCATGGCGTGGTCATAATCTACACTAGATCATGTAGGCGTGCGTTGCCGCGCCTGTCTATTAGGGCAGCAAAATGTTAGGAATTGATAAAAATATTTTTGGAATTTTATTGATAAGAGAGTCAACCTCATATTTACAATAGCAATACATATAATCATGTGAAGTGAAACTATATTTAAACTTGGAACAAAATAACTCTAAAATATATATCACCACGCTATTGCCGTGCCATGAGAACGAAATAACCATTATAATATCATAGTATACAATAAACATATACGGCCAATTCTTTTTCTGAGAATCGCCCTCAGAAGTTTATTCCGTAGACGACATACATTCTCATTGTACAAGCTCAAACACAAACCAAGGGGTGACTTTAAAGTTCATAGCTGCTGAATTTAATCTAAGAGCTTCACGAGCGTATAATTGTGCTGCTTTATTTCCTTCTCGCCGGGTAAAGCACAAACTGACTGAATCCCTAGAGGTTGGTGGAGATGGCTTCTTTCATCTCCCACGTTGAGCGTTGCAAAATCAGGAAATCACTTTTGATCAGTATTATGTCATGTCATACTCATAAGCTGACCAAAAGAATAGCATATCTGCCTCAACTATGAATGAGTTACTCACATTCATATACTTTCTGCATTCCACTCCAACCAACTGTACGACATCACTCCTGCAACAACTCCAGACCCTCCTTAAATTGAGTGGTTGTTAATAGCACCATCACAATTAAGTTCAATCCACTCAATTTCAGGTCGAATAAGTTCCATAGATCTACAGGGCTACTTCTCCATGATTATATATATTTCTGTTCCCCGAACAATCCAAATACATAACATTCTATATTGACATGATAATCAGCTTCCAGTGTAATATTCAGAAAAACATGAAATTATTCCGCGGTGCTAAATTTCTGCAAATATATAATAGCTTTGATGCCAACACTTTAACCATTTTTGTTGTATAAATATGAAATCTCTTTGGTATACTCACATAGAATCAGCTCTAGTTCTGCTATATGAAGCCTGCAAAATGAGAAGTTGACATAGTTTTGACAATGAAATAGTGATTATTTTGGCCATTGGGGGTTTGGAAGACAGCTAAAAGATTCCAATGACACATTGTCAAACTTGTAAGCTGAATGACATGAAAATTGCAGAAATGGTGGATTAGCAACCGGAAAGAACTGAAAAGCCAATTCACTATGCGACAAACCATATCTGCTGACTACAAAACTTCCAGCTTTCTTATTCAGATGTTACACGATAAGAGTGAAATTGCTAATTTAAGTTGAATTTCTAATTATGCACACATCTAGAAACATAAAGAAAACACACGTAATAATTATTAGCCATGGCTTCCTTGATTAAAAGAACCATTGAACTATATTAGGTGAACAGGTCTCGTGTTATCACTATCTAGATCTCATAAAATTTAAATTTTTTAGTAATCAGTACCATGTTTCAGTATAGGCAACACATACTTGTGAAAGTGTTGTTTAAAGCTTTAGGGATAAACAACAATCAATTGTAGCACAATCTTTAGGGATTACATTTTGTGAAGACAAATTTCACAAACAGGATCTGAAATGAACAATGATAGTTTGAACGGGAATCGAGAAACATGATCTTACCAACTCGGGACATGCGGATGGCGTTCATATATGCTAGTTGCAGAATTGAATGAAGGAGTCAACCAAAAATGATTTTTTTGTGAGGCATCACACATGGATAGATTATCATTATATACCATCTACAGTTTTGGAGTGAAATGAAGTGAAGTGAGCAGAATGCAAAAAAAAAAAAAAAAACATGATATCGGTTCAACAAGTGCACACCATAATGATATTATTAACCCTGGTACCAACAGATGGATCTGTGGTAATTTTCTTACATTGGACTTCTGATGAACAACGAAGCAAGCAACTTCTCTTATATGTAATTAAAAGCATGATACATGTGTACGCTTGTTTTAAAACACATCTGATTGAGTTTTTCAGAATTTTGATTTCTTCTATGCTTCTACTTTCTACTGGATGGTCTCCATAAGGAATCACACAAAGTCACTTGGTCGTTGAAAATTTGTTTACTCCTATTAAGAATTCTGGAAACTTAGTGGCTTCCCTAAAAATGCTTATTATACCAAGAAAAAGGGTGGATCTCGAAATGTCAGGTTCCCGAGAAAGAAAAAAATTCTACAAATATCTGTGTAGATCCCTTGTACTTTTATCTCTTTGGAAAGAAATAAGACAAATATGTGCAAACAAGAAAATCTATCATGAAATGCATCCGAAACCTAGAGTCAAAACTTGCTTACAATCAAAAACAAATTCCCCTTCCATTTGTGCATGACCTACTCGACGAACTGGCAGTTACCAAGTTCTTCTCCAAGCTTGAGTTCCGCGCAGGTTACCACCAAATTCGAATACGCCCCGAAGACGAAGCTAAAACTACTTTCAAGACACAACACGGTCACTGCCAATTTCGAGTGATGCCTTTTGGTCTGACGAACGCACCTGCTACATTTTAGTGCGTAATGAACTCAATTTTTGCGCCATTTCTGCCTAAGTTTGTCATTGTCTTCCTAGTGGATATTCTCGTTTACAACTAATCATGGACTGAACACATGGGACATTTACAATTGGTATTGCTCAAGCTGCGAAACACAATTTTATGGCATTTTAAGCAAGTGCAGTTTTGGTCAGCAAATCATTCAGTATTTGGGACACATTCTATCTGATTAAGGTGTGTCTATTGAACCAGACAACTGTTGCCATGGCCACCTAACAAATACCCACTAATGCCACATAGTAGAGGGGTTTTTTGGGCCTAACCGGCTATTACTGTAAATTTGTTCAAAATTATGGATTGATTACCAAACCACTCGTTCAATTACTTACCAAAAAGGGTTTTGAGTGGTCTTCAGCTGCTACAGATGATTTTTTCTCACTTTGAAGGATGCGATGTCCTACAAATGTTTTTCTCACTTTGAAGGTTGCGATATCTCCTGCCCCTGCCCCTGTTCTTGTTGTCCCAAATTTCAACATTCCTTTCTCTGTTGAAACCGACGCATGCGAGACTAGTATTTGTGTGGTGTTAATGCAAAGAGGACACCCCTATATGTGAGCAAGGCTTTAGGCGTAATGAATCATAAGTTTTTTGTGTACGAAAAAGAGTTCTTAGCAATCATCACGACTGTTGATAAATGGCACTAATACCTTCAAAGAGGCCATTTCGCTATACTCACTGATCACAAGAGTTTGAGCAATATGGATGATCAACAACTCACCTCTGATGCAAAGAAAAGCAATGGCCAAGCTGGTGGGTTTACGATTTGAAATCAAATACAAGAAAGGTGTAGAAAATTGTGCATCTGATTCCTTATTTAGAGTAGGTCATTTGTTTGATGTGCAAGCCCTTTCTGTTTGTCAACCTGATTGGCTTCAAGAGGTGTTAAATTTTTACACCAATGATGCATATTCTCAATCATTGCTGCAAGAATTAGTTGTTCAACCACCTAATTCAAAAGGCTATTATCTCGAACATGGCCTCATCAAGTACACATGCAGATTAGTAATTGGTGATAATCTAGCAAAGCGGACCAAAATAATATCTTCTTTACATGACAATGCTATTTTGGTGGCCATTCTGGCATTCAAGCATCTTATCAAAGTATAAAGCATCTCTACTGCTAGCCATCTATGAAGATTGCCATCGAAAATTATGTGAATCAGTGTGCTATTTGTCGGCAAGCAAAACACAGACATCACAAGCCGGTAGGCCTGCTTCAACCACTTGAAAAACCTAAAGCTCCTTGGCAAGAATTGACTATGGATTTTATAGAAGGTTTTCCCTTGTCTAACGGTGCCAACATTATTCTGGTCGTAGTGGATTATCTTACTAAATACGCCCATTTCTTACCTATAAAGCATCCTTACACATCAACTTATGTTGCTAAATTGTTTGTTGACAATATTGTCAAGGTACACGGTGTGCCGCTCAAGATTATCCCGGCCTAAGATCTTTATAAGAAAATTATGGAAAGACATGCTCAAAGCTATTGTCATTAATTAATCTGAATTACAATATTGCTTACCATCCTCAAACCGACGGCCAAAGTGAGTGTGTGAAACAGTTCTTGGAACATTATTTGCGTTGTGTTGTCTAGGACAATCCTCGTTGGTGGAAGAAATGGAAGGTTTTAGCACAATTCTGGTATAATTCAAGCTATCACACAACGTTGGGGTGCACTTATTTCAAATACCTGTACCGCACATATCCTTACTTTAGTGGTATAGCCAATCTCTTTGTATTAGCAGATTTTGTGGAAAATGAGGACACACTGGCATATCAAGCTAAAACATAATTACTTCGGGCTCAACTGGTCCGAGATTAGCAACGTATGAAGATGTATGCTGACAAGAACTGAGTGGAGCGTCAGTTCATGGTTGGCAATCAAGTGATGTTGAGATTGCAGCCGTATGCTAAACAATCTGTGGTAAATCTCTGATGGCTTCCAAGTGCAGCATATTAATTGTAGTACTTTTCAATAAGAAAGGTTGTCGAACCCACGAGGATCTAAATGTATTGGTTAGCGGATTTGACAAGCAAACAATAATAAAAAAGTAGTAGTTTTGGTGTTTCGAGCGTATAGTTTGCAATAAAGTAAAATGCTAATAGTAAATTGCAATATGTAAATGCTCTAGAAATCCCAATCCTCTATGCAGCAAGAGGACAAGCTCAATTGTGTGTGCGCTTATATGAGACAAATATTATTGATTTACTAGCTTCTACACAACATGGTAAATATTTTGTCAAGTTTCATTCAATTAGGGGTGGAGACTAAATTAGGTGCAGCCATAAATATGAGCAAGTGCACCCCTTATGATGAGTCCTTGAGTCATTTTCATGAGCAAGAGACATAAATATCCCACCATAGAAATTAGATCATTGGTCCCCGACATAAACCCCTCTAATGCAACTCATAGTATTGGAAAACGGTTTCTATCATTCCGTCCCTTCCAACGCACATTCATTACATTAGAGTGTAGCCCTATGAGCCCATATAGATGAAGTAATATGGAGTCGACGTTCGCACAAAACCATCATAGAATAACATAAAAGATAAAAACTTGACCTAATACTCATTGCACATCATATAGAATCATAGCCATATCATCCTATGCCCTCAGGAATGTGGGGAACTACTCACAAGTGTCAAACATGATATGGACCAAAGGTATGATGGTTACAACACAATCTGAATATATAATCTCTCCACCAAATAAAGATAAAGTACCAATCACAAACATGCAACTAGCTCAAAATGATATCTTGGGTTCAAGTCAACACAAACTTTGAGGGAGATGAAGTCGATCTCATAGATGGAAATGGTGGTGATGATGGTGTTGATGGAGAGTTTGATGGAGATGCCTCCCCCCAAGCCAAGTAGTGGCGGTGATGTTGATAGCTTTGATTGCCCCTTCACCGGAGGCACCGCTGCAGCAGGATCTGCCCTCTCCCGGAGTAGGAGAGGACCTTCACCTCCGCCGCCGCCTCAATAAATCTCAGGAAAAATATGGCTTAAATTTTTGGGCGAAATGAAGGCTCTAGTATAAAAGGGGGCCCGAGGCTCAAACGAGTCTGGTTGGCGTGCCCGGCCAGGGTGGGCGCACCACTTGGTCCCGTTTGGCCCTCGTGGCTTCCCTCACGTACTTCTTTCGCTCACGGTATTTGTCCAGGTGAAAAACAGAACATGTAATTTTTCCTCAATTTTTTTAGGTGTCCAAAAGGTCCCTGAAACAATAAAAATGAAAAGGGCGATTTTCCGCCTCCCATGAATTAAATACCAATAAAGGAGACTTTGTAGAAAAGTTCCGAAAATCATCTAAAAATGCATAAATAATGGTGTATGATGGCATATATCAATGAAAAATAAACATATATGTAACAATAATGACGATGTAAAATGCACGTATCAATCTCTCATATCTGAAGCTTTCCTATAAATATTTCGGACCATACAAACTCCTAGAGCGCATTGGCGAAGTGGCATATCGTTTTGAAGATTCGAACCACTGCTCAGGTGCACGCCATGTTTCATGTGTCTCAACTCAAACCTTTTATTGCAAACTACAGTCCATGAACTGCCATCGTCTCCCGACTTTATGGAAGCAACTCCAATTCCTGTGGCGATTTTTCAGCGTCGGCTAGTGCCTAAAGGAAATGCAGTAGCGCCCCAAGTTCTGATCAAATGGGCATATTTGACTGACCATATCGCTACTTGGGAGGATTATTATGTATTCAAGACTCGATATCCTGATGCTACACCGTGGGAAGAGGATCAGGGTCAGGTCATTCCTCAAGGGGGGAGGAGGGGGTGCAAATGTCACACCTTCTCCAGAGTCGATAGACCATGGATGCCAACTGGCTAAGCTATTCATGGCCCAGCTATCGGAGATTAAGGTGGAAAAGGCGTGGACTATCATTAGACTAGCCGTGTTTGGACCTGAGAGCCCTGTAAGCATGTATGTCTATAAGAGACGATCCATACAAGTTGTCACACGTGTGGAAAAAAAGTAAATGAACTCTGAATCTCATCCTATGTGTTCTCTATGTATCCCATCCCCTTGCTCCTCTCATCCCACCTCCAATTTAAAAATCCGCTGGATCCTATGATCACACTGTACCTCAACTCTACGGACATCGCACAATCCCACGAGCGACGCATCAAGAGGGGAGACGGGCTCGCTATCGCATAAGCTCACCGCCATCAATTACGAGCGACGCATCAACAGGGAGGTGTGCTCCGTGCCACATCATCTCACCACCAATGACGAACGACACATCAGCTGGGGAGGCGTGTTATGTGCCGCATCAGCTTTCGAAGGGTGCATCAGACATCGATGCACCCCCTCCATCGACTGGTCATGTTCGATCAGAGGCCATCGCGCGGGGTCGAGTGATGCATGTAAAATACATACACGAACGTATAGTTTATGGTACTAAAATCCTTATTGTATTGGAAATTAGTTATATTTATTGGGACTAACCAATTAATAGTTGCAAAAGTATCACTCCTTCCATCCCGGTTCACAGGGCTCATATAAATTTGCACCGCGGCCAAGACAGCATTTGATTGGACGCTAAAACTCTTCTCAACGCTTGTCTCTCTCCAATCAGCTTCACTTGTGAATTAATAGGAATGCTAACAGACACACATGCACCCCAGCCCCACAATAAAAACTCGTTCCGTTTCCACCCCTGCCTGCATGCAATGGTTGTTTCAACGAGCATAAAAAAGAAGAAGGAGAAGGTAGAGATTTATTAGAGGGGGTTCCTACTTGTAATTAAATGCATGCAGGTCTTAGTGAGAAGGTATTGTGGGATAAATGTTTTTTTCAGATTAGGTCCTGTGAACCGGGACGAAGGGAGTAGTTGAAAAGCCCAATAAAAGTCCAAGGAAGAAGAAGGGGCATGGGGCCGCTGACCCCTACGGCAGCCGCCACCCCCTTGGGCCGCCTCCCTCCTGAAAGGGGCGCCACGCCAGAGCCGCCTCATCTCCTTCACGGGTTGCTCCTCTTCATCACCAACGTCTTCACCAACATCCTCAACACCATCTTCATCTACCCTGTGTAATATTTTGGCAAACATGATGTGTGAGGTAATCTATCGTTTTTCCATGATGTATTATACCTCTATGTCTTTGTTTGAGTAGTGGCATGTTCTTGGCAATTGTGAGATAATTTGTTGACGGTTGCATATAAGTATTTGTTATCCTCTACGATGATCTCTTATACTAATATATGAGTGCACACATATGTTGGGGAATACATGAGGTTGTCAGCATTGCGTGATGATAGGAGGAGGGACAGATGGAGCCTGATAGAAACCATGTCCCAATTCTTAGATATTCATGTTATATTAATTCATGGTTAATCAACGGGGGTATAACTATGGGGATCTTTAAACTTACAGCGGTGGTTGGACTCCCCTTGTTTGCTCTTAATTAGCCTTGGGATCAATCACTAGTGGTGTATTTGCTCATGTATATGGCTACACCTATCTATGGCTCCTCTCTAGAAGAAACACTAAAAATACTATACTGAGCTTCACTAATTGTGATAACTACACAAATGAAATAACAATTTGCTAGAACACTTACTCTCTTTTGTTACTCCACTTCACCTCACTTTACTACACTTTACTTTTCTTGCATTAGTTTTACTCCTTGCATTTTATTTTCAGCACTTACAATTTATACTAGAAACCTCTTCACACACACACACACACACACACACACACACACACACACACACACACACTATAGATCCTAGCTTTACATAGAAGTTCATATAAGTGGGTTATAAGGCATTAGAGAATATATAGTTTACCTTCAGCTCCTCGTAGGTTCGACACTCAAATACTTATCGAATTGTACTGCGGTGATCCCTGCACTTGGGGGTGATGGCGTGTATTTCACACGTTCGTTGGGCAACCCCAAGAGGAAGGTATGATGCGCACAGCAGCAAGTTTTCCCTCAGAAAGAAACCAAGGTTTATCGAACCAGGAGGAGCCAAGAAGCACGTTGAAGGTTGATGGCGGCGGGATGTAGTGCGGCGCAACACCGCAGATCCCGGCGCCAACGTGGAACCTGCACAACACAACCAAAGTACTTTGCCCCAACGAAACAGTGAGGTTGTCAATCTCACCGGCTTGCTCGTAACAAAGGATTAACCGAATTGTGTGGAAGATGATTGTTTGCAAGAAAACAAGTAAAAACAAGTATTGCAACAGATTTGTATTTCAGTATTAAAAGAATGGACCGGGGTCCACAGTTCACTAGAGGTGTCTCTCCCATAAGATAAAAGCATGTTGGGTGAACAAATTACAGTCGGGCAATTGACAAATAGAGAGGGCATAACAATGCACATACATGTCATGATAAGTATAGTGAGATTTAATTGGGCATTACGACAAAGTACATAGACCGCCATCCAACTGCATCTATGCCTAAAAAGTCCACCTTCAGGTTATCATCCTAACCCCTTCCAGTATTAAGTTGCAAAGCAACAGACAATTGCATTAAGTATGGTGCGTAATGTAATCAACAACTACATCCTCGGACATAGCGCCAATGTTTTATCCCTAGTGGCAACAGCACAACACAACCTTAGAACTTTCTCGTCACTCGTCCCGTGTGTCAATGCAGGCATGAATCCACTATCGAGCATAAATACTCCCTCTTGGAGTTAAAAGCAAAAACTTGGCCAGAGCCTCTACTAGTAACGGAGAGCATGCAAGATCATAAACAACACATATGTAATAACTTGATAATTAACATAACATGGTATTCTCTATCCATCGGATCCCGACAAACACAACATAGAGTATTACGAGATAGATGATCTTGATCATGTTAGGCAGCTCACAAGATCCAACAATGAAGCACAATGAGGAGAAGACAACCATATAGCTACCGCTATGGACCCATAGTCTAGGGGTGAACTACTCACTCATCACTCCGGAGGCGACCATGGCGGTGTAGAGTCCTCCGGGAGATGAATCCCCTCTCCGGCAGGGTGCCGGAGGAGATCTCAGAATCCCCCGAGATGGGATCGGCGGCGGCGGCGTCTCAGTAAGGTTTTCCGTATCGTGGTTTTTCGCATCAGGGGTTTCGCGACGGAGGCTTTAAGTAGGCGGAAGGGCAGAGTCGGGGGGCTGACGAGGGGCCCACACCACAGGGCGGCGCGGGCCCCCCCTTGGCCGCGCCGCCATGTGGTTTGGCCACCTCGTGGCCCCACTTCGTATGCTCTTCGGTCTTCTGGAAGGTTCGTGGCGAAATAGGCCCCTGGGTCTTCGTTTCGTCCAATTCCGAGAATATTTCGTTACTAGGATTTCGAAACCAAAAACAGCAGAAAACGAGAACCGGCACTTCGGCATCTTGTTAATAGGTTAGTTCCAGTAAAATGCACGAATATGACATAAAGTGTGCATAAAACATGTAGGTATCATCAATAATATGGCATAGAACATAAGAAATTATCGATACGTCGGAGACGTATCAAGCATCCCTAAGCTTAGTTCTGCTCGTCCCGAGCAGGTAAAACGATAACAAAGATAATTTCTGAAGTGATATGCCATCATAACCTTGATCATACTATTTGTAAACATATGTAGTGGATGCAGCGATCAAAACAAGGGTAATGACATGAGTAAACAAGTGAATCATAAAGCAAAGACTTTTCATGAATAGTACTTCAAGACAAGCATCAATAAGTCTTGCATAAGAGTTAACTCATAAAGCAATAAATCAAAGTAAAGGTATTGAAGCAACACAAAGGAAGATAAAGTTTCAGCGGTTGCTTTCAACTTGTAACATGTATATCTCATAGATAATTGTCAACATAGAGTAATATAACAAGTGCAATATGCAAGTATGTAGGAATCAATGCACAGTTCACACAAGTGTTTGCTTCTTGAGGTGGAGAGAGATAGGTGAACTGACTCAACATAAAAGTAAAAAGAATGGTCCTTCAAAGAGGAAAGCATCGATTGCTATATTTGTGCTAGAGCTTTTATTTTGAAAACATGAATTTTTTTGTCAACGGTAGTAATAAAGCATATGAGTTATGTAAATTATATCTTACAAGTTGCAAGTCTCATGCATAGTATACTAATAGTGCCCGCACCTTGTCCTAATTAGCTTGGACTACCGGATCTTTGCAATGCACATGTTTTAACCAAGTGTCACAATGGGGTACCTCCATGTCGCATGTACAAAGGTCTAAGGAGAAAGCTCGCATTTTGGATTTCTCGCTTTTGATTATTCTCAACTTAGACATCCATACCGGGACAACATGGACAACAGATAATGGACTCCTCTTTAATGCATAAGCATGTGGCAACAATTATTATTCTCGTATGAGATTGAGGATATGTGTCCAAGACTGGAAACTTCCACCATGAATCATGGCTTTAGTTAGCGGCCCAAAGTTCTTCTCTAACAATATGCATGCTCCAACCATTAAGGTGGTAGATCTCTCTTACTTCAGACAAGACGGACATGCATAGCAACTCACATGATATTCAACAAAGAATAGTTGATGGCGTCCCCATAAGCATGGTTATCGCACAACAAGCAACTTAATAAGAGATAAAGTGCATAAGTACATATTCAATACCACAATAGTTTTTAAGCTATTTGTCCCATGAGCTATATATTGCAAAGGTGAATGATGGAATTTTAAAGGTAGCACTCAAGCAATTTACTTTGGAATGGCGGAGAAATACCATGTAGTAGGTAGGTATGGTGGACACAAATGGCATAGTGGTTGGCTCAAGTATTTTGGATGCATGAGAAGTATTCCCTCTCGATACAAGGTTTAGGCTAGCAAGGTTATTTGAAACAAACACAAGGATGAACGGTACAGCAAAACTCACATAAAAGACATATTGTAAACATTATAAGACTCCATACCGTCTTCCTTGTTGTTCAAAACTCAATACTAGATGTTATCTAGACTCTAGAGAAACCAAATATGCAAACCAAATTAGCAAGCTCCAAGTGTTTCTTCATTAATGGGTGCAAAGTATATGATGCAAGAGCTTAAACATGAGCACAACAATTGCCAAGTATCAAATTATCCAAGACATTTTAGAGTTACTACATGTAGCATTTTCCAATTCCAACCATATAACAATTTAACGAAGAAGAAACTTCGCCATGAATACTATGAGTAGAGCCTAAGGACATATTTGTCCATATGCTACAGCGGAGCGTGTCTCTCTCCCATAAAGTGAATGCTAGGATCCATTTTATTCAAATAAAACAAAAACAAAAACAAACCGATGCTCCAAGCAAAGTACATAAGATGTGACGGAATAAAAATATAGTTTCAGGGGAGGAACCTGATAATGTTGTCGATGAAGAAGGGGATGCCTTGGGCATCCCCAAGCTTAGACGCTTGAGTCTTTTTAGAATATGCAGGGGTGAACCACCGGGGCATCCCCAACCTTAGAGCTTTCACTCTCCTTGATCATATTGCATCATACTCCTCTCTTGATCCTTGAAAACTTCCTCCACACCAAACTCGAAACAACTCATTAGAGGGTTAGTGCACAATAAAAATTCACATGTTCAGAGGTGACACAATCATTCTTAACACTTCTGGACATTGCATAAAGCTACTGGACATTAATGGATCAAAGAAATTCATCCAACATAGCAAAAGAGGCAATGCGAAATAAAAGACAGAATCTGTCAAAACAGAACAGTCCGTAAATATGGATTTTATTAGGCCACCAGACTTGCTCAAATGAAAATGATCAAATTGAATGAAAGTTGCGTACATATCTGAGGATCATGCACGTAAATTGGCTTAATTTTCTGAGCTACCTACAGGGAGGTAGACCCAGATTCATGACAGCAAAGAAATCTGTTTCTGCGCAGTAATCCAAATCTAGTACTTACTTTACTATCAAAGACTTTACTTGGCACAACAAAACTCAAAACTAAGATAAGGAGAGGTTGCTACAGTAGTAAACAACTTCCAAGACACAAATATAAAACAAAAATACTGGAGTAAAAACATGGGTCGTCTCCCATAAGCGCTTTTCTTTAACGCCTTTCAGCTAGGCGCAGAAAGTGTATCTCAAGTGACATCGAAGGGTGGTGCACCTACAGCGGGGTTTGGAGTTTTCTCAACCATGCATAGTATATTAGATACATAAGTTTCAGCGTCTCCCTTTTTATTAGTCTTGGGCTTGCTACTCTCATCAAACAAATTTTCAGGAACAAGCCAAGCATAGTTATTTTCTAGTGCATCATTCATAGCTAGGAGTTTACATGGTATTGGTGCTTTGATCTCCCCACCATCATTAGCATTATTAGTGTACCTTATTCTATCCATATCCATTTTTTCAAGGAGACCAACAAAATTAGTATGAGAACCAAGCATATTAAATTTAGCGAAGACCTTTCTAGCCTCTCTTGCTAGACCACCAAATTCTCTAAGAAGGGTTTCTAAAACAAAATCTTTCTTTTCCCCCTCTTCCATATCACCAAGTGTAAGAAACATGTGTTGGATTATAGGATTGAGATTAACAAATTTAGTTTCCAACAAGCGAACTAAATGTGCAGCAGCAATTTCATAAGTAGGAGCAAGTTCTACCAAGTGTCTATCTTCAAAATTTTCAATGGTACTAACATGGGTGAAGAATTCTTCTATATTGTTTCTCCCAATTATAGACCCGCGTCCTACCGGTATGTCTTTTGTGGTAAAATTAAAAGGAAACATGATGGATCAAGTAAAGTAAATGCAAGTAACTAATTTTTTTTTGTGTTTTTGATATAAAGTGCAAGACAGTAAATAAAGTAAAACTAGCAACTAATTTTTTTGTGTTTTGATATAAGTGCAGCAAACAAAGTAGTAAATAAAATAAAGCAAGACAAAAACAAAGTAAAGAGATTGAGAAGTGGAGACTCCCCTGCAGCGTGTCTTGATCTCCCCGCAACGGCGCCGTGAAAATATGCTTGATGGCGTGTATTTCACACGTTCGTTGGGCAACCCCAAGAGGAAGGTATGATGCGCACAGCAGACAAGTTTTCCCTCGGAAAGAAACCAAGGTTTATCGAACCAGGAGGAGCCAAGAATCACGTTGAAGGTTGATGGCGGCGGGATGTAGTGCGGCGCAACACCGGAGATCCCGGCGCCAACGTGGAACCCGCACAACACAACCAAAGTACTTTGCCCCAACGAAACAGCTGAGGTTGTCAATCTCACCGGCTTGCTGTAACAAAGGATTAACCGAATTGTGTGGAAGATGATTGTTTGCAAGAAAACAAGTAAAAACAAGTATTGCAAGCAGATTTGTATTTCAGTATTAAAAGAATGGACCGGGGTCCACAGTTCACTAGAGGTGTCTCTCCCATAAGATAAAAGAATGTTGGGTGAACAAATTACGATCGGGCAATTGACAAATAGAGAGGGCATAACAATGCACATACATGTCATGATAAGTATAGTGAGATTTAATTGGGCATTACGACAAAGTACATAGACCGCCATCCAACCGCATCTATGCCTAAAAAGTCCACCTTCAGAGTTATCATCCGAACCCCTTCCGAGTATTAAGTTGCAAAGCAACGGACAATTGCATTAAGTATGGTGCGTAATGTAATCAACAACTACATCCTCGGACATAGCGCCAATGTTTTATCCCTAGTGGCAACATCACAACACAACCTTAGAACTTTCGTCACTCGTCCCGGTGTCAATGCAGGCATGAACCCACTATCGAGCATAAATACTCCCTCTTGGAGTTAAAAGCAAAAACTTGGCCGAGCCTCTACTAGTAACGGAGAGCATGCAAGATCATAAACAACACATATGTAATAACTTGATAATTAACATAACATGGTATTCTCTATCCATCGGATCCCGACAAACACAACATAGAGTATTACGGATAGATGATCTTGATCATGTTAGGCAGCTCACAAGATCCAACAATGAAGCACAATGAGGAGAAGACAACCATCTAGCTACCGATATGGACCCATAGTCCAGGGGTGAACTACTCACTCATCACTCCGGAGGCGACCATGGCGGTGTAGAGTCCTCCGGGAGATGAATCCCCTCTCCGGCGGGGTGCCGGAGGAGATCTCCGGAATCCCCCGAGATGGGATCGGCGGCGGCGGCGTCTCGGTAAGGTTTTCCGTATCGTGGTTTTTCGCATCGGGGGTTTCGCGACGGAGGCTTTAAGTAGGCGGAAGGGCGAGTCGGGGGCTGACGAGGGGCCCACACCACGGGCGGCGCGGGCCCCCCTTGGCCGCGCCGCCATGTGGTTTGGCCACCTCGTGGCCCCACTTCGTATGCTCTTCGGTCTTCCGGAAGGTTCGTGGCGAAATAGGCCCTCGGGTCTTCGTTTCGTCCAATTCCGAGAATATTTCGTTACTAGGATTTCTGAAACCAAAAACAGCAGAAAACGAGAACTGGCACTTCG
Source organism: Lolium rigidum (assembly GCF_022539505.1). Lineage (NCBI taxonomy): Eukaryota > Viridiplantae > Streptophyta > Magnoliopsida > Poales > Poaceae > Lolium > Lolium rigidum. Next base: position 137,789,654 of record NC_061513.1, on the reverse strand, counting down.
GCATCTTGTTAATAGGTTAGTTCCAGAAAATGCACGAATATGACATAAAGTGTGCATAAAACATGTAGGTATCATCAATAATATGGCATAGAACATAAGAAATTATCGATACGTCGGAGACGTATCAGGGGGTTATCATCGAGTGCCCCGCCGCATCGCGTGGATTGTGGCACTTGCTGCACTTCGGGGTTTCTCCTCCCCTTATTTTTTTGAGATGAGATGCCTGATTTTTTTGATGAACGGAATTGGCTTGGCTAGCATAGTAATGTCGGCTTGTAGCTTCTGGTTGGTTGAATGGTTCGGTTAGTTGGGTTGTGGGCTTTGTATGGCCCCAATCAACCACATGTCATGAGATATCACCGAAGTCGTTTTGCAGAGTAGCGCCCCTGTTATGTTGGCTCGACCTACTCGGACGGACTCATGGGGTGACGGCGCCGCGTGGCATGGCAAGACGATCTAATCCGTCTCTGAGTACGATTGGACGGCTGAGGTCGTTAAAATGCTGGGAGAAGGCCTAGGTTGGTTAGTTTTACTTAGTCTTAATAAAGATAAAAGGTTGGTTAGAAAAGCCATATTTTTTGCATATAGGTAGAAAGTAAAGCTATCAAATTTAATAATTCAGAAGTCCTCTTCTTTCTTTGAAGACGACCTTCCTCCTTCATTGACATTTTGGCTAATGCCCTACATCAAATCATGGGTTGGCTTAGACAATCGAAATCAAAATAGAAAGTAAACATGGACTGAAACATAGCACGTTACCAATCCAAAAAGGAGCAAATCATTGTGAAGTCATGTTTTGAAACCCCATAGTGACATAGGCATCCCCAATGGGCCTGCCGAAGATGGTACCTAGGGTTTACTGAAGGCCCACGACCCGAAGTTTATGAAGCCCGGAAGCCCAATTACGAGTTAGTTTTGGAAAGATAGAGTTGTATTAGGGATAAGACTTGTAACTATTACGGGACGAACTCAAAGAGTCTCCCGGTTTCTGTAACTTGTACATCACGAAACCTTCGGCTCCGCCTCCTATATAAGGGGGAGTCGAAGGAGAAAGAGGGGATCGATTTCATTGTCAACATAACCCTAGTTTTCTAGCAGTCGAGTACTTTTCCGACTGAACCCTCGAGATCTACTTGCCCTATACTTCCAACTAAACCCTTGTCTACAATCCGTAGGCATTGACAGGTCGATACCTTGTCAATTGGCGCCGTCTGTGGGAATTAGAGGCGACAAGGAGCTGATCTCGATGGCACGTTCAAGATCGTCGACGTCTTCAGTGGCAAGCAACGCGATGGACAGAGGTAAACTGATCGAAACTAATCTAGTCGATTTTGTTCCTCACCCGCCCTCCCGTTTGGATGCATATGCGTATCTGGAGGAGCCTATGGAGATGACGTTCAGAAAGTTCCACTTCCGCGTCGGAAAGAGGGATCACATCATCTCGAGGTTCCGATTTCGTCGGGATCGTCGGCGGTCGTTTCTGATCTTTCAGAATCATCGTTCGAGATGGGCGACGAGGAGATCTCGCCACCACGCTTCGTCAAAACTGCAGCAAGCGAAAAACTCGCCAAGATCTTCGGCAGCATGTCCTTCTAGTCGTCTGCGGACTCCAATATAAGCAGCGACTCAGAAAGCGTCGACAGCTTCAGCTTCATCGACAGATCCACTTCTGTCAGGGAGGTCTTCGCCGATCTATACGACGGTGTCACCAATCCCGATGAAACTCAAACTTCAACATCAAATCTATGCGATCGAGGAAGCAAGTCGCCCACAAGAGCAAACATCAGAGGCTTTCGATAACGCGGGAAATCCGTACGTCGATCCCGCTGATCTTACGCGAGGCTTGGGAACCAAATATGTCGGACCTGCAACACGACAGATGGTACAATTTCCGCAAGCAGTTTGGGACAGAGTCGCAAGAGCTATTGATGGCACAGAACCAATGACCGTAACCGCCACAGCTGAAGAGTTGCAAGCATACCAATATAGACTCGCCCATGCTAGACGAGAACTTGAAAAACAGAAAGCTGAGCTGGATAGGAGGCAAGCCGCGGCTTCCGAGTCAAGCAGGCGAAGAGCTGAGCTAAGTCGGCAATCAGGTACTTCGGGAGGAGATAGTCACAGAGCAACTTGAAATAGGGCAAGGTCTCGGTTGCAACATATACCTGAGGCTGAGAGGGAGAACCTAGTCCAAAACCTCGACATGTCCTTTATGTCGATAGATACGAGGGGGAATATTATTCCAAAGACACCAGAAGCTGGATATATGGCGACACAGGCTTTCATCCTGGCGTCCAGGCCACCTCCCGGAGATCCAAGAGAAGCACTGTATAACATGGCCATGGTAGGAGTTGGAGCCATGAGAACAACGTTCGCAAGTACAAGCACGCCTCCCGAAGGATCTGCTAGGCAAAATAGTCCACAACCTACCGTAGTAGTGCAAGACCCTCCGAGAACGAGTGGGGCAAGAGATACAGCGACACAAGCAAGGGTTGATAGAGCGCGGCAAGAAAGAAGAGAACGTCGGCACTCACCAGAGGTTGACGAAGAGGATATGTGTGGGCTCCCGTGCTTTACAAGACGAGTTCGTAAAACTCGGGTTCCGTCCGGGTTTAAGCTGCCCGACAATTACAAAAAATTTGATGGCCTGCAAGATCCCGAGGATTGGTTAATCGACTACCTGGAGACGGTGAAACTAATGGGTGGAACTAGAGCAACAACCATGCAAACCATCCAAGTGCACTTAAGTGGAGCAGCGCGGTCATGGATCAAGAAGCTGCCTCCTGGTTCCATCGACAACTGGGAAAGTTTCGAGGACATATTTGTGAAGAACTTCCGATCCACATGCAAGAAACCCGCGTCATTGGAGCAGCTAAGGGTCTGCAGACAAAAGTATGATAAACCAATGAGGATGTATATCCAGAGGTGGAACATCATCAAAAACTCGGCAGAAAACATATCTGGCGAGAGAGCAATAGATGCATTTGTTGCTGGAATTCGAAGGAGGGACTTTGTCGAGGATTTGGGAAGAACCAACCCGAAAACAATAGCAGCACTCATGGAAATAGCAAATCGTTGAGCAGATGGAGAAGATGTTGTTCACAACAAACGACACAGGTCACCCGAGGATGAGCGTAATCGAAATTTCCAAAATAGACGACGATTTTCTCGCTAGTTCTCAGACTATGATGCTCCCGGCAAAATTTCAGCTGGTTTCCAAGGAAACAGTGGAGGTAATAGTCGAGATGGTTACCAAAAGAGTGGTGAGCAGCGCAACGATTACAAGGATGGCTCCCGTCCTAACAGGCAAAATAGTGGACCGAGGTTCCAAAGGCCGTATGTGTCACCCGAAGATCTCTTGAACGGGCCATGCCAAATGTACTTCTTCCTCGACAATAATGGGAAGAGGCAGTCTGGGCATCTGCAGAAGGATTACCGAACTTTCCTGGCACTACACAGATATGCAGGACATACCAGCACACAAGCAGTCAACAGAAACCCCCAGGGGCCAAGGAGTGATATACATCTTCCACCTCCTCCCGCAATCACGGACGAAAATCGACACCAGTTGCAGTTGGCGGCAGCGCCACATCCGCCTCCTTATATCGACACCAATGGTGCGGTCTCGATGATTCAGAAGGCCATGCCATCCAATAGAGCTCAAAAAGTAATTTCGCGACAAGTTTTCATGGCAGAAAAGATGCCACCACCAACAATCGAGTACCTCAATTGGTCGGGACAGGACATTGGTTTCACCATAGTAGACCATCCGCAGCAAGTCCCGTGACCAGGGCAATCAACTTTGATTTCACTAGCGGTGATCGCAGGATTCGACGTTTCACGAGTGTTCATAGATGGAGGTAGCAGCTTGAACCTCATGTATGCAGATACATTAAGGAAGATGAACATATCCTTGGCAAACCTGAAACCAACCGACACGCGTTTCCATGGTATCACACCGGACAAGCCGAGTTATCCATTGGGGAAGATCAATCTCGACGTTCAGTTTGGAACCCGAGAGAACTACAGAATAGAGAGGTTGGAGTTCGAAGTCGTGGATTTCCCATCACAGTACCATGCTTTGTTGGGACGACCCGCGTATGCCAGGTTTATGGCGGTACCACATTACACATACTTTTTGTGGAGACTCCCTGGACCCAAGGGCCCAATCACAGTGGAAGGCAGTTTCTCGCTAGCTGATAAGTGCGACAAGGATTTTCATCGACTGTCAGAAATTTTCGGGATGCAAGCAGAGTATATGGCGTCAAGGCTAACAAATGATTATGACGTATTGACTGATGGAGGGAGGACGCTAAAAGAGCCAACCTTCAACACATCCAAAAATTCCAAGGAGGTGCTGATTCACCCGATAGATCCCAAGAAAACGACAGCCATCGCAACAAACATGGACATCGCATAGAAAAGCGCGCTCGTCGAGTTCCTCCATGAGCGCTGGAAAATCTTCGCATGGTGTCCAGCTGACATGCCAGGAGTACCCAGGGAACTTGCCGAGAACCCCCTAAACTTGGATCCAATGGCTAGACCAATCAAACAACCTTTGCGGCGTTTTTCGGAACCCAACCGCAAAGCTATGCTATCAGAAATTAATTGGCTCAGAGAAGCTGGTTTTATCAAAGAGTTACATACAGAGGCCACGTGGGTAGCTAACCCAGTGCTGGTCCCGAAGAAAAACACATAGGTCCTTCGCATGTGCGTCGACTTCACGTGTCTCAATAAACATGGTCCAAAGGATCACTTCCCCCTCCCAATGATCGATCAAATCATCGACTCCAAAGTAGGTTGTGAACGTCTTTCATTCCTAGACGCATATTATGGTTACAACCAGATCAGATTGAAAGAAGAAGATGAAGTCAAAACAGCTTTCATAACACCTTATGGCGTGTTATGTTAAAACAATGCCTTTTGGGTTAAAAACGCGGGAGCAACATATCAGCAGATGATGCTGATACGTCCAAAACGTATCTACTTTCCCGAACACTTTTGCTATTGTTTTGCCTCTAATTTGTGTATTTTGGATGCAACTAACACGGACTAACGCTGTTTTCAGCAGAATTGCTCTGGTGTCTCGTTTTTGTGCAGAAATCCAACTTTCAGGAAAATCCTCGGAATTTATGCCAAAGGGCTTATTTTTCCAGAAGATTCACGGAGCCAGAAGGGCAGGCCTGGGGGAGGCCCAGGGCCCCCACACACTAGGCCGGCGCGGCCTGGAGGGGGGGCGCGCCGCCCTAGCGTGTGGCCCCCTCGGCTGGCCTCCGACGCCCTCCTCTGGACTACTTAACGCCTTCGACCTAAAAACGCACGGGGGTTAGACGAAATCGCCAGAAGACATCCAGTACGCCGCCACCGTCGCGAAACTCCGTCTCGGGACCAGAAACTCCGTTCTGGCACTCCGCCGGGACGGGGAATTGGAGGAGATCATCGCCATCATCACCACCGACGCCTCTCCATCGACCAGCCATGTTTCCTCCATCCATGTGTGAGTAATTCCCCCGCTGTAGGCTGAAGGGGATGGTAGGGATTGGATGAGATTGGTCATGTAATAGCATAAGATTGTTAGGGCATAGTGCCTAGTGTCCGTAATTGGTACTTTTATGATATTGTTGCAACTTGTTATGCTTAATGCTTGTCACTAGGGCCCGAGTGCCATGATCTCAGATCTGAACATGTTATCAATTCATGATGATATTCATTGCTTTATGATCTTACCTGCAAGTTGTATACACGTAGCGTTGTCCGGAACCCGAGGCCCCAAAGTGACAGAAATTGGGACAACCGGTGGGAAGGCGGTGATATGAGGATCACATGTGTTCACGGAGTGTTAATGCTTTGCTCCGATGCTCTATTAAAAGGAGTACCTTAATTTCCAGTAGATTCCCTAGAGGCCCGGCTGCCACCGGCTGGTAGGACAAAAGATGTTGTGCAAGTTTCTCATTGCGAGCACGTACGACTAAATATGGAACACATGCCTATTGATTGATTAGTACTTGGATACCGTTTTATTATTATCCGCAAATGCCCTCGCCTTGATTGTTACATGAGTTTCTCTCATCCATGCAACGCCCGTTCATCCATCCACTCGTGCCTACGATATTTTAATCCTGCTGTTTACTATAATCACTACTGCTGTCTTTGTTACACTCGTCTGTTGTTATTTCACTCACTGCTATCGCTATAAAGCTGTTACTATCGATAAACTCTTGCGAGCAAGTCTGTTTCCAGTGCAGCTGAATTGACAACTCCGTTGTTAAGGCTTACAAGTATTCTTTGTCTCCCCTTGTGTCGAATCAATAAATTGGGTTTTACTTCCCTCGAAGACTCGTTGCGATCCCCTATACTTGTGGGTTATCAAGACTATTTTCTCGGCGCCGTTGCCGGGGAGCATAGCTTTATTTGCAAGTTCACTTGGATTGATATTGTTCGCTGCAAATTCTCCATCATGGGTAAACCTCGCGATACTAAAGTCGCCATATTACCATCCACTACAAGAAAAGGTACAACTCTGAGTACCTCTGCTGCTCTTGATTCACCATCTGTGATAGATAAACTTGTTTCACCACCACAAGCCTCACATGCTGGTACTTCTGCTAGATCTGAAAATTCCTCTTATAATTTTGATGATGCTTCTGCTGTGCTTGATAACGATGGTTCGTTAGGATCGTTTCTAGATGCTACAATTGCTAGGTCTAGACAAATTGAAAATACTGAAACTCCTAATGAAAATGCTGCTACACTCGTTAATTCACCTGAGTCTGTTGAATACTCTTGTGATGATCTTGATGAAGATTATGTAGAACTTGATGATGATTTCATTGATAAATGCAATGCTACTACTGATGCAAGTAATATTAAAAAGCTTCTTGCACAACGTGCTGTTAGATATAAACTCTCTCCTATAAACATTAAGGATAAGGATTATGATTTTTCTCTTGATTTATCTCATATATCTATTGTGGATAAAACACCTTTTAGTGGTACTGAAAAAGAAAGTGCTGTAGAACACATGATTGAGTTGTCTACTTTGAGTAACTTGTTTTCTGATGATGTTAAGAAGCGTACTTATTTCGTTGCTAATTTTTTTCCTTTCTCATTAAAGGATGATGCTAAAACTTGGTACAATAGTTTGCCACCTAATTCCATTGATAGTCCAAAAGAGTTGCTTGATGTTTTCTTTCGGAAATACTTTCTTGCTAGTGCTCAACATATTGCTTTTTGCAGAGAATTTATAATTTTGACCAGGAAGATGGAGAGAAATTGCCTGAGGCTTGGGCAAGATTTTGCTCTCTTATTAGAGCTCGGCCTGGACATGATCTGGAAAAGCATGATTTACTTGATATATTTTATAGTGGACTAACCATTGAGTCTAGGGCATACCTGGATAGTTGTGCTGGTTGTGTTTTCAGGAAAAGAACTCCAGACGACGTTGAAGAATTATTGGCGAGAATAGGCCGGAATCATGATGATTGGTCTACACCTGAACCAACCCCGACACCAATATTGAAGAAGAGGGGTATGATTAAATTAAATGATGAAGATATGAGGGAAGCCAAGAAATCTCTTAAAGAGAAAGGTATTAAATCCGAAGATGTGAAGAATTTACCTCCCATAGAAGATTTATGCAGGATCACTCCCCCTTCATCCATGATTGAGGTACACTCTCTTGAACGCTTTACTAGGGAAGATATTCCGTATTCAAAACCTCCTGCTCAATGCTTTGATGAGTTTGATAATTATATTGTTAAGCAAAGTAATTTCAATACGAGAGTAGAGAATCATTTAATGGAAAATTCTCGAGCTATTAGTGAATTGCATGGTATTGTGGAGAGAACCTCCAATGATGTTAAGATGCTTGTTAAACATTTTCATATGATTCAAACTCAAATTGATCAACTCACTAAAGTGCAAAATGACTTGTTAAAAAATAATTCTAAAGAAAAACATGTTTATGAAGTAACAACTAGAGGCGGTGTTTCTACCCAGGATCCTCTATATCCTGAAGGGCATCCCAAAAGATTTGAACAAGATTCTCAACAAACTGAAACTAGTGCTTCATCTAAGAAAAAGAAAAAGAAACATAAAACTGTTGTAGCTCTGAGCCTGTTAATGATCCTAATAGTATTTCTATTTCTGATGCTGAAACTAAAAGTGGTAATGAACATGATAAACATAATGATAAGAATGATGCTTCTGATAAAGAAGAGGTTGAAGAAGAACCTGAAAAGCATGCTAAAAATAAAAAGTATACGAAAGAAGATTTTATTGCTAAGAAACATGGTAATGAAAGGGAACCTTGGGTTCAAAAGCAAATGCATTTTCCTGCTAAGAAACTAAAATCAAAGGAAGAAGAACACTATAATAAATTCTGTGATTGGATGAAACCTTTATTCCTACAAATCCCTTTGACTGATGCTATTAAATTGCCTCCTTATTCAAAGTATATGAAAGATATTGTCACTAACAAAAGGAAAATTCCTAATGAGGAGATTTCCACTATGCTTGCTAATTAATCTTTCAATGGTAAGGTTCCAAAGAAGCTTGGCGACCCAGGTATACCGACTATTCCTTGTTCAATCAAGAATAATTATGTTAGAACTGCTCTATGTGATTTGGGAGCAGGTGTTAGTGTTATGCCTTTTTCTCTTTATAAGAGACTTTATTTAGATAAGTTGATACCAACTGATATATCTTCGCAAATTGCTGATAAATCTACTGCTATTCATGTTGGTATATGTGAGGATGTTCCTGTTCAAGTTACTAATAATTGCCTTATATTAACTGATTTTGTTGTGTTGGAAATGCCTGAAGATGATAATATGTCTATTATTCTTGGGAGACCTTTTCTTAACACCACAGGGGCTGTTATTGATTGCAATAAAGGAAAAGTTACTTTCAATGTCGATGACAAGGAGCATACCGTTTATTTTCCCAAGAGGATTGACAAAGTATGTGGAGTTAATACAATTTCTAATGTGAGAACTATCAAAGTGGGAACTATTGATTGTCCTATATATGAGCCTAAAGAAGAATATCAAACTCTTGTGATTGGATCCATATCAATACAATACAATGTAACATGATTGATTTGAGGTTTAATTCTTCTTATGCTATGTAAAATTTATTTGGTGGCAAGACTTGATCAAACTTGTTAACAAATTCATTTTATATGCATAGAGGAACTAAACAGCATCTCTTTCTTCCTCCACTTGTTCTACTTGCTGTAGCACTTTTGTTTTGCAAAGTTCTTTAGTTAATTAGAGATTTCAAAATCTTTTTCTGCCCAGTAATAATAAATTTAATACCCAGAAATGTGCATTTTTCAAAGTTTTCAAAAATTCACAAAAATTATACCATTGGTCTTATTTTTCGAAGAGGCACCAGGGGCACCTGGGAATGACCAGTGGGGCACCCAGGGTGGCACCCCACAGGCCGGTGCGGCCAGCAAGGGGGGCGCGCCACCCTGGTGTGTGGGCCCCTCCTTGCCCCACTTCTTCATCTCTTTCTCCCATCTCACTCTCTCTCCCGAAAAAACTCGCACCAGCTTTCTCTCACTCGCATTTCTGCTCAAGAGCTCAAGATTTCTCGATCTCTTTGCTCAGCCCAGATTTATGTCTGAAATTTGGCACATTTGCTCTCCGGTATGTGACTCCTCGGATTATCCAAGTAGAATTTTGTTTGGTTGAGTATATCTTGAATATTTTGCTGCAGTAGGTAACATGTTTAGTGAGCTTGCATGCTTGTTCTAAGTGGTAAAAACTAGTTTTAATGCATGTTTAGTACTCTAGCAAGTTCCTATAGTAGTTTCCCTCAATTATATGTCACCAAATCAAATTTTATAATGTTTGTTGAAAAATTTCAGAAAAGGAAGATGAACAACCATAACTTTGGAGAAGTGTTTGAAAGAGAGACGACAAGCACGGGGAGGCCCTCAAGGTCATCCACTCGGATTAGGCGATCTTATAATGAGGATGTCATCGCACCGAGCTTCGAAGCCGAAGAGGACAATGGAGTCCCTAACGCTTCATCTTTTCCATGTTATGACTTTTTGAGTAATGCAGGGTTGTTGGATGATTTCTTGGTCCTCATCAATAATGCGGGCTTAACCGCCTACATGGAGGATGAGAGGGATCAATACTACATGCTTACTAAAATCTTTGTTGAGAGCTTTCAGTTCAACAACAAACACTACCAACCATCAGTTACATCCAGGATTTATGATGATCCTATTACTATGAAGTTGAAGGATTTTTGTACTGCATTGGATATTGCCCCTGTTGACAAAGTATCAACTTGTCAATGCCTACAAGTAGTAGACTAGGGTTTCGTTGGATGTAGAGGGCAAGTAGATCTCGAAGGTTTCAGCCGAAAAGTACTCGACAACGTAAGAATTAGGGTTTGTGAGACAATGATTCGATCCTTTCTTTGTCCCTCGGCTCCCCCTTATATAGGAGGTGGAGCCGAGGGTTTCGTGACATACAAGTTTATAGAGTCCGGGAGGGTTTCTAACCCATCCCGCAAGATTACAAACGATGACTCCTATTACAATTCTAATTTTCCTTAATAGTATCTTAGACTTCCGAATCTTCTTATCCTTCGGGCCGTGGGCCTTCAGTAAACCCCGGGTACCTTCTTCGGCAGGCCCATTGGGGATGCCTATGTCAGTAGCCCCCGAGATTTTGTTTGAATCGTAGAGTCAAGGAAAATCTCCACCTTTATATTTATTCATTAACTCTGAACTTTATCACATATCTTTGCATATGAATTTCTATATTGTACAGGGATAATGGTAGTTGGGGCTAGTTCATCTGACGGATCAGGTACTAGTTAACTGCTCTAGTGGCAATCCGCAAAAACCTACTTCAAGATCACGTCCCTGGACATGACCTCGGAATACTGGTGTAAACTTCGACAGGTGCCGCTTAAGGTCTTACCATTCTGTCGAGTCCCAGTCATATTTATCGGGTACCTAACGCGTCCGTTAGGATTTTTCTTCGTATCTGTTGATATGGAAAAAGTAGCAAACCGACGTCAGAGACGGCGCTATGCCACACAGAACGGATCCGGGGTCTTACCTTCGCAAAGTTTTGCGGCATTCAGGAATTGTTCGCAACTTTGGCGTTCTGAGAATATATTGTCGAGTGCTTATTCGGCTGTTGGAATAGCACATTTTATCGAGTCAATGTATGACTTATATTGTTTTCCCGATGGGAGTATATGTAGAGTTATTTGTATAACTCGAAATATACTTACTTCTTTCTTTCTTTCTCTTCTCTTTTTTTTTATAATTTCATCGGGCACGCGAACAGCGTTCCCGATGGGAGTAGCCCCCGAGGCTACAGCCAAGGACTTGTGCTTGGTTGTAGGCTCAACATTCTAATGTCTCATGTCGCTATATTGTCTTTCTTTCTCGAGATTTCATATCTGTCGGGTGCGCGAACAGCGCTCCCGATGGGAGTAGCCCCCGATGCTATGAACAGATGCTTACGTTTGGTCATAGGCTCTCGCCATTTCTATTTTTGCCATATTCAAATGTTTCTTTTTTCCAAAGTAGCCCCCGAGCATTTGAGCGAAAACTTGTATTTGATCAAAGGCTCTCGAAACAATGATCTTCTGCTGTCGCTATTTTTGTGAAGCTTCATATCCGATATTTTCTTTTACCCAGGTGACATCACTGCTGATGACAGCCACGACCAATGTATCGGGAAAACGCGAGAACCGCTATCTCTCAGCCTTGTGGGCCCAAAAATCTTGCCCATTTGACACGTCGTGCAAGTGGGGGACACACGTCCTACGCTTTTCCTGGCGCACATACTGTAGCAGCTGTGCTTTCTCATCTGTGTGAATTTACTTTTTACCCCTTGTCCACGTGTACACCATCTGTCCCGTAATCTTTCAATCCAACGGTGCGTCCGTTCAACGCACCTCTATATAAGGTATCGTCTTCCTCCTCTAGTCCGTTCGCTCGCGCCACACCTCTGCTGCTTGATACGTCCCCGACGTATCCATAATTTCTGTCGTTCCATGCTTGTTTTATGACAATACTTACATGTTTTGCTTGCACTTTATGATGATTTCATGCATTTTCCGGAACTAACCTATTAACAAGATGCCACGGTGCCGGTTCTCGTTTTCTCGCTGTTTTTGGTTCCGGAAAGGCTGTTCGGGCAATATTCTCGGAATTGGACGAAATCAACGCCAAACCTCCTATTTTTCCCGGAAGGCTCCGAACACCGAAGAAGAGTCGGAGAGGGGCCGGAGGGCCACCACACCATAAGGCGGCGCGGGCCAGACCCTGGCCGCGCCGGCCTAGGGTGGGGCGCCCCCAGGTGCCCCCCTGCGCCGCCTCTTCGCCTATAAAATCCCTTTCGACCTAAAAACGCAGTACCACTGGACGAAACTCCAGAAAGACTCCAGGGGCGCCGCCACCATCGCGAAACTCCAATTCGGGGACAGAAGTCTCTGTTCCGGCACCCTGCCGGGACGGGGAAGTGCGCCCGGAAGCCATCTCCATCAACGCCATCGCCTCCATCATGCTCCGTGAGTAGTTCCCCCATGGACTACGGGTTCTAGCTGTAGCTAGTTGGTATTCTCTCCCCCATGTACTTCAATACAATGATCTCATGAGCTGCCTTACATGATTGAGATTCATCCGATGTAATCGGTGTTGTGTTTGTCGGGATCCGATGGATTGTTACGTTATGATTGTCTATCTACAAAGTTTATGAAGTTATTGTTGCTGCAATCTTGTTGTGTTTAATGCTTGTCACTAGGGCCCGAGTGGCATGATCTTAGATTTGAGCTCTATAATTATTGCTTAGATTGTATCTACAAGTTGTATGCACATGTCACCGTCCGGAACCAAAGGCCCCGAAGTGACAAGAATCGGGACAACCGGAGGGGATGGCGGTGATGTGAGGGACACATGTTTTCACGGAGTGTTAATGCTTTGCTCCGGTGCTCTATTAAAAGGAGTACCTTAATATCCAGTAGGTTCCCTTGAGGCCCGGCTGCCACCGGCTGGTAGGACAAAAGATGTTGTGCAAGTTTCTCATTGCGAGCACGTACGACTATTATTGGAAAACATGCCTACATGATTAATGATCTTGATATTCTGTCTTAATGCTATTTCAATCCTATCAATTGCCCGACTGTAATTTGTTCACCCAACACTTGTTATTGGAGAGTTACCACTAGTGTAGATAGCCGGGAACCCCGGTCCATCTTTCATCATCATATACTCGTTCTACATGTCATTGGAAGTAGTATCAACTGTCTTCTGGTGCCATTGCTCTCATATTACTATTACTGCTGCTGTGTTACTGTTACTACTGCTCTCATATCACTGCTATTTTCACATCCCCCCTGTTACTAGTGCTTTTCCAGGTGCAGCTGAATTGACAACTCAGTTGTTAAGGCTTATAAGTATTCTTTACCTCCCCTTGTGTCGAATCAATAAATTGGGCTTTACTTCCCGTGAAGACTGTTGCGATCCCCTATACTTGTGGGTCATCAAGACTATTTTCTGGCGCCGTTGCCGGGGAGGCATAGCTCTACTCATAAGTTCACCTGGGGAGTACACTCTACCTTTCTCTCTGTTTTTATTTTGTTTTATTTTGTTTTGCTTAGTTTACTTTTGTCTAGTTTATTTGTGCTTAGTTTATTTCTGTCTAGTATTATTTTTCTTAGTTTACTTTTGCCTAGTTACTTTTTGTCTTGTTTTATTTTCCTCATATACCCAAAAATCCATAAAAGTTTGAAAAATCGAAAAATTAAAAACTGCTGTTATGGGAGAACCAACAACCTACTTGGAGCTTATAGAATGTTATAATAATTATAGAGAATCAAGAACTGGTAAAATAATGAGTGCTATGATAGAAAAATTGAATACAATGGCTAGAATCTTGCTTAGATGCCATGATATAAACTGTTGCTCTCAACAGGATACTAAACATCTTAAATTTCAATGTGGCTTTAGTGAGGAATTTTTAATTACGAACTCTAATCGGAATTGCTATATTCATTATGGGTTCAAAGAGGTAGAACAATTTGTCTTATTTATGGGAGCCTCCGAGATAGAATCCTTCATGGTTGAGAATTATCAAACTTGTGCTATTTGTAAGGACCTTAAAGATTATGTCTCTACTATCCTTAATTCTTGCATAGAATGCTACAGTAGGAATCCTTATATCCTTGATTATAAAGAGAGACACATTAATGCACAAGAATGCACTCACAATTTGCAGGAACCGGTGGAAGAAGAAATTGATGACCTGAAAGCTCATTGGATGACAAAGAGGAGGAAATTGATGAACCTGAAAGCTCATTGGATGAAAAAGAAGAGGGGAGTGATGAACAAAAGGAGGAAGAATGGATTAGCTACCCATGCCAACCTTCTAATGAGAGTAACTCTTTATCTCTTACACTATTTGATTGTCCTCCATGCTTACCGGAAGAGGTTAAATGTTATGTTCCTGTGGATTCTCTTGAAATAGTACCTATGAGTAATACTTGTGAGAATGATTATGCTACTATTATCTATGATAATCCATGCTACTTTGATAAATCTTATGATAATGCTTTGTTTGTGCCTGATGTCGAAATGCATGGTACTAAAGAATTTTGTTTGGCAAATGTCTATGATAAAGCTCTAGATGATGGTCCTATGTTACTTGATAATATTAATTGTACTACTAATGAAAATGGGATTGGAGAGTTCTTGACTTTATCTATAAGTCCCATATCTCTTGAGATTGATCAATCATCTTGTCATATTATTGATAAAAGTAAGTTTGAAAGTTTTAATTCCACTATTCTTGAACTTGATAAAAATTATGTGTTTGGAAATCATGAAAAGTATGCTGCATGTGATAGTTATATTGTTGATTTTGTTCATGAAGCTACTGAAAATTATTATGAGAGAGGAAAATATGGTGGTAGAAATTTTCATGGTACTAATACACCTCTCTATATGCTTAAAATTTTGAAGTTACACTTGTTCTATCTTCTTATACTTGTTACTTTGCTTTTCATGAACTTGTTTATTTACAAGATTCCTATGCATAGGAAGCATGTTAGACTTAAATGTGTTTTGGATTTGCCTCTTGATGCTCTCTTTTGTTTCGAATACTATTTCTTGCGAGTGCATCATTAAAACTGCTGAGCCCATCTTAATGGCTGTAAAGAAAGAGCTTCTTGGGAGATAACCCATGTGTTATTTTGCTACAGTACTTTGTTTTATATTTTTGTCTTGGAAGTTGTTTACTACTGTAGCAACCTCTCCTTATCTTAGTTTTGTGCTTTGTTGTGCCAAGTGAAGCCTCTAATCGAAGGTTGATACTAGATTTGGATTTCTGCGCAGAAACAGATTTCTATCTGTCACGAATCTGGGCTGTTTTCTCTGTAGGTAACTCAGAAAAATATGCCAATTTACGTGCGTGTTCCTCAGATATGTACGCAACTTTCATTAGTTTTGAGTTTTCTGATTTGAGCAACGTAAGTATTTATTTAAAATTCGTCTTTACTGGCTGTTCTGTTTTGGCAGATTCTGTCTCTGTTTTTTTGCATTGTCTCTTGTGGACTTTAAGCGAGGTTTTCTAGACGTAGAGGGCTGTAGCTAATGTTTTATTGAGTTCTTGCAATGTGCCACTACAGGACCAAGGTGGATTCAAATTTTTTGAGTACTAACCCCTCTAATGAAGTTTATGAGAAGTTTGGTGTGAAGGAAGTTTTCAAGGGTCAAGAGAGGAGGATGATATATGATCAAGAAGAGTGAAAAGTCTAAGCTTGGGGATGCCCCCGTGGTTCATCCCTGCATATTTCAAGAAGACTCAAGCGTCTAAGCTTGGGGATGCCCAAGGCATCCCCTTCTTCATCAACTTATCAGGTTTCTTCTATTGAAACTATATTTTTATTCGGTCACATCATATGTGCTTTACTTGGAGCGTCTGTGTGCTTTTATTTTTGTTTTTGTTTGAATAAGATCAGATCCTAGCAATCCTTGTTTGGGAGAGAGACACGCTCCGCTTTTTCATATGAACACTCGTGTTCTTCGTTTTACTTTTAATATTCAATGATAAAAGTTGGAAGCTATCGCACTTATTTATATTTGGTTGGAAATAGAAAATGCCTCATCATGTCTTGGATAATTTGACACTTGGCAATTGTTTTGAGCTCTCAAGTAGATCATGATTAAGTTTTTTCATGTAGTTTAAACCTATTAGTGGAGAACTACTGTAGAGCTTGTTGAAATTGGTTTGCATAATTGATCTCTCTTAAGGTTTAGATATTTTCTGGTAAAAGTGTTTGAGCAACAAGGAAGACAGTGTAGAGTATTATAATGCTTGCAATATGTTCTTATGTAAGTTTTGTTGTACCAGTTCATACTTGTGTTTGCTTCAAATAACCTTGCTAGCCCAAAGCCTTGTACTGAGAGGGAATGCTTCTCGTGCATCCAAAACCTTGAGCCAAAACCTATGCCATTTGTGTCCACCATACCTACCTACTATGTGGTATTTCCTGCCATTCCAAAGTAAATTGCTTGAGTGCTACCTTTAAACAATTCAAAATGCTTCTCAATTTATGTCAATGATTTATAGCTCATGAGGAAGTATGTGGTGTTTATCTTTCAATCTTGTTGGGCAACTTTCACCAATGGACTAGTGGCTTCATCCGCTTATCCAATAATTTTGCAAAAAGAGCTGGCAATGGGATTCCCAGTCCCAAATTAATTAACAAAAATAGACACTCCTCCATGGTATGTCATTGTTGGACGGCACCCGAAGGATTCGGTTAGCCATGGCTTGTGTAAGCAAAGGTGGGGAGGAGTGTCATCATAATAAAACTAAAATAAAAGGGCACTCCTTCATGGTATGAGATTGTTGGCGGGCACCCGAGGATTCGGTTAGCCATGGTTTGTGAAAGAAAGGTTGGAAGGAGTGCCACCCAAAAATAAAAATAATTCATGGGAGCCGCTCTTGAAGGTTTGTCCGGCAAGGGGTTAGAGTGCCCACTACCATTCGTTGACAACAACAAACACCTCTCAAAACTTTACTTTTATGCTCTCTTTATGTTTTCAAAACCAAAGCTCTAGCACAAATATAGCAATCGATGCTTTCCTCTTTGAAGGGCCATTCTTTTACTTTATGTTGAGTCAGTTTACCTACTTCCTTCCATCTTAGAAGCAAACACTTGTGTCAACTGTGCATTGATTCTAACATACTTGCTTATTTGCATTCATCATATTACTTTGTGTTGACAATTATCCATGAGATATGCATGTTACAAGTTGAAAGCAACCGCTGAAACTTATATCTTCCTTTGTGTTGCTTCGATGCCTTTACTTTGAACTTATTGCTTTATGAGTTAACTCTTGTGCAAGACTTTTGATACTTGTCTTGAAAGTACTCTTCATGAAAAGTTTTGCTATATGTTATCTATTTGTTAGCAACTATAGATCATTGCCTTGAGTCACTTCATTCATTTCATATGCTTTGTAATAGTATGATCAAGGTTATGTAAGTAGCATGTCACTACAGAAATTATTCTTTTTATCGTTTACCTGCTCGGGACGAGCAGGAACTAAGCTTGGGGATGCTGATACGTCCCCGACGTATCCATAATTTCTGTCGTTCCATGCTTGTTTTATGACAATACTTACATGTTTTGCTTGCACTTTATGATGATTTCATGCATTTTCCGGAACTAACCTATTAACAAGATGCCACGAGTGCCGGTTCTGTTTTCTGCTGTTTTTGGTTCCGAAAAGGCTGTTCGGGCAATATTCTCGGAATTGGACAAAATCAACGCCAAACCTCCTATTTTTCCCGGAAGGCTCCGAACACCGAAGAAGAGTCGGAGAGGGGCCAGGGGGCCACCACACCATAAGGCGGCGCGGGCCAGACCCTGGCCGCGCCGGCCTAGGGTGGGGCGCCCCCAGGTGCCCCCCTGCGCCGCCTCTTCGCCTATAAAATCCCTTTCGACCTAAAAACGCAGTACCACTGGACGAAACTCCAGAAAGACTCCAGGGGCGCCGCCACCATCGCGAAACTCCAATTTGGGGGACAGAAGTCTCTGTTCCGGCACCCAGCCGGGACGGGGAAGTGCCCCCGGAAGCCATCTCCATCAACGCCATCGCCTCCATCATGCTCCGTGAGTAGTTCCCCCATGGACTACGGGTTCTAGCTGTAGCTAGTTGGTATTCTCTCCCCCATGTACTTCAATACAATGATCTCATGAGCTGCCTTACATGATTGAGATTCATCCGATGTAATCGGTGTTGTGTTTGTCGGGATCCGATGGATTGTTACGTTATGATTGTCTATCTACAAAGTTTATGAAGTTATTGTTGCTGCAATCTTGTTGTGTTTAATGCTTGTCACTAGGGCCCGAGTGGCATGATCTTAGATTTGAGCTCTATAATTATTGCTTAGATTGTATCTACAAGTTGTATGCACATGTCACTGTCCGGAACCAAAGGCCCCGAAGTGACAAGAATCGGGACAACCGGAGGGGATGGCGGTGATGTGAGGGACACATGTTTTCACGGAGTGTTAATGCTTTGCTCCGGTGCTCTATTAAAAGGAGTACCTTAATATCCAGTAGATTCCCTTGAGGCCCGGCTGCCACCGGCTGGTAGGACAAAAGATGTTGTGCAAGTTTCTCATTGCGAGCACGTACGACTATTATTGGAAAACATGCCTACATGATTAATGATCTTGATATTCTGTCTTAATGCTATTTCAATCCTATCAATTGCCCGACTGTAATTTGTTCACCCAACACTTGTTATTGGAGAGTTACCACTAGTGTAGATAGCTGGGAACCCCGGTCCATCTTTCATCATCATATACTCGTTCTACATGTCATTGGAAGTAGTATCAACTGTCTTCTGGTGCCATTGCTCTCATATTACTATTACTGCTGCTGTGTTACTGTTACTACTGCTCTCATATCACTGCTATTTTCACATCACCCCTGTTACTAGTGCTTTTCCAGGTGCAGCTGAATTGACAACTCAGTTGTTAAGGCTTATAAGTATTCTTTACCTCCCCTTGTGTCGAATCAATAAATTGGGTTTTACTTCCCGCGAAGACTGTTGCGATCCCCTATACTTGTGGGTCATCACTGCTCCTCCTACAAAATTCTCCCTTGCGCCCTAGAGTTCTTGAAGCTCCACCATGCTCGCACTGTACTCCTGCGCCATTGTTGATGCCACCGCGCAGGCTCACCAAACACAACGCACCCGAATCCAAGATGGCGGCCGAAGATCTGGGCAACATGGAGTGGGAGAGATCAAAAATCTCTCCTCAGGATATCAATCTGCTGAAGAAACTGGGGATCAGCAAGAAAGAAAGCGCGCTCCGCTTCCCCAGCGAAGAAAGCTACCCAACCCCTCCAATGGAGTATCGGGTCAGTTTCGTCGACCACCTCATCCGTGGTCTTTCCACCCCCATTCACAATTTCTTACGGGGGTTGCTTTTTATGTATGGACTGCACATTGCATCATCTTACTCCCAACTCTATCCTCCATATCTCAATCTTCATCACGCTTTGTGAAGCTTTCCTTGGAGTCCAGCCTAACTGGGCTCTATGGAAACGCATTTTCTTCTGTCGCCGTAATGGCTCCCCCAATGTTTCTTACAACATTGGCGGTGTCGTCATCTGCGTCCGCCCTTATGTCGAGTACTTTGACGTCAAGTTCCCTGACTCAGTACAAGGATGGTGCAAAAAAATGGCTGTACATTCACAAGGAGAATCATGGCTCTGTTGAAGACAACATCCCTCCTTTTGATGGTGCCGAGAAAATCTGTCGCCGTCGTTCCTGGGATGCAGAGGCTACCGACGAAGAAAAAGCGGCGACAGAAGCTTTGATGACACGCATCCACCAACTCCAAAATACCCGAGGACAAGAACTATCAGGTATCCCAATCACGGTTTATTTCCTTAGGATTAGAGTGCAGCCTCTGCAGGCTCGCAAAAATCCCTTCTGGAAGTATGCTGGCGACCAAGATGTGGATCGCTTGTCGGTGGATTTATCGGTCAAGGATTTAGAAAAACTTGTCCGTAAAATCTCCTCCCTTAACAAGAAAGATCCTGTCCCCTCGTCTTGTCGCGTAAAGCCATATGGCGCCACCAACGCGCTCCCTGAGGTAATTTATCGGATGAACTATTTTTCTCGAGTACTTATTTTTGTTGACATCTTATGCATAACTTTCTTGTCGTCATTATTCTTTTTTGTAGAACCATCCAGATCTTGTTTCTCTTCCTCCCCTTCCTGAAGGTGGAGAAGTCGAGGAACGGGCCGTTGTCACCGACGACAACCAGGGTACTTCTCGCCCTGAGAGTGAAACCGCAGGTTCTCGAAAATCTGCGGTATCCTCTGAAAAAGAAGCCGATTCTGAGGCCACTGCCTCGACACACTCTCCTCCTCCTGCTGTTTCTCCAAGGAACAAAAGGAAGAGGAATGAAGTCGAAGATTCTGGCACCTCCAAAGCCGAAGAAGTTGGACCTTCTGAAAGGAAAACAACTTTCGACCCTTACTTGGATGCCCTTGTCAGCTCGTAAGTCCTTATCACTCTTTGTTGTTTATCTTGCAACATATTTGTCATTGTTTTTCCTTATATTGTCGACGTTTTATTGTAGTGGCGACGAGGAGGAAAATCCACCTATTGACGTGGCTGCTCGAACGAGTACGTCGCGTACTCTAGTTGTTTCGGATGTTCAGCCTGATGTAGAGGAAACCTCGCCTCCTCAACAGAACGTCGAGCATCCAACTCCACCTGCAAGCCCCCACGTCCCTTCGCCAAAGAGGGCTAGGGTCGAGCCAGTCGCAGAATCTGCTCTTCAGCCTGGTGGCTCTGCAATTCCTCTTCTGGATAACGTAAATTCCTTCTCCTGTTTTTTTATAAGAAGCTTTTCGATGTCTATGAACTCTCTTCTCCTTTTTTTTTTTACTTTTTGCTGTCGACCTTTTCACCCTGTTTGATACTTATTTCTCTTTTTCCACTGTCAGCCTTTGATGCGAGAATTCATTCGCCTTGGTACCCAATTTGTCGGGTATCATGATTATGCTAAGCAAGCCGAAGGTAATACTCTTCTTCCTCTTTTGGCAAATCAACGTCTTCTTCCTTTTCTTATCATGATTCTGATTCCTGTCGACTATTTTGTTTAGAAAATCTTGCGGAAGCCAACAAACGTGCTGACACACTTGCTCGTAAACTAGAGCAAAGTGAAAAAGCTTGTAAGAAGGCTAAAGCAGATGCCGAAAAAGCGAAAGGAGAGGCCGCCACTGTCGAAGATCTTCGAAAGAGGCTTCATGAGGCAGAGACTTCTCTAAGTGAGCATATTTCTGAACAATCTGCTCGCGAAGAGGCGATTATCAAGCGCCTGGCGTCGCAGAGCCGTCGTTTCGCCAGTAAGTGCTCAAACTATTTTGACTTCCTTGAACTTCTCATGTCTTGCTTACTTATCAATAAATTTTTGCTTTAGCAGGAAAGACGGGTCAAGAATATGAGCTTAGGGATCCTGAGAATGATCCCCTTCTTGACGCACTTTCTCTCCTTGAGATTCATGGGGACGAGGCACGCGATGGTCTTGCTGAAGCTGAGGCAGGGTTGTCGCAGCTGTACCCTTATTTCTTCCCGAAGAAAGAACAACCCGCGCTGTTTCTTGCTCTCGCCAAGTGCTTCAATACTCCCCAAAATCTTGGACTCAAACTTCGTCAAGAAGGTTTGAAGGTTGGCGTGGAGGGCACTATTGCCCTTGTTGCCGATAGCCAACAAGATATTGACTGGACTAGGGTTGGCGACACGCAAGAGATGGAGACCAAAAAATGGCAGTCGCTGATCAAGGCTGCGAAACCGAACTCGAAGAAGGTCCTCGCTTATCTTGGGTGCAAGCCAATCCAGCTCCAAGTTCATCCAAAACGGAGGTCTAGTAGACTACCCTGTCTTTCCCTCGTTTTCTTTTTCTTTTTCTTTCTTCCTTTTGATGTTGTCGCCAAAGTAGCTTTTGGCGACACTTATCCCACTAGCCCCATTGTAATGCCTTGTAATTATTCTGAAAATCAATGGAATTCTATTTTGCTTGATGATTGATGTCGAACCTTTTAATTTCAGTTGATATTTGATAACTATACTCCAACTCCTGCTCCTTCCGATAATTTGCCAACTTCTCGCCCAAGGGAAGTGCTTGTTAGTACCGAACTTGGTGAAGATTCCTCGAGTAGAAATTTATCGCAAGATTTGGAAGAACTTCGTCAACAGCTTCAGTATGCGAAGAAGCAAACACTTAAGATGATGGAGCAATCTCGCAAGGCATCCGAAGCAGAAAAAATTGCACTTCAACAAGCTCAGGAAGCCATAGCTGCCAAGGAAGCCGCCGTTTCTGAAGCTGAAAAGGCAACTACCCGAGAGAATTTTATGCTTGAATTGATGAATGAAGCTAGTGTGGACATGTCAGGTATGCTTTTTCAAATCGAAACTTCTTCTGTCTTCTTGCTGTATCCTCTTTTTATTTGAAATTCCTTTGCCGTCGCCAAATAAGTTCCTTTCTCGACACTGCTGCCGAAGAACAACAGGTAAACGCGAGGACAAATCTTCTCGTCAACCTTTCCCTTGACCATGGTTCTCTATTCTGGGCCACTCCAGAGCGAACCCGACAAATTGTTAGGTTTCAAGACCGCGCTTGTCAGGTTCGTGAATTCCTTGATTTCTGCACCAGAACATTGACCCTGGTTTACAAGACGCTGTTTCCTCGGAATGAGGCACCCGACACTATTCTTGGTTTGTTGGAAAAGTTTCAAGATGCCCCTCGTATCCATCACTTTGTGCGAGCCCAGCTATCTGCCGGTGCCAGGTTTGCTATGATGATGATCAAAATCTGCTATCCCAAATTTGACATGAGCCAAATTGTTACCAAGTGCTTAGCCAAGATGGCGAAAAGAAAAAGGGATGCCAGCAAAATTGATGATCATGTGACCCCTGTTGCAGAAGATATGATGGATGAACTTCTTCGGATGGACTCTGAATTCTTCGTAAGGGGCAGCTATGCTGAACATAGTACTCGTACTGCAAATACTGGACGGATGACCACAGATAATATACTGAGCCGCAATTGACTTTCTTTTTTTCTTTTAACCTGTCGATAGCGTCTTGTATTGATGTAAACATATACTATATTGTAAAGTTAGGAAATATTTCTATTTTTCTTCATCAAGCCCCCGAGTGTTTCGGTGGTAAATCTCTTTATTGTATATGCGAGGTTGTAAACCAAGGCACCCAAATTGAATATACTATATTTGCGGGTACAAGCCCCCGAGTGTTTTGTTCTTTTGCTGATTGCTATTTTGTACCTTCTTTTTATTTGGCGAGGTATTTGGTACCAAGGCGAAATATTTCTTGCCAGTTAGATTCATCTATGTTGTGTATATATTGTAACTTCAAGGCGTAAGCCCCCGAGCATGTCGAAGGAAAAGATATGTATCTCCACTATCTTTTATTATATTGCAGCACCGCGAGCCCGCCTCATTAAAAACCTTTCCCGGCCCCACTCGGTGCCCCGAAAAAGGAAAAGAGTGCGTCTGTAAACTCGCGGGCATTTCAGTACATTGTATTTTTACAAGAAGGACTATATTTCGATACTAAGCGTAAAAACGCCTTAGCTGTGCCACGTTCCAGGGGTTTTTCTCGGGAACCCCTGTCTTCTTATCCTTGATCATGTATGCTCCTCCTTCGATGACTTCTGTGATGACGTAAGGTCCAAGCCATGGCGACTCGAGTTTTTCAGTACGTTCTTGATTGAGTCGCAGAACTAGGTCTCCAACTTGAAAGGATCTTGGTCGCAAACGTCGACTGTGGTAGTTTTTCAGGTCCTGCTGATATTTAGTTACCCTTGACAATACTTCGTCTCGAGCTTCGTCGAGTGCATCGACGTCGTCTTCCAATGCTCTCCTGGAAACTTCTTCATTGTACTCCGTGACTCTAGGAGAGTGGTGCTCTATTTCTATCGGCAGTACTGCCTCTGCTCCATGGACCAAGAAAAACGGAGTCTCCTGTGTCTCTGTATTTGGTGTTGTTCGGATGCTCCATAACACACTCGGCAGCTCCTCTGGCCAAGTATGTCGAGCTTTTTCCAATGGTCCTAATAAACGCTTCTTGATGCCATTGCAGATGATACCATTGGCTTTCTCGACTTGGCCGTTGGTTTGAGGGTGTGCAACTGACGCAAAGTGCAATTTGATGCCTACCTCGCGCGAT
This sequence comes from Lolium rigidum, assembly GCF_022539505.1. Classification (NCBI taxonomy): domain Eukaryota; kingdom Viridiplantae; phylum Streptophyta; class Magnoliopsida; order Poales; family Poaceae; genus Lolium; species Lolium rigidum. Next base: position 137,765,385 of record NC_061513.1, on the reverse strand, counting down.
ACGCCTTGAATTCCTTGGATGTGAAGTTACTGCCATTGTCCGTGACGATGCTATGAGGTACTCCAAACCGAAAAACAATGCTCTTCACGAATTTTATTGTTGACGCCGCATCTGGTGAATTTATCGGCTTCGCTTCTATCCACTTGGTGAATTTGTCGACAGCGACGAGCATGTACTCGTATCCTCCTGGCGAAGCTTTGTGCAATTTTCCTACCATATCAAGACCCCACTGAGCAAAGGGCCACGATAAAGGTATTGGCATCAATTCCGCTGCTGGAGAGTGAGGTTTTGCGGCAAATCTCTGACACGCATCACAAGTTCGCACTATCTCTTTCGCGTCCTCAATTGCTGTCAACCAGTAAAATCCAGCTCGAAAAACCTTGGCTGCAATAGCTCGACTGCTTGCGTGGTGACCACATACTCCTTCGTGCACGTCCTTCAGAATTATCCTTCCTTCTTCGGGTGTAACGCACCTTTGTAACACACCCGAAATACTTCGTTTGTACAACTCCCCTTTGACCACCGTGAAAGCTTTGGATCGTCTAATAACTCACCTTGCTTCAACTGGATCGTCGGGTATTGTTTTCCTTAGGATATATGATATGTACGCCTTATCCACGGGATTTGCACCATCAGTACTAGATCATGTTCCTCTTCTTCTTCTTCTTCCAATGTTTCTTTCGCGGCCCCCGAGAGTTTCTCGTTCTTCTCCTTCTTTGTTGATTTCTTCGGCTTTGTGGACCTTTCTGTTATCTCCTCCCAGAACACACCTGGGGGGATTGCGAGGCACTGCGACCCGATGTTTGCAAGAACGTCGGCTTCATCATTGCTCAACCTACTGATGTGGTTTACCTCGCATCCATCAAACAGCTTCTCCAGCTCGTTATACATTTCTTTGTACGCCACCATGCTATCATTGACTGCATCACATTGGTTCATGACTTGCTGAGCCACCAATTGTGAGTCGCCAAATATTTTTAATCGAGTTGCGCAGCAGGCTTTCGCCATCTTCATCCCATGTATAAGAGATTCATATTCTGCCTCATTGTTAGATGCGTTTGGGAACGTCATTCGTAAGACATATTTCAATTTGTCGCCTTCAGGTGATATGAGTATCACCCCTGCTCCAGCTCCTTCTAACCTCTTGGACCCGTCAAAGTTCATAGTCCAGGTTCTCGATAAGTCCGGAGGTCCTGTGTTTTGCAACTCCATCCACTCTGTGATGAAATCTGGTAAAATTTGCGACTTTATTGCCTTTCTTTTTTTCATACGTGATGTCCCGAGGAGAAAGTTCTATTCCCCAAAGGGAGACACGGCCTGTAGCTTCTGGGTTGTTGAGTATATTGGATAAAGGCGCCTCATTGACCACTATTATCGGATGCGCCGAAAATTAGTGCCGCAATTTTCTCGCGGTTGTAAATACTCCATATGCTAGCTTTTGGTACTGCGGGTACCTCTGTTTTGAAGGCGATAATACTTCACTAATGAAATATACTGGCCTCTGCACTCCATGGAGTTTTCCTTCTTCTTCTCTTTCGACTACTAGCGCCGTGCTGACCACCTGAGGTGTAGCCGCAATGTATAGCAGGAGGGGTTCCTTCTCTTTTGGCGCCACCAAGATTGGTGGTGTCGAGATTGCGCGTTTAAGATCCTCGAAAGCTCTATCTGCTTCTTCGTTCCACTTGAACTTATCTCCTTGTTTGATTAGGGCGTAGAACGGTAACGCCCTTTCTCCCAGCCTGGCGACGAATCTGCTTAAAGCTGCGACTCGCCCAGTTAGCTGTTGTATTTCTTTCAACTTTGTTGGCTTCCTCATTGTTATGATAGCTTGAATTTTTTCGGGATTAGCTTCGATCCCTCTTGCTGAGACTAGGAACCCGAGAAGTTCTCCTGCAGGGACGCCGAAAGAACACTTCGTCGGATTCAACTTGAGACAAAAAATTTCGAGGTTGTCGAAAGTTTCCTTCAAGTCCTCGATTAACGTTGCCCCCTTTTTTGATGTTATGACGACGTCGTCGATGTACACTTGTACATTTTTCCCAATCTGTGTTGCTGAACATTTCTGCATCATCCGCTGATATGTTGCTCCCGCGTTTTTCAGACCAAAAGGCATTGTTCGATAGCAAAACACGCCATAGGGTGTGATGATCGCTGTTTTAACCTCATCCTCTTCTTTCAATCTGATCTGGTTATAACCAGAGTAAGCATCCAGGAAGGAAATACGTTCGCATCCTGCCGTGGAGTCGATGATTTGATCGATCCTCGGGAGGGGAAAGTGATCCTTTGGACAATGTTTGTTGAGACACGTAAAGTCGACACACATGCGAAGGACTTTAGTGTTTTTCTTCGGGACCAACACCGGGTTTGCGACCCACGTGGCCTCTGTATGCAGCTCCTTGATGAAACCAGCTTCTCTCAATCTATCAATCTCCGACAACGATAGCTTTGCGGTTTGGCTCCGAAAAACGCCGCAAAGGTTGTTTGATTGGTCTCGCTATTGGATCCAAGTTTAGGTGGTGCTCGGCAAGTTCCACGGGTACTCCCGGCATGTCGGCCTGGACACCATGCGAAGATTTTCCAGTGCTCACGGAGGAACTCGACGAGCGCACTTTCCTATGCAAGGTCCATGTTTGTTGCGATGGACGTCGTCTTCTTTGGATCTGTCGGGTGAATCTGCACCTCCTTGGAATCCTTTGCAGTGTTAAAGGTTGGCTCTTTATTAGGCCTCCCCACATCTGGTAGCACATCATAATCAGTCGTAAGCCTTGACTCCATGTATTCGCTTGCATCCCGAAAGTTTCGATAGTCGATGAAAATCTTTGTCACATTTGTCGGCTAGCGCAAAGCTTCCCTTGATCGTGATTGGTCCCTTAGGCCCAGGTAACCTCCACAATAAGTATGTATAATGTGGTACTGCCATAAACCTGGCATATGCTGGCCGCCCCAACAAGGCGTGATACTGTGATGGGAAATCCACGACTTCGAACTCCAGCTTCTCTATCATGTAATTTTCTCGGGTCCCAAACTGAACGTCGAGATTGATCTTTCCCAGCGGATAACTTGGCTTCTCTGGCGTAATTCCATGGAAACGCGTGTCGGTTGGCTTCAAATTTGCTAGGGAGATGTTCATCTTCCTCAGCGTGTCTGCGTACATAAGGTTTAGGCTGCTGCCGCCGTCTATGAATACTCGCGATACGTCGAATCCCGCGATTACTGCTGGTAAGATAAGTGCTGGACCGCCCTGGTCGAGGAACTTGCTGCGGATGGTCTGCTATCGTGAAGCCAATATCTTGCCCTGACCAGTTGAGGTACTCAACCGTTGGTGGAGGCATTTTCTCTGCCATGAACACCTGTCGCGAGATTACTTTCTGAGCTCTATTGGATGGCCTGCCTTTATGAATCATCGAGACCGCTCCATGAGAGTTGGGATCAATGTAAGGTGGTGGTGCTGGTGCTGCCGCTATTCTGAGCTGATGTCGATTTTCGTCTGTAATTGCGGGAGGAGGTGGCAAGTGAATCTCACTCCTAGGCCCCTGGGGGTTTCTATTTACTGTTTGTGCATTAGCTATTCACTGCAACTCGCAGCATTGCTTGGAAGTTTCGGCAGTCCTTCTGCAGATGCCCTGACTGCCTTCTCCCATTGCTGTCGAGGTAAAAATGCATCTGACATGGCCCGTTCATCATATCTTCGGGAGTTACAAAAGGTCTCTGAAATCTCGACCCACTATTTTGCCTGTTATTTCGAGATTCATCTCTATTGTCGCCTTGCTGTGTATTACTCCTTTGGTAATCATCTCTATAGTTTCCTCCATTGTTTCCCCGAAACCCAGCCGATATTTGGCCAGGGGCATTGATGTCTATGGGAGCTTCTATTCTTGTAGACAGTGTTGGGCCTCCAAGAGCAGAGGTTTGTAGAACAGCAGCAAGTTTCCCTTAAGTGGATCACCCAAGGTTTATCGATCTCAGGGAGGAAGAGGTCAAAGATATCCCTCTCATGCAACCACTGCAACCACAAAGCAAGAAGTCTCTTGTGTCCCCAACACACCTAATAGGTGCACTAGTTCGGCGAAGAGATAGTGAAATACGAGGTGGTATGAATAAATAGTAGCAACGGCACCGGAAAAGTGCTTTGCCCGGGACGGTAAACAAGCGGTAGTAACGCAGCAGTAGTAACGTGATAAAACAGTAAACAAGCAGCGATAGCGATATTTAGGAACAAGGCCTAGGGATCATACTTTCACTAGTGGACACTCTCAACATTGATCACATAACAGAACGAGATAAATGCATACTCTACACTCTCTTGTTGGATGATGAACACATTGCGTAGGATTACACGAACCCTCAATGCCGGAGTTAACAAGCTCCACAATTCAATGTTCATATTTAAATAACCTTAGAGTGCATGAAAGATCAACACGACTAAACCAAGTACTAACACAGCATGCACACTATCACCTTCACACTATGTAGGAGGAATAGATCACATCAATACCATCATAGCAATAGTTAACTTCATAATCTACAAGAGATCACAATCATAGCCTACGCCAAGTACTAACACGGATGCACACACTGTCACCATTACACCGTGCGGGAGGAATAAAACTACTTTAATAACATCGGTAGAGTAGCACATAGAATAGTAGTGATACAAAACTCATATGAATCTCAATCATGTAAAGCAGCTCATGAGATTATTGTATTGAGGTACATGGGAGAGAGATGAACCACATAGCTACGGCGGAGCCCTCGGCCTCGGGGGTGGATTACTCCCTCCTCATCATGGAGGCAGCGATGGCGGTGAAGATGGCGGTGAAGACGGCGGTGGAGATGGCTCCGGGGGCAATTCCCCGTCCCGGCGAGGTGCCGGAGCGAGAGTTCTGTCCCCCGAATTGGACTTTCGCGATGGCGGCGGCTCCGGATGGTTTTCTCTGTTTCCGTCCTCTTGGTCGATGTTTTTAGGTCGGGGACGATTATATAGGCCGAGAGTCGGAGTCGGAGGGGCCACGGGGTGACGACACCATAGGGGGCGCCCCCCTTGGGCCGCGCCGCCCGTGGGGTGGGCCCCCTAGCACCCCTCCGACTTTTCTCCGGTGCTCCGGAAGCTTCCTGAAATTATAAGATCTCCGGAGTTGATTTCGTCCGATTCGAAAATATTTCCTTACTAGGATTTCTGAAACCAAAAACAGCAGAAAACAGCAACTGGCCTTTCGGCATCTCGTCAATAGGTTAGTTACAAAAAACGCATAAAAATGATATAAAGTGTGAACAAAACATGCTGGTATTGTCATAAAACAAGCATGGAACATCAGAAATTATAGATACGTTGGAGACGTATCAGCATCCCCAAGCTTAGTTCCTACTCGTCCTCGAGTAGGTAAACGATAAAAAGATAATTTACGAGGTGACATGCTACCAACATAATCTTAATCATACTATTGTAAAGCATATGAGATGAATGCAGCGATTCAAAACAATGTTAATGCAATGAGTAAACAATTGAATCATATAGCAAAGACTTTTCATGAATAGTACTTTCAAGACAAGGATCAATAAGTCTTGCATAAGAGTTACTCATAAAGCAATAAATTCAAAGTAAAGACATTGAAGCAACACAATGGAAGATAAAGTTTCAGCAGTTGCTTTCAACTTGTAACATGTATATCTCATGGATAGTTGTCAATGCAAAGCAATATAACAAGTGCAATAAGCAAGTATGTAAGAATCAATGCACGGTTAACACAAGTGTTTGCTTCTTGAGGTGGAGAGAGATAGGTGAACTGACTTAACATAAAAGGTAAAAGAATGGTCCTTCAAAGAGGAAAGCATCGATTGCTATATTTGTGCTAGAGCTTTTATTTTGAAAACATAAAGAGAGCATAAAAGTAAAATTTTGAGAGGTGTTTGTTGTTGTCAACGAATGGTAGTGGGCACTCTAACTACCTCATCAACCAGACTTTCAAGAGCGGCTCCCATGAAGGACGTTATCTCTACCAGCAAGGTAGATCATCCCTCTTCTCTTTTGTTTACACATGTACTTTAGTTTAGTTTTTCTTTATTTATGGATGACACTCACTACAAGAAAAGTTGCCATGGCCGACGAAGTTGAAGTCGCGCCGTGGTTGCTGGTGTACCATGGCCGACGATTTTGGTCCCTCCGTGGTGCATGTCAAAACTTTTTTTTCTCGTTTTTGAGGCCACCTAGCCCGACGAAAGCGGCCAAAACGTCGCGTATGGTGGCCCGGGACGTGGTGCATCGCGAATTCTCGGGTTCGCCGGCCGAGTCAACGCAAATCCGCACCGCCGAGGGATGTAGGGCCCGGATGGCAGCCTCTACGGCATTGTTTTTTTCTCGATCGCGCCATCTCGTTCAACATTCTCCCGATCGAGCCGTTTACGATGCGGGATCATGGGTCCCGCATGTCATCCTCTATGAACCAAAATTCTTTCTATTCTTGGATTTTTTTGACCCCCTGATTTCTGGCTACTTCCTTTTTCTTTTGATCCCTTGCCGCCTTGGAAACGTTGAGACCGCTGCCTGCTAAATGGGACCCGCATGTCATCCTCTATGTGCAATCAACTTTCTTTTCTTGGAGTTTTTTTTGGCACCTCAAATTTGGTCACTTGCCTTTTTCTTTCGATCCCCTGCCGCCTCTCAAACGGTGATACCGCTGCTGCTAAATGGGACCCGCATGTCATCCTCTATGCACTATAAAACTTTCTTTTCTTGAATTATTTTTGGCACCTCATATTTGGTCACTTGCCTTTTTCTTTCGATCCCCTGCCGCCTCTCAAACGGTGATACCGCTGCTGCTAAATGGGACCCGCATGTCATCCTCTATGCACTATAAAACTTTCTTTTCTTGAATTATTTTTGGCACCTCATATTTGGTCACTTGCCTTTTTCTTTCGATCCCCTGCCGCCTCTCAAACGGTGATACCGCTGTCTGCTAAATGGGACCCGCATGTCATCCTCTATGTACTATAAAACTTTCTTTTCTTGGAGTTTTTTTTGGCACCTCAAATTTGGTCACTTGCCTTTTCTTTCGATCCCCTGCCGCCTCTCAAACGGTGATACCGCTGCTGCTAACTAGGACCCGCATGTCATCCTCTATGCACTATAAAACTTTCTTTTCTTGGAGTTTTTTTTGGCACCTCATATTTGGTCACTTGTCGGGGGGAAGACCCCGGGTAGGGCAATGGACGCGGAGCAGCCGGCTGGCCACTGGCCGGCTCGCGGCAAAGGCCGGCTGAGGAGCAGCCGGCTGGCGCCGTGGCCGGCTGGTCCGGAAGCCGGCTGGCTCTAGGTCCTAGTCGGCCCGGCTACGGCCGCCAATGCTGTGAGCTGGGCCGGCTTCTACAAGCCATATCCGGCCGGGGGTCGCGTACCTCGAGACCGACTCGAGGCCGGCGAGTCTTGCACTTGGAAGGAACCGGGTTGGTGATCCGGGTTCCCAAAGTCCACGCTGACTTCATCTT
>NC_061513.1:137729619-137757803 GCF_022539505.1 Lolium rigidum | reverse complement strand
ACGTCCCGGGCCACCATACGCGACGTTTTGGCCGCTTTCGTCGGGCTAGGTGGCCTCAAAAACGAGAAAAAAAAAAGTTTTGACATGCACCACGGAGGGACCAAAATCGTCGGCCATGGTACACCAGCAACCACGGCGCGACTTCAACTTCGTCGACCATGGCAACTTTTCTTGTAGTGGGGGAAAGCCCTCTCCCCCCCTTTGGCCGCCGCCCCCCTAACCCTAGATGGGAAAGGGGGCCACCCCAGCCGACTGGCCCCCTATATAAAGAGGGGAGGGGGTGGCCGGCCAGCCCCATCCCATTGTCCCTCCTCTGGCCGCCTCTCTCTTCCACCATATGCTGCTTCGGCTTAGGCGAAGCCCTGCAGCTTTTCTTCCTCCACCACCACCACCACGCCGTCGTGTTCTGCTGGAACTTGGAGGAGATCTACCACACCTCCGCTGCCGCGCCGAGACGGGGAGAGGAAGGGCTACATCGACACCGTACGCGCGACCGAGGTACGGAAGTGCTGCCGGATTGCGACGCGGGGATGATCGTCTACACCAACAACGAGATCTAATCTCGTAGGCTTTGGAAATCTTCGAGGGTTAGTCTCATATCAATCTCGTTGCTTCGATCTTGTAGATTAGATCTTGGGTGTTCCATAGATTAGATCTTGGATTTATTCGTCTTGCGGTAGGAAAATTTTTGTTTCTATGCTACGAACCCCATCATAATGTGGCATGGAACATAAGAAATTATCGATACGTCGGAGACGTATCAGCATCCCCAAGCTTAGTTCTGCTCGTCCCGAGCAGGTAAAACGATAACAAAGATAATTTCTGAAGTGACATGCCATCATAACCTTGATCATACTATTTGTAAACATATGTAATGAATGCAGCGATCAAAACAATGGTAATGACATGAGTAAACAAGTGAATCATAAAGCAAAGACTTTTCATGAATAGTACTTCAAGACAAGCATCAATAAGTCTTGCATAAGAGTTAACTCATAAAGCAATAAATCAAAGTAAAGGTATTGAAGCAACACAATGGAAGATTAAGTTTCAGCGGTTGCTTTCAACTTGTAACATGTATATCTCATGGATAATTGTCAACATAGAGTAATATAACAAGTGCAATATGCAAGTATGTAGGAATAAATGCACAGTTCACACAAGTGTTTGCTTCTTGAGGTGGAGAGAGATAGGTGAGCTGACTCAACATAAAAGTAAAAAGAATGGTCCTTCAAAGAGGAAAGCATCGATTGCTATATTTGTGCTAGAGCTTTTATTTTGAAAACATGAAACAATTTTGTCAACGGTAGTAATAAAGCATATGAGTTATGTTAATTATATCTTACAAGTTGCAAGCCTCATGCATAGTATACTAATAGTGCCCGCACCTTGTCCTAATTAGCTTGGACTACCGGATCATCGCAATACATATGTTTTAACCAAGTGTCACAATGGGGTACCTCCATGCCGCTTTGTACAAAGGTCTAAGGAGAAAGCTCGCATTTTGGATTTCTCGCTTTTGATTATTCTCAACTTAGACATCCATACAGGGACAACATGGACAACAGATAATGGACTCCTCTTTAATGCATAAGCATGTGGCAATAATTATTATTCTCATATGAGATTGAGGATATATGTCCAAAAATGAAACTTCCACCATGAATCATGGCTTTAGTTAGCGGCCCAATGTTCTTCTCTAATAATATGCATGCTCCAACCATTAAGGTGGTAGATCTCTCTTACTTCAGACAAGACGGACATGCATAGCAACTCACATGATATTCAACAAATAATAGTTGATGGCGTCCCCAGAAACATGGTTATCGCACAACAAGCAACTTAATAAGAAATAAAGTGCATAAGTACATATTCAATATCACAATAGTTTTTAAGCTATTTGTCCCATGAGCTATATATTGCAAAGGCGAATGATGGAATTTTAAAGGTAGCACTCAAGCAATTTACTTTGGAATGGCGGATAAATACCATGTAGTAGGTAGGTATGGTGGACACAAATGGCATAGTGATTGGCTCAAGGATTTTGGATGCATAAGAAGTATTCCCTCTCGATACAAGGTTTAGGCTAGCAAGGTTATTTGAAACAAACACAAGGATGAACGGTGCAGCAAAACTCACATAAAAGACATATTGTAAACATTATAAGACTCTACACCGTCTTCCTTGTTGTTCGAAACTCAATACTAGAAATTATCTAGACTTTAGAGAAACCAAATATGCAAACCAAATTAGCAAGCTCTAAGTGTTTCTTCATTAATGGGTGCAAAGTATATGATGCAAGAGCTTAAACATGAGCACAACAATTGCCAAGTATCAAATTATCCAAGACATTTTAGAATTACTACATGTAGCATTTTCCAATTCCAACCATATAACAATTTAACGAAGAAGAAACTTCGCCATGAATACTATGAGTAAAGCCTAAGGACATACTTGTCCATATGCTACAGCGGAGCGTGTCTCTCTCCCACAAAGTGAATGCTAGGATCCATTTTATTCAAAAAAAAACAAAATCAAAAACAAACCGACGCTCCAAGCAAAGCACATAAGATGTGGCCGAATAAAAATATAGTTTCAGGGGAGGAACCTGATAATGTTGTCGATGAAGAAGGGGATGCCTTGGGCATCCCCAAGCTTAGATGCTTGAGTCTTCTTAGAATATGCAGGAGTGAACTACCGGGGCATCCCCAAGCTTAGAGCTTTCACTCTCCTTGATCATATTGTATCATACTCCTCTCTTGATCCTTGAAAACTTCCTCCACACCAAACTCGAAACAACTCATTAGAGGGTTAGTGGACAATAAAAATTAACATGTTCAGAGGTGACACAATCATTCTTAACACTTCTGGACATTGCATAAAGCTACTGGACATTAATGGATCAAAGAAATTCAACCAACATAGCAAAAGAGGCAATGCGAAATAAAAGGCAGAATCTGTCAAAACAGAACAGTCCGTAAAGATGGATTTTATTGGGGCACCAGACTTGCTCAAATGAAAATGCCCAAATTGAATGAAAGTTGCGTACATATCTGAGGATCACTCACGTAAATTGGCTTAATTTTCTGAGTTACCTACAGAGAATTAGACCCAGATTCGTGACAGCAAAGAAATCTGTTTCTGCGCAGTAATCCAAATCTAGTATTCACTTTACTATCAAAGACTTTACTTGGCACAGCAAAACTCAAAACTAAGATAAGGAGAGGTTGCTACAGTAGTAAACAACTTCCAAGACTCAAATATAAAACAAAAATACTGTAGTAAAAACATGGGTTGTCTCCCATAAGCGCTTTTCTTTAACGCCTTTCGGCTAGGCGCGAAAGTGTATATCAAGTATTATCAAAGGGTGGTGCATCTACAGCGGGGTTTGGAGTTTTCTCAACCAAGCATAGTATATTGGATACATAAGTTTCAGCGTCTCCCTTTTCATTAGTCTTGGGCTTGCTACTCTCATCGAACAAATTTTCAGGAACAAGCCAAGCATAGTTATTTTCTAGTGCATCATTCATAGCTAGGAGTTTACATGGTATTGGTGCTTTGATCTCCCCACCATCATTAATATTATTAGTGTACCTTATTCTATCCATGTGGTGACCCGGCATACCACTGCATGGTGTAGTATGCAAGTCTGATATAACACCAATGAAACACCGTTCCACTAGTATTATATCGCTCAGAGTGGTACAACAGAAACATATGCGGGTCCAAGGCATGTCTATAGAATTACAACATTGACTCAGTTACATAAGATCATCACAGCCTCCTACTTTATAATGAGGTAAAACTGCAAATAATTCCAGAAGAACGACTCGTAGACTAGTCTTATCACGAACTCTATTTGTAGAGTATTTAACTAGCTACAGAGGCTATGAATAGATTCTAGCTAAATAGGAGCTAAGTTTAGGAAGCTAGTTCCTTTCTATTGCTAATCTAGGTTTCTCCTTGTTGGATGTGGTATCTGCCTCTTCGACAGGTTCCTCGTCCCTTGAAGTAGTTGTTGACTCCTCGATCTTCGTGTTGCACTCGTAGATCCTCCTTCGATGCCTCCATATCTAAGCAGGGGATTTAAGAGTGGGATGAGTACGAGCGTACTCAACAAGTTCATTATAGGAAAGAGGTGTTTAATGCACTATCTACAGCATTAGACCGTAAAGTCTAATACCAATGCAGGTTTTCATAACCATTTCTTCAAAAGGTTGCTTTTATTCAGAAGAACTATGTCCGTCGGCCTTCACCGATTTACTAGAACTACATGGAGCTCCTTTCCGGCCGCGTTCGCAGCTCCATATCCCGGAACGAGGAGTGACAGGTCACGGTTCTTTACACTCTGCAGAGGTGTGTTGCTTTACCCATAAGAGATCTTAACCTTGGTGCCAACCGGGCAATTTCCCCGTTCACACTTCCTTTGGTGTGAGGCCCGGTATAAGGTCTAGCCAATCATGTTCCTCCGCTACCTCGAACACCCACCCTTTGTTGCATGCCCCGACCCTGGGTCCACGTCGGTCCCATTATTCCTGTAGATTTCAAGGTGGACCCCGACCACGACAACGAGTCTCGGGCTCTACCATACACTCCTACGCCGGTAGCTGCAACCCATCCTAGACCGCAATACCGTGGGGACTTAGGACTCCCCAGCCTCACCATCTTGCTCCTTCGGGCGACAAGTGTACTACGGACTATGCCGTGGGGACTTAGGACTCCCCAGCCTCACCAGCTTGCCCCCTTGGATTACAAGTGTACTACGGTAAAGCGCATCCGTTGATGAACGAGAGGTGGAAACACTTTTGACTACTCCGTCCCACTCCGGATCTTATGGTTAACACGGGTATTACGGCACAATAATCACTGGCGACATTCGTTGTTTAATCCTAGATGGATATTAACCCTTGCAATGGAACCTCCACCATATCAACACAATCCATGGTTCCATTGCCCACCTGTTATCACCAGAATTTGACCGGATCAGAGGTGTGCCGCGATTGAAGATGGGCTTGAAGAATATACATGGAAGAAATACATGAATCGGCCTTCCATACCAAATTTGGGCTAAATTGCCCGTGTATCTGTAACATAGTAGATCGTATCTTAGTTTAGAAGTTAGAGTTTTACCCGTGCACGGTTAGGTGCACGCTTGAATTAGAAAGTCCCCCGGACTATAAATATGTATCTAGGGTTTATGGAATAAACAACAACCAACGTTCACCACAAACAAATCTCGGCGCATCGCCAACTCCTTCGTCTCGAGGGTTTCTCCGGTAAGCACCATGCTGCCTAGATCGCATCTTGCGATCTAGGCAACGTAATGCCTATCCTCGTTGTTCATGCGTTGCTCGTACTGAAGCCTTTTTGATGGCGGGCAACGTAGTTATCTTAGACATGTTAGGGTTAGCATTGTTCTTCGTATAATATGCTATCGTAGTGCGACCCTTGCATGTCTAGCCGCCCTTACACCTATCTTAGGTGTAGGGGCGGCACCCCGCTTGATCATGGTTTAGTAGATTCGATCCGTTACGGTTGCTCCTTTATTCTTCAAGGATTAGTTTAACATCTACAATAGTTAGGCCTTACAAAGGGTTGGAGGATCCAGCGGCGTGTAGGGTGTAGTTTGCTAGCCCTAGACAGGACGTTCCGAGGATCAACCTCGTGTTGGTTTTTAGGCCCTGTCTAGGATTGGCTTACGATCACCGTACGCGAGCGCGAGGCCCAATCGTGAGTAGGATGATCCGATTATGCGGTGAAAACCCTAAATCGTCGTAGATCATATTAGCTTTATCTTGATCAAGCAGGACCACCATATATTCGGACACCTTGTACGAATCATGGGTGGATCGGCTCTTTGAGCCGATTCACAGGATAACCTGAGAGCCGATCGAGCCTCGTATTTAATGTTTACGTGTGTGCCCTGCAGGAAACTAAGCGGGGCATCATCCACACCTTCCTGATCAGGTATAGGTCAGGTGGCACGCCCTTGCGACAGCATCGGGTGTGTGACCAGAAGGCTTTGCGGGCCGTCGCTCAGAGGGATCGGGGCCGGCCGCAGCCCTAGTTGTTCCCGGCTCTACCGTGTTGTCGGTCGTTGCCCGCCGGTGGGTTTCGACGCCAACACATTCCGGCACGCCCGGTGGGACACTCTTCGAAGCAACCATGTCGACATCCACGAGCTGAGATGGCTGGCGACCCGATCACGTACGCAGAGCTGCCTGATGAGCACAAGAAGAAGTTCGATGAGCTCAAGGCTCTCTTTGAAGCCGATCTAATCGGCTCTTTCTCGAAGACCCGTTCTCATGGCATCAGGTGGAACGGCTTTGCAGCCGAGGGTGCCCTCGACCAAGTAGATCTCGTCCACCCCTTCGAAGAACGGACCCGAGCTCGCGACGGAAGTTAACTACATGGTAGCTCATTACGTTTACCGCCATGGCAAAGACAAAAAGAGAGCAAGTCACTGCGGTGGCAAGGACAAAGAGGAGGCTGGTTCAAGGCGATCGGCTTCGATATAATGATAAAAGGTACAACAATGAAGACGGTATAGAGTCTTATAATGCTTTCAATATGTCTTTTATGTGAGTTTTGTCTGTACCGGTTCATACTTGTGTTTGCTTTAAACAACCTTGCTAGCCTAAACCTTGTATCGGGAGGGAATACTTCTCATGCATCCAAAATCCTTGAGACAAACACTATGCCACTTGTGTCCACCATACCTACCTACTACATAGTATTTATCCGCCATTCCAAAGTAAATTGCTTGAGTGCTACCTTTGAAATTTCTATTCTTTATCTTTGCAATATATAGCTCATGGGACAAATAGTTTAAAACCTATTGTGGTATTGAATATGTACTTATGCATATTATTTCTTATTAAGTTGCTTGTTGGGCGATAACCATGTTCCTGGGGACGCCATCAACTATTTCTTTGTTGAATATCATGTGAGTTGCTATGCATGTTCGTCTTGTCTGAAGTAAGGGTGATTTATCATGATCAAATGGTTTGAGTATGCATATTGTTAGAGAAGAACATTGGGCCGCTAACTAAAGCCATGATCCATGGTGGAAGTTTCAGAGTTGGACAACGAACCTCAATCTCTTATGAGAATTTTATCTGTTGTTGAATGCTTATGCATTAAAGAGGAGTCCACTATCTGTTGTCTATGTTGTCCCGGTATGGATGTCTAAGTTGAGAATAATCAAAAGCGAGAAATCCAATGCGAGCTTTCTCCTTAGACCTTTGTACAGGCGGCATAGAGGTACCCCTTTGTGACACTTGGTTAAAACGTATGCTATGCTATGATAATCCATGTAAATCCAAGCTAATTAGGACAAGGTGCGGACACTATTGGTATACTATGCATGAGGCTTGCAACTTGTAGGATATAATTTACATAACTCATATGCTTTATTACTACCGTTGACAAAGTTGTTTCTTATTTTCAAAATAAAAGCTCTAGCACAAATATAGCAATCCATGCTTCCTCTCGCGAAGGGCCTTTCTTCTACTTTTATTGTTGAGTCGGTTTACCCATTTCCTTCTATCTAAAAAAGCAAACACTTGTGTTAACCGTGCATTGATTCCTACATACTTGCATATTACACTTGTTATATTACTTTATGTTGACAATATCCGGAAGATATACACAAGAGCGCATTCAGAGTACCAGGTTCGGTGGGCTTGTTTGAATATGTAGTCATGACATTTGGATCGAAGAACGCTGGTGCAACGTACCAAAGAGCCATGAACTACATATTTCATGATCTGATCGGCAAACTGGTTGAGATCTACATTGGCGACATGGTGGTCAAGTCTGTCTCCGTAGAGGGACACTTGGAGGATTTACAACGCATCCGGGACCGAACTAGGAAATTCGGACTAAGGATGAATCCAAAGAAGTGTGCATTTGGAGTGACGGCCGGTCAATTCTTGGGCTTCTTGGTTCATGAACGCGGAATTGAGATCGGCCTAAAAAGTCAGGAGGAAGTGCGCACAATGAAGCCGCCTATCACGAAAAAAGGAACTACAGTGTCAAATCGTGCAGAGAAGTTGAGAAGGCAAGGCGATATAATGAAAGGCTCTGCGACGGTTCTGCTCTGCCATGACATGACCCTTCGAAGGAAAAGCATAATGATTTTGGAAATGTCATTTCCAAAACCAAGGGGGCATGTGTTATCACCAGAATTTGACCGGATCAGAGGTGGGCCGCGATTGAAGATGGGCTTGAAGAATATACATGGAAGAAATACATGAATCGGCCTTCCATACCAAATTTGGGCTAAATTGCCCGTGTATCTGTAACATAGTAGATCGTATCTTAGTTTAGAAGTTAGAGTTTTACCCGTGCACGGTTAGGTGCACGCTTGAATTAGAAAGTCCCCCGGACTATAAATATGTATCTAGGGTTTATGGAATAAACAACAACCAACGTTCACCACAAACAAATCTCGGCGCATCGCCAACTCCTTCGTCTCGAGGGTTTCTCCGGTAAGCACCATGCTGCCTAGATCGCATCTTGCGATCTAGGCAGCGTAATGCCTATCCTCGTTGTTCATGCGTTGCTCGTACTGAAGCCTTTTTGATGGCGGGCAAGATAGTTATCTTAGACATGTTAGGGTTAGCATTGTTCTTCGTATAATATGCTATCGTAGTGCGACCCTTGCATGTCTAGCCGCCCTTACACCTATCTTAGGTGTAGGGGCGGCACCCCGCTTGATCATGGTTTAGTAGATTCGATCCGTTACGGTTGCTCCTTGATTCTTCAAGGATTAGTTTAACATCCGCAATAGTTAGGCCTTACAAAGGGTTGGAGGATCCAGCGGCGTGTAGGGTGTAGTTTGCTAGCCCTAGACAGGACGTTCCGAGGATCAACCTCGTGTTGGTTTTTAGGCCCTGTCTAGGATCGGCTTACGATCACCGTACGCGAGCGCGAGGCCCAATCGTGAGTAGGATGATCCGATTATGCGGTGAAAACCCTAAATCGTCGTAGATCATATTAGCTTTATCTTGATCAAGCAGGACCACCATATATTCGGACACCTTGTACGAATCATGGGTGGATCGGCTCTTTGAGCCGATTCACAGGATAACCTCGAGAGCCGATCGAGGCTCGTATTTAATGTTTACGTGTGTGCCCCGCAGGAAACTAAGCGAGGCATCATCCACACCTTCCCGACCGGGTATAGGTCGGTGGCACGCCCTTGCGACGACATCGGGTGTGTGACCAGAAGGCTTTGCGGGCCGTCGCTCAGAGGGACTGGGGCCAGCCGCAGCCCTAGTTGTTCCCGGCTCTACTGTGTTGCCAGTCGTTGCCCGCCGGTGGGTTTCTGACGCCAACACCACCACATAGTCATATTCATAGTTATGAAAGTAGTGGTTTTGATTTTTATGCAATAGTGATAACCATAGTACTTTGCAATTAATTTGATAGAAATACTCAAATGACATGAGCAAGTGATGAACTTGCCTTTCTTGGCTGCAAGATTATGCAGACAAGGTCTTCGATACGCAATAACTCCAAATTCTGAAATAGCATCATCGTCCGGTAAGGATGATGTTTAAAAGATTGGCAAGGATGCAATAATGCATAAGAATGAGGTGCAATCGCTCTAAGCGTGACCTAACCCCGAGGATTTAGGATCAGTGAGTGATAATGATTGGTTTAGGGTGTGTTGCACTTTTAGAGTGATTCACATACAAGGTTCTTATTCGGGTGTGATTACTTGGTATTATAAACAGGTAGATAATAGGACATAGTAATTAATTGAGCACATAAAGAATGATAATTGGCATAATGTTAACAAGTAAAGGACAGTGGTTAGTTTTAACACAATATGGCATGGTGAATGATTAATTATCATATACTTCAAAAGAATAACTTTTGAAGAACATGTTCTTTGATAAAGAACAAGTATGATAATTAGGGTTGTGGGGTTCTATGGTTTACTATGGTTCTAATTGGTTGCTTCGGAGTAAGTAGTAGATGGATCACAACAACGTTGGATTCATCGACACCTAGGGCTTGTAAGGTTAAGATAAGCCTAGGCATCCTAAGCAATTCATTATACATGGTTGTTGTCAAGGTTGGTTTATCTTGCTAGTGATAGCTGGCTAGGGTTTATAGGTCCTTATAAGCAGGGTTGATGATGATTCTTTCTTTACTTCAAAAGAATAACTTTTGAAGAACATACTTCTCAAATAATAAGAAGTATTACAATTAAGGTTGAGGTTGTCGAGGTTTTGTTATTGGATTCACTAAGTAAGGAATGGTGGTTTCCTAAATAGGATGTTTAATAATTGCCTCACACTAATAGGGTTTAGTGTGTATGGGATATGATGTCAATATTAGCATGGTTGCTAATGGAGTTCATCACAATGATGTGATGCTAAACATGGATAATTAAGGTTGTTACCTCTAAGGATAGGAACTATGGTTGATCCTATTTGATCATCTAGGTTTGATTAAGATGAATACAAGGGATACTAATTTAGTAATGCTGGTTGCTACATTTTATGTGATCAAGATAAACATTTAGAAGCTACTATGGTTCTATGAATGAAATCAAAATGTCATGATCACATGTTCTAACCTAGGGTTTAGGTTAGAAGCAAACTGGAATTCATATGAATTACTCGGAGCTAGGATTTGGTGCATAATTGAATTAGGGTTTTAGTATCCCATATAAAATTATGGGTTTGTGTTCTTATTCAATATGGAACTTAGGGTTTCCTAATTGTCAATTAGTTCTTGGATTAATAACTTCATTTGAAAAGTTGAAGTTATTACTAACTTTGAAATAAGAATAATATTGGATTTGGCATTTTAATATTTTTAAATAATTAATAATTAAGATAATAATTAATTAGGGTTTGAAATCCTCCTAAAAAGTATTTAATAAGTTAATAGAAAAGGAAAATTAATTTTAATGTTTTCCTTATTTACTTTCTGGTTTTTATTTATTTTATACCTTTTTCCTAATTATTGAATTTTAACTGAATTTAGAATTAAAATTAAAGGCTTTAAATAACAAGTATTAAACAATAAAAAATTTATTAAAAATAAAAATTTCATATTATATTTTTATTAAATAGAATTTACTTTTAAAAGAATTTTGATGTCTTATTTTTATTTTTCTGACTTAAATTGAATTTTCTAAATTTGTTTGAAGTTGCAGCAATTTTCTGGATTTAAATCTAAACAGAAATGACTAAAGCTACACGGACGAGACACCCACACAGCCCATGACCGGTGGGCCATGTCCACGTTGGCGGCCACGTGGTGCCGACGTGGCAACCAAGTGCCTCACCGGCGACCAGAGGTGGACGTCGCCGGCGATTCCGGCCACCCGCGGGGGCGTGCGTGTGCTGGTTGGAAAGAGAACGCCGAGGCGAACTCGATGATGGCGGCGCCGCTCCGGTATGGTCACCGGAGCGTGCCCGGCGGCGAGGAACGGCGGCGAGCACACGGGGTACTCGATACGGTGGAGCTACGGCGTGCAATCGAGCAAGCTAGGCATGCCGTGCGGTAGAGAGGCTCACCAGGAGCACGACGAGCTTGGCGGCGAAGTCTCCGGTGGTCTAGGTCGCCGAATTCATGGCGCCGGTGTCGGGGAAGACAAGGTTGACGGCGACGCTACAGGATGCTTGGGGTCGATTCCTCTTGCATACAGAGCAAGTCGAGGATGGCGATTTCAACGGTGGTCATGGAGAGGCACGGGGATGCCTCCATCGCCGGCGGCGAGCGGAGGTCTGCGGCTAGGGTTTCGGCCATTGGAGAAAATTGGAGAGGAGGAAGAAATTCCGAGCTGCTGTGCTTTGCTGGGCTTTTATACGGCTCGAGGACGAGCCTCGGCCACGACGTCGGGGAAGGAGAGGGCGACAGCGCGAGGGAAGGACGAGCACGTCGTCGTGCTGTCGTCCAGGTGCGGGGAAGAGGATGAGGACGAGCTCCTCGTGTTGATTTTTCACGAAGAGGTACGTGGGCTGCGACGGGCTGTGCTGGACTGGGTCGTTCTGGGCTGCTCGGTGGGCTATGATGGTGGGCCGCTGCGGCAGGTGAGGTCCGGTAAGGTTCTTCCCCCTTTTTCTCTTTTATTTATTTCTGTTTTGTATTCTTATTTGTTGAATTTAAATTTGAAATCAATTTCGCCATGCAGGTATTTGTAAATACTATTCACTTGGAAATTACCTCTCAAGTAATAATTCTACTTGAGACATACTATTTTGATTGTTCATATAATGATAGGTTCACCATACACTATATTTTCAATAGGTAAGATAATAATTATAATCTTCCATTCTCTTTCTTTTGAAATTTCAAATATTATTATGATTCAAGGAGATGGCCAAATGGCAGGGCTTTATGTATCAAATTATTTCTAGGGTCTTGATTTAGTTACTTGCATATTATTTTATGTGAGCTCCAATCTGTTAGGGTTTTATAATTTCTATTATAACCATATTTCAAAGTTGGTACTAGGATCATATTTAATAACACCTTGAATTACTTAGAGTAGGTATTACTCTCATTTTGGGTTGGTCTTAATTAAGAATAGGTGGTTGATTACCACACATGAGTTTCAATTTGTGATTTTAAGCACTAGATGTTTCTGAGGTTTAATTAGTGAAGCATAGAATTTAGCTAATGGCAATTCTAGGGTTCTAATTATATTCACCTAATGGTACTTGGATTGGATCTCAATTATGACTCAGGTTTTAGTTGTGATTACCCAAGTGATGCACAAACTAGGTTTGAGTTATATTTCTAGGTTATAAGGTTGAAATGACACCATGTTGCATGTGCTAGGGTTAATCTCCCCTAACCATGATAAGATGGTTATTTGCTTAATATTTCATGAGCTTCCCTAATTACTAAGGATTTGAGAATTGGTTTTATCTTCTACCAATTTATCTTCTATTTTTATCCCCAATTTATCATTAAAGTAACTATATTGGTATTACTTATTTTTATAGTTAACTTTGGTCAAATGGATTGTTGGTTTCTTACCATATAAAGTATGGAGTTTTACTCTAAGGTTTTCTTAGGTTGTTTAGTTTCTGAAGTATGGATATGGTAGGATTCTTCTTAAGATCACCAAGTGATTCACAAGTTAAGGTTAGGATATAAATCTAGAGTTTCTTTCTAGTGATCTCCCTATAATTTAATGTGGAAATGGGATCTCCTTATACTAGTAGGGTTTAACTTATCCTCACATATCTCCAAAGCATGATTATATATGATCATCTTGTTCTTAATGTCTTTACTTCAAATTCTTAGGGTTTATGATCATTACACAATTTATAATGATCAAGGTTGGACTTCCTAAGGTATCTCTCCTTGAATGAGTTTCTCACTCTCAAGATCAAGTGTTGTCTTGATCAACTAAATATATACTTTCTTTTATAATTTCTTGAATGGGCATAGTTATGGTTGTCTCAATTATCTTGAGTATAACACCATAGGTTGAGCTTTCTCATTTAGGAATGGTTATTCTAGGGTTTATGGTGTACTCCTAATAACTCCTTAGGTATCTAGGCTAAGGTTTCATTTGTCTAGTTTAATTGGGTTAGTCTCTTCCTCACCTCATCAATTCTTGGATATAGTATTATTTCATGTGATATTAGGTTGTCTCACCATATTCCAAGATGAAATGGTTAATCTCCTAATACTTTAGTTCAATGATTATCCTTTAGTCTTAAATAGGTAAAACTAAGATTGGTATGAGTGGTCTCTCTCTTATTTGGGAAAGGACTTTAATACTAACCTAAATTTAGGCTCCATAGAAATTGATATGATCACCATTATCTATGTTTCACATGAGTGTTGTCTCTCTCCAAGGAATGTTTTGAATAATACTCTAAGGTTCCTCTTGAAGTTAATGTTGTGATCATATGGATGTTTATATCCAAGGTTTGCCTCAAGGTTTGTGTTTGCTTCTCCAATAAATAATATAGAACTCTCATCTCTTTGGTTTTGATGTATAATAATATGGAATGGGGAAGAATACATACTTCTAGGTTTGATCTCCTTGTCTTATTACCAAGATTGAATTAAAATGAATACCATGAGGTTCATGGTAGGATCAAGGATTAGTTTAAGACATGGAAAAGATAAGTCAAGAATGTTTTCTCCATTTTATTGTTACTTGACTTCCAAATGAATTGATGTTCATATGCCATGACAAGGATTACCATATTCTAATCTTTTATAAGATCAAGAAATTGATCATTGAGTAAAGTGTTGTTGTGTTGATTATTAGTTCCATTTGATCTAACCCCTTAGATCAAATCATCTCTACCCAAAACAAGGTTTTAGCAAAGTCACATTGAGGTTTATAGCGCTTGACTTGATGAGCTACTTCAATTCCACCAAGGTCAAGTGAAACTTCGATTCATCGTGGATCTGTTTTACTTTAAAGCGCGAAAATTCCCCAGATTTTCTATGCATGAATGCAATGCACCCATCTGTTTCCTCTATTTTTGTAACCCCAATACCTGGGATATTACAATCCATGTCCATTTTTTCAAGGAGACCAACAAAATTAGTATGAGAACCAAGCATATTAAATTTAGCAAAGACCTTTCTAGCCTCTCTTGCTAGACCACCAAATTCTCTAAGAAGGGTTTCTAAAACAAAATCTTTCTTTTCCCCCTCTTCCATATCACCGAGTGTAAGAAACATGTGTTGGATTATAGGATTGAGATTAACAAATTTAGTTTCCAACATGCGAACTAAAGCAGCAGCAATTTCATAAGTAGGAGCAAGTTCTACCAAGTGTCTATCTTCAAAATCTTCAACGGTACTAACATGACTGAAAAATTCTTCTATAATGTTTCTCCCAATTATAGACCTGCGTCCTACCGGTATGTCTTTTGTGGTAAAATTAAAAGGAAACATGATGAATCAAGTAAAGTAAATGCAAGTAACTAATTTTTTTGTGTTTTTGATATAACAAACAAGATAGTAATTAAAGTAAAGCTAGCAACTAATTTTTTTGTGTTTTGATATAATGCAGCAAACAAAGTAGTAAATAAAATAAAGCAAGACAAAAACAAAGTAAAGAGATTGGGAAGTGGAGACTCCCCTTGCAGCGTGTCTTGATCTCCCCGGCAACGGCGCCGGAAAAAGAGCTTGATGGCGTGTAACTCACACGTTCGTTGGGAACCCCAAGAGGAAGGTATGATGCGCACAACAGACAAATTTTCCCTCGGAAAGAAACCAAGGTTTATCGAACCAGGAGGAGCCAAGAAGCACGTTGAAGGTTGATGGCGGCGGAATGTAGTGCGGCGCAACACCAGAGATTCCGGCGCCAACGTGGAACCTGCACAACACAACCAAAGTACTTTGCCCCAACGAAACAGTGAGGTTGTCAATCTCACCGGCTTGCTGTAACAAAGGATTAACCGTATTGTGTGGAAGATGATTGTTTGCAGAAAACAGTAAAGAACAAGTATTGCAGCAGATTTGTATTTCAGTATAAAGGAATGGACCGGGGTCCACAGTTCACTAGAGGTGTCTCTCCCATAAGATAAAAGCATGTTGGGTGAACAAATTACAGTCGGGCAATTGACAAATAGAGAGGGCATAACAATGCACATACATGTCATGATAAATATAGTGAGATTTAATTGGGCATTACGACAAAGTACATAGACCGCCATCCAGCATGCATCTATGCCTAAAAAGTCCACCTTCGAGGTTATCATCCGAACCCCTTCCAGTATTAAGTTGCTAACAACAGACAATTGCATTAAGTATGGTGCGTAATGTAATCAACAACTACATCCTTAGACATAGCATCAATGTTTTATCCCTAGTGGCAACAGCACATCCACAACCTTAGAACTTTCTGTCACTGTCCCAGATATCAATGGAGGCATGAACCCACTATCGAGCATAAATACTTCCTCTTGGAGTTAAGAGCAAAAACTTGGCCAGAGCCTCTACTAATAACGGAGAGCATGCAAGATCATAAACAACACATAGGTAATAACTTGATAATTAACATAACATAGTATTCTCTATCCATCGGATCCCGACAAACACAACATATAGTATTACAAATAGATGATCTTGATCATGTTAGGCAGCTCACAAGATCCAACAATGAAGCACAATGAGGAGAAGACAACCATCTAGCTACTGCTATGGACCCATAGTCCAGGGGTGAACTACTCACTCATCACTCCGGAGGCGACCATGGCGGTGAAGAGTCCTGTGATAACCCAAAAATTTCCAGTTATTAATTAATTTGAGTATAATAACAATTGTGTTTAATTCTGTTTATTTTGCCAATATCCATTGTTTAAAAGGAGCGTGATTAAATTTGATATATGCATTTGATACAAGTTAATTTAGCCAAATAAATGAGTGGTGCATGTACTGTAGTGCTAGTGCATTTGTCAATTATATAATCTGTAGTAGCTAAGCTTGTGGTTTCGTACGTGCATGTCTCAATGCATTTTAACCATCCATGCACGCGTCAGGTGTTTGACTAGAAAAAGAGCGACGTGGCTTTGTGTTAGAGGAGTAGAAGGCTATGCTGGATGTAGCTCAGTGCTTAGTCATTAGATGCTGCTACGTGGACAGACGCTTAGGGTCAAAGGATCTGTCGGCAAGCGGTGCTGCGGCCAGATTTTTAGCAACTGTTACCGACGATGGTCACCTATAAATAGAAGACTTCTCTTGCACTGCACTTCACACACACGCACCTACATCGCTAGACGCGGATAGCCAGAGAGAAAGAGAGTAGGACCGAGAGATTAGAGTGAGAGAGCGTAGCCATTTTCGTGTGTGTATTTGGAGGAGCTGTCTAGGAGGAGGTGCTGCTGAGATACAGAGATAGCCGAGCAAAGAAATAGCTGAGCGTAGTAGACCGCTGCTGGTTTTCTGATGGCGAGTAATATCGATCAGCTGGAGTATTATTGGTATAGATCAGACGTGATATAGTTTATCACCACACAGATGATTGTTAGTTCAGGTAAGCTGCTTTATACCCTTCATGTATTTTTGTAGAATACATATTGTTGTTAAATACATGATATAGTAGTTGGTAGATGGTATCGGAGATATTCGTGGACTAATTCGCCGGTGTCGTTACGCGGTGATGGATCCGCTGGAGCCACCGGTACGAATCGGGCATTAGCGCGAATATCGATAGAAAGTGATCAACATGAGAGATACATGTTTTTATAAGAGAAAACTTGGTGCTACGAAGGTAAACATATTGTACCGGCCACGGTTCAGGTATGGGACTGTCTCGTGTTCTCCGCTGGGGACGGCCTCTGTTCGGGAACGTGTCGGTGATGGATCCGTAGGAGCGACCGGCATCAGTGGGTCGGAGTGTCCGGGTCTTAGCGGGTATAAGAACACTGCTTGACTAGCGCAACCTAGTCAAGACTTTCGATGTCGGAGTACCCCTCTGCAGAGTGTAAAAGTGTGAATTTCACCCCTGTGATTCCCGGGTAGGGAAACTTACTTTCATGTGTGGCACCATGCGTTTTTAAATTGCCTAATACCTTAACCACATGTTGTTGTTTTTCGAAAAGCATTTATATTTTACAAATTACATGGTCGTGTATAATCAGTTTGCTGAGTATGATTTGTCGTACTCACCCCAGCTCCCCAATGTTTTTATCAGAGTTGCGCAGCAGAAGGGTTCGTCGATCGAAGATTAGGCTGGACCAGCGGGTGGGAACCGATTAGAGAATCTAGTTGTAATTTTTGTATAATTGAGAATAAAATTGTAAGATGTTGTATGTGAGCTTCTCGTGACCCACTGTGCTGGTTATTGCCTGCATTTTTAGCCTTGCGCGAGTATAAGCCTCTCGGTTTATAGGCGCGCGGCGGCTGTCTCGTCCAGGCCCGGTCTCGGGGCGTGACAGATAAAGTGGTATCAGAGCTCTAGGTTTAGGACACGGGGAAATGGGTAGATCGTACATTTTACGACTAGCAACCATCGATAATATTTTGTTTGTGCAAGTAATTAGAAAATAGATGCTTGTTGTTTGATTTGTATATTGCCATGACTAAACTAGTTTAATTACAGGCATAGTAAACTTTTGTACCCTATGATTGCTATTGTAAACTTATGTTTTTCTCGCTGCATGGTTAAAGTTTATTGTTTATACTTTCTTCCACGCGCATAAATTGCAAAGAGTATTAGTAGTTTCTAAACAATTGGTAGACTCATAGATTGTTTTAAGCAAAATGTTTTCAGTAAACAGAAACATGTTTTGCACTATATAACTTTGTGATCTTGATTTGATTTTCCGTATAATGACTAGTAGGACTAGTTTACATATCTTGCCTGTAATTCTTGTTAATTCTTCGGCATTCCTTGAAACATGCTTTTAGTTTGTGTAGCCAGTCGATATAAGTCAATACATAAGTTGTTAAAGTAGTATGTTTTAGTGTTGAATTTCGGGGACGAAATTCTTATAAGGTGAGGAGGATGTGATAACCCAAAAATTTCCAGTTATTAATTAATTTGAGTATAATAACAATTGTGTTTAATTCTGTTTATTTTGCCAATATCCATTGTTTAAAAGGAGCATGATTAAATTTGATATATGCATTTGATACAAGTTAATTTAGCCAAATAAATGAGTGGTGCATGTACTGTAGTGCTAGTGCATTTGTCAATTATATAATCTGTAGTAGCTAAGCTTGTGGTTTCGTACGTGCATGTCTCAATGCATTTTAACCATCCATGCACGCGTCAGGTGTTTGACTAGAAAAAGAGCGACGTGGCTTTGTGTTAGAGGAGTAGAAGGCTATGCTGGATGTAGCTCAGTGCTTAGTCATTAGATGCTGCTACGTGGACAGACGCTTAGGGTCAAAGGATCTGTCGGCAAGCGGTGCTGCGGCCAGATTTTTAGCAACTGTTACCGACGATGGTCACCTATAAATAGAAGACTTCTCTTGCACTGCACTTCACACACACGCACCTACATCGCTAGACGCGGATAGCCAGAGAGAAAGAGAGTAGGACCGAGAGATTAGAGTGAGAGAGCGTAGCCATTTTCGTGTGTGTATTTGGAGGAGCTGAAATCTAGGAGGAGGTGCTGCTGAGATACAGAGATAGCCGAGCAAAGAAATAGCTGAGCGTAGTAGACCGCTGCTGGTTTTCTGATGGCGAGTAATATCGATCAGCTGGAGTATTATTGGTATAGATCAGACGTGATATAGTTTATCACCACGACAGATGATTGTTAGTTCAGGTAAGCTGCTTTATACCCTTCATGTATTTTTGTAGAATACATATTGTTGTTAAATACATGATATAGTAGTTGGTAGATGGTATCGGAGATATTCGTGGGCTAATTCGTCGGTGTCGTTACGCGGTGATGGATCCGCTGGAGCCACCGGTACGAATCGGGCATTAGCGCGAATATCGATAGAAAGTGATCAACATGAGAGATACATGTTTTTATAAGAGCAAACTTGGTGCTACGAAGGTAAACATATTGTACCGGTCACGGTTCAGGTATGGGACTGTCTGTGTTCTCCGCTGGGGACGGCCTCTGTTCGGGAACGTGTCGGTGATGGATCCGTAGGAGCGACCGGCATCGGTAGGTCAGAGTGTCCGGGTCTTAGCGGGTATAAGAACACTGCTTGACTAGCGCAACCTAGTCAAGACTGTCGATGTCGGAGTACCCCTCTGCAGAGTGTAAAAGTGTGAATTTCACCCCTGTGATTCCCGGGTAGGGAAACTTACTTTCATGTGTGGCACCATGCGTTTTTAAATTGCCTAATACCTTAACCACATGTTGTTGTTTTTCGAAAAGCATTTATATTTTACAAATTACATGGTCGTGTATAATCAGTTTGCTGAGTATGATTTGTCGTACTCACCCCAGCTCCCCAATGTTTTTATCGAGTTGCGCAGCGAAGGGTTCGTCGATCGAAGATTAGGCTGGACCAGCGGGTGGGAACCGATTAGAGAATCTAGTTGTAATTTTTGTATAATTGAGAATAAAATTGTAAGATGTTGTATGTGAGCTTCTCGTGACCCACTGTGCTGGTTATTGCCTGCATTTTTAGCCTTGCGCGAGTATAAGCCTCTCGGTTTATAGGCGCGCGGCGGCTGTCTCGTCCAGGCCCGGTCTCGGGGCGTGACAAGTCCTCCGGGAGATGAATCCCCTCTCCGGCAGGGTGCCGGAGGAGATCTCCAGAATCCCCCGACATGGGATTGGCGGCGGCGGCGTCTCAGTAAGGTTTTCCGTATCGTGGCTCTCGGTACTGGGGGTTTCGCGACGGAGGCTTTAAGTAGGCGAAAGGGCAACGCGAGGGGCCACACGAGGGCCCCACACCACAGGTCGGCGCGGCCAGGGCCTGGGCCGCGCCGCCCTAGTGTGGCGGCGCCTCGTGGCCCCACTTCGACTCCTCTTCGGTCTTCTGGAAGCTTCGTGGCAAAATAGGACCCTGGGCGTTGATTTCGTCCAATTCCGAGAATATTTCGTTACTAGGATTTCTGAAACCAAAAACAGCAGAAAACAAGCAATCGGCTCTTCGGCATCTTGTTAATAGGTTAGTTCCAGAAAATGCACGAATATGACATAAAGTGTGCATAAAACATGTAGATATCATCAATAATGTGGCATGGAACATAAGAAATTATCGATACGTCGGAGACGTATCAACTTGCAATGCGGGAAGGTCCATTGGTGGAGTTTGAAGAAAATGGCCACAACTACAACTATGGCTACTTCCTCGCCGACGGCATATATCCAAGGTGGCAAACATTTGTGAAGCCGATTATTCAATCACGAGGTAAGAAGCAAACCCAATTCCACAATGCACAAGCGGCGGCTAGGAAAGATGTAGAGAGAGCATTTGAGATTTTGCAAGCCCAATTTGCCATTGTTAGAGGACCGGCTAGATTTTGGGACCAAGAATGCCTTTGGTATATCATGACCGCTTGTGTCATCATGCATAACATGATTATAGAGGATGATCGCGGGAAAGATGTGGATCATACCCACTACGACTTGATGGGGGTTCCCGTGCAAGTGAGGAGGTCCGCACATAGGATTGCCCGATTCATTGCCTCATACCATGCCATTCGGTGCAACGACACACATGATGAGCTTCAAAAGATCTCACGGAAGAATGGTGGAATTGGAATGGACAACAATAGTTGCATACTTGTTGTATTTGTTTGAAAACTATGTGTTGTATTGGCTGAAAACTATGTTGCATTTTTGTATGTTGGACGTGTTGTATTTGGTGTGAACAATTTCATGTACTTGTTGACATTGTTGTGAACAATGTATTGTATTTGGATGGTACATTTTATTTGTGAATTTTATATGGTTGTTTGATCTTGTTCGATGCATAGTTGTGTTTGTTTGTTGTTTGCGCCGCACCGCGCGCTGCAAAATAGAGCGTCCGACGGAAGTGTTTTTTTGCGCGCCAACGGGCGCTGCAAAATGGAGCATCCGCCGGGGAAAAAATCGGTCCGACGCGCGCCATCGGTTTACAGCGTAGCGGCAGCGTGGTTTAGCGCGCCTGTTGGAGATGCTCTAAGTTTATAGTTTGGGAGGTCAGCAGGGCCGTCCCTCCCTCCCTAGTACCTTCTTCTCGGCGATTTACACAAAAATAAACCTTTTCTGAAACTATAGCACAGATTGACCCTCCGGGCAAACTATTTCACTCATCTAACCCTTTTGTGTGCGCCCCTTCCATGGGCACCACATCTCACTGTGTGGCGCCTGTGCGGCCGCCGCCACTCTCCCATCCGACGTGGCGCCCTCGACGCTGAGGTGTGCTCGACGCTGACATGGCATGATGTGTGGCGCCGCGCACAACGACGCCACACTTCGTGGCAAGGGCGCCACACGTCCTGTTATGGTTGCACAAAATATACTGTAAGACAATTCTCTAGGGACTTAGCCGTTTTGGCGACCCTGTTTGTGTGGCGCCGACGCCAAGGGCGCCACACTTCACTATGTGGTGCCGACGCCACGGGCGTCTGATACGTCTCAAACGTATCTATAATTTCTTATGTTTCATGCTACTTTTATGATGATACTCACATGTTTTATACACATTATATGTCATTATTATGCGTTTTCCGGAACTAACCTATTGACGAGATGCCGAAGGGCCAGTTGCTGTTTTCTGCTGTTTTTGGTTTCAGAAATCCTAGTAAGGAAATATTCTCGGAATCGAACGAAATCAACGCCCAGCATCTTAGAATTCCACGAAGCTTCCAGAACACCCGGGAAGGACCAGAGGTGGGCCACAGGGCCACCAGATGATAGGGCGGCGCGGCCCAGGGGGGGCGCCCCCCTATTGTGTGGCGCCCCCGTCAGCCCTCCGACTCCGCCTCTTCACCTATTTAAGCCTCCTCGACCTAAAACTTCGATACGGAAAAGCCACGGTACGAGAAACCTCCCAGAGCCGCCGCCATCGCGAAGCCAAGATCTGGGGGACATGAGTCTCTGCTCCGGCACGCCGCCGGG
Source organism: Lolium rigidum (assembly GCF_022539505.1). Classification (NCBI taxonomy): domain Eukaryota; kingdom Viridiplantae; phylum Streptophyta; class Magnoliopsida; order Poales; family Poaceae; genus Lolium; species Lolium rigidum. The sequence goes on along the minus strand of NC_061513.1, from coordinate 137,735,331 downwards.
ACGGGGAAGTGCCCCCGGAAGGCTCCTCCATCGACACCACCGCCATCTTTATCAACGCTGCTGTCTCCCATGAGGAGGGAGTAGTTCTCCATCGAGGCTAAGGGCTGTACCGGTAGCTATGTGGTTAATCTCTCTCCTATGTACTTCAATACAATGATCTCATGAGCTGCCTTACATGATTGAGATTCATATGAGTTTTGTATCACTATTCATCTATGTGTTACTCTAGTGATGTTATTAAAGTAGTCTATTCCTCCTCCATGGTGTAATGGTGACAGTGTGTGCATCATGTAGTACTTGGCGTAGGTTATGATTGTAATCTCTTGTAGATTATGAAGTTAATTATTGCTATGATAGTATTGATGTGATCTATTCCTCCTTCATAGCGTGATGGTGACAGTGTGCATGCTATGTTAGTACTTGGTGTAATTGCAATGATCTATCATGCACTCTAAGGTTATTTAAATATGAACATTGAATGTTGTGGAGCTTGTTAACTCCAGCATTGAGGTGCTCTTGTAGCCCTACGCAATTAGTGGTGTTCATCATCCAACAAGAGAGTGTAGAGTGGTTTTATTATGTGATCAATGTTGAGAGTGTCCACTAGTGAAAGTATGATCCCTAGGCCTTGTTTCTAAGCATCGAAACTCCGTTTATTTACTGTTCTGTTGCATGTTTACTCGCTGCCATATTTTATTCAGATTGCTATTACCACTCATATACATCCATACTACTTGTATTTCACCATCTCTTCGCCGAACTAGTGCACCTATGCATCTGACAAGTGTATTAGGTGTGTTGGGGACACAAGAGACTTCTTGTATCGTGATTGCAGGGTTGCTTGAGAGGGATATCTTTGACCTCTTCCTCCCTGAGTTCGATAAACCTTGGGTGATCCACTTAAGGGAAACTTGTCTGCTGTTCTACAAACCTCTGCTCTTGGAGGCCCAACACTGTCTACAAGAATAGAAGCACCCGTAGACATCAAGCACTTTTCCAGGCGCCGTTGCCGGGGAGGAAAGGTAAAAGGCACTCATACTCCGGTCCCAGGTAAAAGTACTTTTCTGGCGCCATTGTGTGAGTGTTCAAAGCTATTTTCTTTAGATCCTGCAATTGCATCTTTTTGTTTCTTGTTAAACACTAGTAAGGCATAATAGAAAACATTTGTGAGCTTTTTATACTATTTCCTGAGTCAAGACATGAATTGTTTAATGCGAAAATTAAAAAACCTATGGAATGTTATTTGCATGCTAGTAGCAATGATGTTAGTATGAATGCTTTGAACACCATTGTTGCTAATGATATGGAAAATTCTAAGCTTGGGGAAGCTGGTTTTGATGAGCATGATCTTTTTAGTCCCCCAAGCATTGAGGAGAAAATTTTCTTTGATGATGCTTTGCCTCCTATTTATGATGATTATAATGATAGTGGTCTTTTGGTGCCACCTACTATGGAGAGTGAATTTTATTATGATTATACTATGCCTCCTACACTTGATGAGAATAATAATAATGATAGCTACTTTGTTGAATTTGCTCCCACTACAACTGATTATGCTTATGTTGGGAGTAGTAATAATTTTATGCATGAGACTCATGATAAGAATGTTTCATTTGATAGTTATATTGTTGAGTTTGCTTATGATGCTACTGAAAGTTATTATGAGAGAGGAAAATATGGTTGTAGAAGTTTTTATGTTACTAAAACACCTCTCTATATGCTGAAAATCTTGAAATTGTGCTTATGTTGCCTTTCTATGCTTGTTGCATTATGCTTCATGAATTTGTTTATTTACAAGATTCCTATGCATAGGAAGCATGTTAGGCTTAAATTTGTTTTGAATTTGCTTCTTGATGCTCTCTTTTGCTTCAACTACTATTTCTTGGGAGTGCATCATTAAAACTGTTGAGCCCATCTTAATGGCTATAAAGAAAGCACTTCTTGGGAGATAACCCATGTTTTTATTTTACTACAGTACTTTTGTTTTATATTTGAGTCTTGGAAGTTTTTACTACTGTAGCAAACTCTCCTTATATTTATTTTATTGCATTGTTGTGCCAAGTAAAGTCTTTGATAGTAAGGTTCATACTAGATTTGGATTGCTGCGCAGAAACAGATTTCTTGCTATCACGAATTTGGGCAGGGTTCTATGTAGGTAACTCAGAAAAATCTTCCAATTTACGTGAGTGATCCTCAGATATGTACGCAACTTTCATTCAATTTGAGCATTTTCATTTGAGCAAGTCTGGTGCCCCATAAAAATTCGTCTTTACGGACTGTTCTGTTTTGACAGATTCTGCCTTTTATTTCGCATTGCCTCTTTTGCTGTGTTGGATGGATTTCTTTGTTCCATTAACTTCCAGTAGCTTTGAGCAATGTCCGAAGTGTTAAGAATGATTGTGTCACCTCTGAACATGTGAATTTTTGATTATGCACTAACCCTCTAATGAGTTTGTTTTGAGTTTGGTGTGGAGGAAGTTTTCAAGGGTCAAGAGAGGAGGATGATACAATATGATCAAGAAGAGTGAAAAGTCTAAGCTTGGGGATGCCCCCGTGGTTCATCCCCGCATATTTCAAGAAGACTCAAGCATCTAAGCTTGGGGATGCCCAAGGCATCCCCTTCTTCATCGACAACTTATCAGGTTTCTTCTCTTGAAACTATATTTTTATTCCGTCACATCTTATGTGCTTTACTTGGAGCGTCTGTGTGCTTTTATTTTTGTTTGTGTTTGAATAAATTCATGCTTGTGTGGGAGAGAGACACGCTCCGCTGTTTCATATGAACACATGTGTTCTTAGCTTTACTTTTATTGTTCATGGCGAAGGTTGAAACTGCTTCGTTCATTGTTATATGGTTGGAAACATAAAATGCCGCATGTGGTAAATGGTATAATGTCTTGAATAATTTGATACTTGGCAATTGTTGTGCTCATATAGATCATGTTTAAGCTCTTGCATCATGTACTTTGTACCCATTAATGAATAACTACATAGAGCTTGTTAAAAATTGGTTTGCATGATTGATCTCTAGAGTCTAGATATTTTCTGGTTGAGGTGTTTGAACAACAAGGAGACAATATAAAGTCTTATAATAGTTATAATATGTTCATATGTGAGCTTTGCTGCACCTTTTATACTTGAGTTTGCTTCAAACAACCTTGCTAGCCTAGCCTTGTATTTAGAGGAATTCTTCTCGTGCATCCAAATCCTTGAGCCAATAACTAGGCCATTTGTGTCCACCATACCTACCTACCACATGGTATTTCTCTGCCATTCAAAAGTAAATTACTTGATTGCTACCTTTAAAATTTCTATTCTTTGCCTTTGCAATATATAGCTCATGGGAAAAATAGCCTTAAAAACTATTGTGGTGAAGAATATGTAGCTATGTATCTTATTTCTTTATAAGTTGCTTGTTGAGCGGTAACCATGTTTCTGGGGACGCCATCAACTCTTTTACCTTTGTTGAATATCATGTGAGTTGCTATGCATGTTCGTCTTGTCTGAAGTAAGGGTGATTTTCATGATCAATGGTTTGAGTATGCATACTGTTAGAGAAGAACATTGGGCCGCTAACTAAAGCCATGATTCATGGTGGAAGTTTCAGTTTGGACAACTAATCCTCAATCTCTTATGAGAATATTAATTGTTGTTGAATGCTTATGCATTAAAGAGGAGTCCATTATCTGTTGTCTATGTTGTCCGGTATGGATGTCTAAGTTGAGAATAACCAAAAGCGAGAAATCCAATGCGAGCTTTCTCCTTAGACCTTTGTACAGGCGGCATAGAGGTACCCCTTTGTGACACTTGGTTGAAACATATGCTATGCAATGATAATCTGTGTTAATCCAAGCTAATTAGGACAAGGTGCGCGCACTATTAGTATACTATGCATGAGGCTTGCAACTTATAAGATGTATTATGCATAACACATATGATTTATTACTACCGTTGACAAAATTGTTTCTTGTTTTCAAAATAAAAGCTCTAGCACAAATATAGTAATCCATGCTTCCCTCTGCGAAGGGCCTATCTTCTACTTCATTGTTGAGTCAGTTTACCTACTTCTTTCAATCTTAGAAGCAAACACTTGTGTCAACTGTGCATTGATTCTTACATGTTTACCTATTGCACTTGTTATATTGCTTTGTGTTGACAATTATCCATGAGATATGCATGTTGAAAGTTGAAAGCAACCGTTGAAACTTAATCTTCCTTTGTGTTGCTTCAATACCTTTTACTTTGAATCTATTGCTTTATGAGTAACTCTTATGCAAGTCTTATTGATGCTTGTCTTGAAAGTATTATTCATGAAAAGTCTTTGCTATATGATTCATTTGTTTACTCATTGTCTTTACCATTGCTTCGAATCGCTGCATTCATCTCATATGCTTTATAATAGTATTGATCAAGATTATGATAGCATGTCACTTCAGAAATTATCCTTGTTATCGTTTACCTACTCGAGGGCGAGTAGGAACTAAGCTTGGGGATGCTTGATACATCTCAAACGTATCTATAATTTCTTATGTTCCATGCTACTCTTATGATGATACTCACATGTTTTATACACATTATATGTCATTATTATGCATTTTCCGGAACTAACCTATTGACGAGATGCCGAAGGGCCAGTTGTTGTTTTCTGCTGTTTTTGGTTTCAGAAATCCTAGTAAGGAAATATTCTCGGAATCGGACGAAATCAACGCCCAGCATCTTAGAATTCCACGAAGCTTCCAGAACACCCGGGAAGGACCAGAGGTGGGCCACAGGGCCACCAGATGATAGGGCGGCGCGGCCCAGGGGGGCACGCCCCCCTATTGTGTGGCGCCCCCGTCAGCCCTCCGACTCCGCCTCTTCGCCTATTTAAGCCTCCTCGACCTAAAACTTCGATACGGAAAAGCCACGGTACGAGAAACCTCCCAGAGCCGCCGCCATCACGAAGCCAAGATCTGGGGGACAGGAGTCTCTGTTCCGGCACGCCACCGGGACGGGGAAGTGCCCCCGGAAGGCTCCTCCATCGACACCACCGCCATCTTCATCAACGCTGTTGTCTCCCATGAGGAGGGAGTAGTTCTCCATCGAGGCTAAGGGCTGTACCGGTAGCTATGTGGTTAATCTCTCTCCTATGTACTTCAATACAATGATCTCATGAGTTGCCTTACATGATTGAGATTCATATGAGTTTTGTATCACTATTCATCTATGTGTTACTCAAGTGATGTTATTAAAGTAGTCTATTCCTCCTCCATGGTGTAATGGTGACAGTGTGTGCATCATTTAGTACTTGGCGTAGGTTATTGATGCGTGTAGTTGACACGTCCGTTGGGAACCCCAAGAGGAAGGTGTGATGCGCACAGCGGCAAGTTTCCCTCAGTAAGAAACCAAGGTTTAATCGAACCAGTAGGAGTCAAGAAGCACGTTGAAGGTTGATGGCGGCGGGATGTAGTGCGGCGCAACACCGAGATTCCGGCGCCAACGTGGAACCTGCACAACACAACCAAAGTACTTTGCCCCAACGAAACAAGTGAGGTTGTCAATCTCACCGGCTTGCTGTAACAAAGGATTAACCGTATTGTGTGGAAGATGATTGTTTGCGAGAGAAAATAGTAAAACAAGTATTGCAGACAGATTTGTATTTCAGTATTAAAAGAATGGACCGGGGTCCACAGTTCACTAGAGGTGTCTCTCCCATAAGATAAAAGCATGTTG
>NC_061513.1:137716769-137729519 GCF_022539505.1 Lolium rigidum | reverse complement strand
ATTAGACTTAGCCGCGCGGGAATTTTTTCCCCAAATCCCCTCCTCACACGCACGAGACGACCGCGCCGCGCCGCTCCTCGCCGTCGCCGTCATCGACGCACGCTCCTCGCCGTCGCCGTCCGCGGCCTCGCCGTCGCCGACGCAGCCCTCGCCGTCGGCCGCCGCCCCCGCACCTCTCCGCGCGCGCCTCGCAGGGCATGTGCGCCGCCCCCGTCGCCTCGCTCCTCCCCTTCTCCGGCGCCGTTGCCACAACGGCCGCCGCCGCCGCCTACGCCGCAGCGCGGCCTCCTCCACCTCGCCACCGCCGCTACGCCGCACCAACGGAGGAGCGCACACGGCTGCGTGCAGTGGCGCGTGCGGTGACGCCCTCAACCGCGGCCGCCCAGCACCTGTTCGACGTAATGACGCAGAGGCTTGGCGATGGAGAAGGGCGGCGTGGAGAGCGCGGTGGCGGCGCCGGCCACCGCGCGCCAGAGCTCGGCGAAGGTGGTCGTGCGGCCCGTGGCGGCGTCGACGAGCGCGACCACGCCCGAGTGGCGGCGGGTGGCGAGGAAGGTGACGACGTCGAGGTCCGGGTCGGCCGGGAGCGGCACGTCGGCGCGCTTGCTCCGGAACGCACGTTGGTGCCGTCGGAGTAGGGGAGGTCGGCGAGGAGGGAGGAGGAGGAGGACGGGGAGGAGGTGGAGGCGGTGCCCGGGGAGTAGTGGTCGGGCATGGAGCTGTTCAGCGCGCGCGCGATGGCGGCGTCGGTGTAGTAGGCCTGCGAGGAGGTGTTCGGGAGGAAGGACGCCGGGTGCGGCGCGAGGCAGGACATGGCATCCATGGGGCGAGGCGGGTCAGATGGCGCCGCCGGGAGCAACTTGGCGACGCTCCTCGCCGTGACCGGCATGCCTGGATGCAACCACTGCCCCCTCACGCATCGGCTTAAACCAAAACCCTTTTTTATTTCTTTTTGTTGTTTCTAAAAATTTGAAATCTGGATACTTTTCAAAGTATTTAAAACTACACTTTGCACAAACTTTATATCTTATTGCATCAGAAAAACATTAGGATTTCAAATATCGTCATGCCATGCATCATTGACATCATCTCTAGTTCGGCCAAATTAAAATTGCAACAAGAACTAAATGCTATGTGAGGGTATTCCACTATTTCTTGCTATATTCGAACACCCCACTTAATTTTGCTATGTATGAAACCCTTGCACACTCTTCTAATCTGTTATATGATCATGACATGATGAATGAAATACAATTGTTTTCTTAATTTTGTAGTGACATTGAGGTATGGAGGACGGCACCTTCGTCCGAGATGAGGAGGGGGAAGAAGCGGTGCAGCAATTGATCTATGAGAGTGCCCGTGGTCCGGAACCCGACGATGGAGAAGACAACGATTTCCAAGACTTTCTGAATGATTTCGGCGAGGGACTTGAGTCTGAACAAGTTAGAAGAGACAACGAAGTGTCCATCACAAACTCTGGCGAGGTGTATATCTATGTATCAATTAGTCTATATGTTCATCCCTAGATGCATTCATTTATTTGTATTGCACTTATTAACGAATAATTTTTTCTTTTAGCCTTCGGATCATCGAGCAAGTCCGTTAGAACAAAACGAGGCCCGACGCGGGTGCTAAAGTGCGAGGGCAGGTTAGCCCTCACGGCATTCAACGCTAATGGTGAACCGATGGAGCCCAAGGAGTTTTGCCGCAAATTTACAAATCAATCCGGAGTTATTGTTAGGGACCATGTACCGATCAGCATTCAAGAGTGGCATAAGCCGAAGAACCCGGAGAGTGGTGCTAGTTATGTCAACGACGCGATGAAAAAATTTCTTTGGGACACGCTCATGACAAAGTTCAGCCCTACCGGAAGACATGACGGAAGGCCGAAGAATAAAGTCAAGGAATGGACATGGAAGAAGATGGCCATACAATTCCGGACCTTCAAGAAAAATTTATGGGACAAATATAAGAATGAAGATCCCAGTATTCGATGATAATCTAGTGAAGATAAAAGATCATTGGGCCGCATTTAAGGAGTATAAGCAATCGTCTACTTTTGTGTCCCGATCGAAGAAAAATACCGAAAATGCTGCAAAGAAGAAACTTCCGCATCATTTGGGGTCAGGTGGCTACAAGAGTGCCATTCCGAAGTGGACAGCGTTTGAGAATAAACTGATGGATCATGGAATCACTCCACAGACATGCGGCCGGCCCGAACGGTCCAAGTTATGGCTGTTCGCTCATGGGGCGGGGTTGGACCCAAAGACAGGGGTTGATCATTGCGAAGGGAAAATGGAAGGACAAAATTGAGGCAATTGTACCGAAGCTTGTAGATGCAATTGACAAGGTCGAAAGGGAGAGTACATTCCCGATCGAGAGAATGACGAGATGACACTCGCTCCGGGGAACCACCGAACATGTTGGACGGGTACGAGCTCGCCCAGGTCTCACCATGAAGGAAGCGTGGCCGGACAGCGGCCGACACTTATAGAAGCCGTTCGCGAAAGAAGAAGAAGGACGCCGACATTGTAACGGAGTTGTTATCTAGGGTGGAGGCTCTTGAGAGAAATCAGAGGGCACCGATCAGCCGCTGTTTCTACGGGATCCACAAGCCGATGCTCGCCCCATCTCGGCGAAGAAGCGGTGTCGGTTCCTCGCATCTTGACGGATGTGGAGGAAGCTACCCCGTGGATTATGTCACGGAGAAGACAGATTGCGAGCTACATATGTTAATCGGGACCGCGTCCGGTAAGGTGGCGGTCGGCTATGTGTACCCAAGTGAAGATGGAGCAATGCACCATCATATGCCCATTCCACCTGGTTGTGTTCGTGTCGGGGTGGATGAAGTTGTTTCGGGTTTTGAAAAAGTGGAGCTTGATATTCCTAGAGGTGAAGATGAGAGGACACCGGCCGATGTCAAGCACGGTTTCGCCCTATGGCCGAAGAAGTACGTCGTCCTTTTGCAAAGGCCACCGACTCCTACACATGAGCGAGCAAATGCCATCGACTCCTCCCGGTGGCGGTCCTGGTGAGCAGCCAAGTCCACACCTACCCGAGAGGGACCCCGGCGTGAGTCCACCATCTCGAGATCCTCCGCGTAAGACAGCGTCCGTTAGCGGAACGGTGCGCCGCCTAGGAAGAAAGCTAGAAAGGAGAAAAAGCTGCCGCCTGCCGAGAAGTTACCTTGGGAAAAAACTCCGGAGGAAAACGCGGAGGCCGTTCGGGCCGAGGTGAAGAAATTTTTTGCACCGAAAGTGCCGGAGATACCTTTCGAGAAGACACTAGATCGGGAGAAAGTTGTGCGTACCGTTGAGAATCTATATGACCCTGTACCATCGCCGCCATCCGACTATAGGCGTTCTATTGAAAGGTCGTATGACAAGATGATCGAGGCGACAAAACCCGTTAAATCGGGTATCGGGGAGATAAAAGGGATACACCAAGTCTACCAGCTCGGACAACAACCCGTTCAATCGGTCGAGCCTCTCAAGGTGTTTGACGGGAAGGCCGTTCAAAGTTCTCGACAAGACACAACCGATTACGCCTTGGCTGAACAAGCATATCAATTTGTTCAAGGGAAAGATTTGGTCGAGAATCTCAGGAAGCTACCAACACGTATGCGTAGCTTGCATTCGTGGTACCTTAATGCCTCAAAGGAAGGGATCGAGACTATCATGGTGCGAGTTAGGGAAGAGCACTACTTCCGGGAATATCGTGTGAACGTTGACTTCAACGAGCTTTTCCGATTATACAATCTCCGGGCCCTCGACAAATCTATCATCGGTTCCTATTGTCCGTAAGTGATTTATTTAATTTGAGAAGTCTTTAGCTCAGCTCTCGTTCATTGTCCGCAGATTATAATCCTTTGTGCGCTATATTATGCGGATCGAAGATACTCGAATGCAAAAGGGATGAAATCACGAACATTGGGTTCATTGATCCGCACACAATGCATGTTAAAACCATAGAAGATCCCGTCTATAACAAGGATACACCGGAGACTTTGCTAAGGTTTTTGAAGCGACAACGTGACAAAAACCTAATAATTTGGCCTTACAACTTCCGGTGAGTCTTACTCGTCTTATAACACATTATATTTTGCTCACCGTATGTCAAAATTTTAACTAATGCCTTATATATATGACACTACATATTTAAACGTGCGTAGGTTTCACTTTATTCTTCTCGTCATCAATATGCAAACTGGAGAAGTTGAAGTCTTTGACTCACTAAGCAAAGAACCGGAACTATACTTGTCTTGTTATTTAATGCTCAAAAGGTAATTTTAATTGTTATCGGTTTGTTTCGTTAATTTCTGCTATGAACTAATTGATAACTCTTTTATGCATTTTCTTTTGTCGGGCAGCGTATGGGCAACTTTCATCAAGGAAGATACGTCCCATGAATGGCCACGGAGGCTGCGATGGAAGGCGAAAGTAAGTAGTACTACCTAGGTCCACACAACTTTAATTATCATACTTGACTATTGTTTGATTGACTTATATTCTTGTAAAGAAATGCCCGCAACAACCACAAGGGACTGATCTCTGTGGATTCTACGTTTGCGAGTACATCCACGAGAATTGTCGGCGAGAGAATTAATAATGCAAGAAATAAAGAGGTACGAAAACAATATTCACAAATTTGTTTTCTTATCATAAGTTGTCGCTGAGTTTCGGTAATAGTTGTTTCATTGTGGTTTGAATATATATATACACACACACATATCTCATGTACTCATTTGTATCTTATTCTTTTATAGTTGGCAACAAAGCGGAACAAGCTCTCAATCGATGACCGCTTCATAGCAATAGCCGAGGAATTGGCGGGATTCTTCCTTCGGGACGTCATACCACCATTCGCGAGTTCCACTATGAATGAAGATGTACATGTTACATATATAGTTGACTCGAAGAGTACCACTATGCTACATGTAATATATAGAGTACGGCTCGGAGAGTACCACTACTATGCATGAAGATCGATCTTCATGCATAGTGCTTCTTAATTTGCGATCTTATGCAATTACATGTGTGTTATATTATATGCACCAACTTGCTATGCATCATATTGATCTTCATGTACTTCAATAAACCCAAACGCGTTTCCGGTGCATCGACGCGATATGAAACAAACCGATATCCCTAAACCCCTCCAAAAACCCTAAAACTTCAATTCTCTGCCGCGGCGGAGATTCGGACAAATTCCTCTGCGTGTGGGGAACCTTTGGTACCGGTTCGTATTACCAACCGGTACCAAAGATCCTTAGCCCCGAGCTCTCCCGGTGGCCCACGTGGAGGCCCCTTTTATACCGGTTCGTAAGCAACCGGTACGAAAGGGGGGGGGGCTTTAGTGCCGAATAATTTGTACCGGTTGCAAAACCGGTACTAATGCCCCTATGGAACCGGTACAGATGAGCGTTTTTCTACTAGTGTAATCTGTCTCTGAGTATGATTGGACAACTAAGGTCGTTAAAATGTTGGGAGAAGGCCTAGGTTGGTTAGTTTTACTTAGTCTTAATAAAGATAAAATGTTGGTTAGAAAAGCCATATTTTTGGCATATAGGTAGAAAGTAAAGCTATCAAATTTAATAATTCGGAAGTCCTCTTCTTTCTTTGAAGACGGCCTTCCTCCTTCATTGACATTTTTGGCTAATGCCCTACATCAAATCATGGGTTGGCTTAGACAATCGAAATCAAAATAGAAAGTAAACAGGGACTGAAACATAGCGCGTTACCAATCCAAAAAGGAGCAAATCATTGTGAAGTCGTGTTTTGAAATCCCATAGAGTGCATGGACTTATTCTTTTTAGATAGGATCCAATTTCAGCTGAAAAAATAATAAATCAGAAGTTGTGTGGGATGATAGAAATTTAAGGTGGTAGAAAACAAACTTACCTCTGAATGTACATAGGCTGAAATAATCATTTATCTTACTTAAGCAACAATAATTTGGCAACATAATTGATAACAAAGTACTTATCATTCTAATTTGTTGCTCTTAGGCCGACTGTGGGTCCTAGAAACTGATTGCTTTTGTTTTGCACCCGAGCTCATGAACCCAAGTGCAGGAAAGAACATAGGTAACACCTACTCCCTTTGTTCGAGAATAATGACTTTCTAGGTTTCTCCTAAGTCAAACTACTTTAAGTATTACCAAGTTTATAGAAAAATACATGGACATCTACACTACCAATTTAGTTTTATGTACAATGTATTTCATACTATACAAATTTGACCTTCTAGATATTGACATATTTTTCTTGAAAGCTATCCAAGCTTATAACAATCTAACTTAGGACAAATCTAGAACTTTAATTATTTTGAAAAAGAGGGAGTACTAAACATATTTTGAAAAAGAGGGAGTACAAATCTAACTTAAATTTTTTTATAAGCTTGACTTGACTAAGTGCTCACTTGACTATGAACTCTTCTCCTCATATTCGGGATCAACTCTTCTCCTCATAACCGCCACGAGGGTCCTTCGCCTTCACCATTGTCTTTATTTTGGACCTGGACTTGAAATTTGACAGGCCAACCTTAATTTGGGCAAACTTAGTATTCACCACAAGGGACAGAGGTGGTAAGTTGGATGATCAACCAGTAGGATCATGTAGTGAGTATGGCATGTCATCACATTAAATGGTGGGTTGCAAGGTGGCTCATACACTGTTTTTGGAGGAATTGTGGTGAAAAAGAGGCGCTCTGATACTTGAACCATCTACCTAGGAGTTGTCGCCAATGGCGACATGAAACCTACTAGTACAATGTAGGGCAAATGGATGAGCAACAACATAGATTTCTGAGTCGGGCGGGGTGCCAGAGTATCTTTATATATAATTCTAATACTAAGAAAATTATATGTTGTAAAATTAAATGTCCACAAATATCTAAATAAGGTTCACATGTATTTAAATGAATGGCTATGTGTAATAAAAAGGTGTCTCTGAAATGTTCACATAAATTAAGTATGATGTTCATGGTGTGAAAAGTGGTTTATATTGTCTTAATGATTTAATGTACCTTTAAAAACAATTTTTTTGTATGAAAATAAATAACATAAAATGAAGCAAGAAAAGAAGCAATAGGGTAAAAAAAAGGAACATCAAACAAAAAAGAAGGAGAAGGGGAAACAATAAAAGGGGTCAAAAACCAAGACGGTTCTTACCGGGGGGGGGGGGTCTCAACAGCGGAGCCTTCACGCAAAACCTTCCTATATTCCCCTATAGGATTTTGAAGCTCTCGGCGCCTAACATATTGGGGTTCCATACTTTGTGCCTTTAAACATGTGATAACAAAGTACTTATCCCAACTACAATATGCCGGCTCAGTGCTTAACATATACCAACATTTCGTATTTATTTTCACTTGTTTTTATTTTTTCTAAATTTTGGAATATATATTTACTTTTATATGGAAGTTTAATAATAGTAAGAATGCACGCTCTGTGAAAAAAATGGTTCAAATATATCTAAATTTATGCTCACATGTATCTAATTAATTGCTTATTTTTTAAAAGATGTTTGTGTACTTTAAAAATATGTTCCTCGTATGAAAATAAACGTGACTGTGATATAAGAAATGTCCATAGGTGTCAAAATTATTTTTCATGATTTTTTATTTGTATATTACGAAAAAGCAGATGCACAAAAAAAACAGAAAAAACTAAAACCACAAAGACAAAAAAAACAGTAAAATGAAACGGAGAAGGTAGGGAAAAAGAATAGACAAGAAACCGAAAAGGAACGCGTTACAGATGGGCCGGCCTGTGGGGACGCTTCAGGCGGCACCACACTATGTGCTGCCAATACATCCTCTGGTGCGAACTGAAATGCACAGCACAGATTTAGGCCGCTTTTGGTATTTGCTACGGGCTGGCCTTAGCCTCTCCTTTCACTTAAAAAAGCCCTCTTCGTTGCGCAGAGGCGGAGAGGCCTACTGACCTCACTAAGGGCAAATCATCCTTTTCTTTTTCTTTGCAGAATGTTCGCATGATGCTAAGAAGAGTGGAACGCCTCTCTGGAACTTGGATTGAGTCTGGACCTGAAGCTCTCCTTCAGTTGCTAGACATTGATCGTTATGTAATCCTTCCTGATCAATAAAGTTCCCGCTTTACGCCTTTACCCACAAAAAAAGATACACACTGTTTGTTTTATTAAAGGAACGCCAAACAAAAATCTAAACAAACAGCAGACCACACCTAAGCACCATAAGACATAAAAGACGTTCGAAGACAGAGCATACAACACACAACGCTGGGCAGTCTAGCTTCTAGCCGCTACCGAAGTGGGAACCAAAAACCGTACCGTCGACACACCTGCCATGGGCATATTCGCCAAAATAGTAGACATCAAAGAGGGACAACATGACTGCTAGAGGAGGACATGTGCCTCTCAAATCCAACTAGTAGTGACCAATGCAGCTCATATGACGTTCCTTGCATGTCGAGGGGTCTCCCGCGGCCTACCGCCGCCTCACATCCTCGCGAGCCACAGGTCCCTCAGATCCACGACCAAAGCGAGGCCTTAAGAGGGAACCCGAAGCCTAGTAACGCTGCCATCGCCCGATCCAACCCGGAGGATAAATCTAGGGTTTGCGCGAACCATGTCAGCAAAGGCAAGTAAAGGCTGCTAAATCGATGCCTTCAACAAGGGGATGACATCGGTCAAAGCTAGAGTACGGCTTTTACCGGCAGCCCCACTCGCGCAAAGCCAAGGCAAGAAACTAGTCAGCCGCCACGCATGGAACCGCGGTCTCCGGCCCTCAGCCGTGCATCACGCCACCCTCGATGCACCTGCTTCCACGGCCGACCGCTTCTCCCGAACTGCCTGACGTGTTCCCAACCCTTCCTCATCTTTCGTGCACTGGACGGGAGGATGCAACACGCCAACACACAAACACACCACGGCCTCCCTCTAGCCACCACCCCCTGTCCGCCTCTCCATCCACACATACACCGCAGCAATGGCGGCTGCAGCCCACATGTCCGAGCAGACAGATCATACTTACGGCCTGCTTTTGTCACATTCCACATGCGCCATAGGAACGTTAACAAGATTCCATTATCATGGCATGCAATCCCCGATAATTAATCAACATATGGTTCATTCTGACCTGACTAATTAATCAACACATCCTCTGTTAGTTGCTCACTAACTAACCAGAGAGAAGACCCAGATTCATGTCATTCGGATAAGAAAATAATATACATCGCATGATCGGTATCCGGTCTCGCTTGCCTCGCCGTTGCATCACATGAGATGGTGGAGTGATGGTGGAGCCTGTGCGGCTTCGCTGTCCCGGAGCACTGTCTAGTCTAGCGCACTATCACTATTGAGGTGTGCCATCCATTATGCATATTATTATTCCAAAGCATCTTTTAGTCTTCAGATTAGCTAGCTTTAGCTGTTTTTCCACGATAATAAACTAGCTTTAGCTATGTACTAATCAACCTGCCTTTCATGTTCTGCGGCTTTGGTTTCTTTCTCAAGATAAGGAGGAAAGGCTAGCTGGGGAAATTGGGGACAATTAAAACTTTGTTAATTTGCTAACTTTAGTGGTAGCACTAATGAGTGGATCAGTGACGCAGTGACTCCATTATCATGTTAGCTGCCGTGTAGACATCGTACTTGCGGTTTGCTGTGCATCTTCGACAGGTTAGCTTAGAAGCAACGTCTGGTGACATCGAGTAAATGAGTGCAAGTTGAAGGTGGAGACAAGCCAAGCCATATTTAGTTTGCACGTTACTTTCAGTTTCAGACGCTCTATTTCCCAGGAGTATATGTCAGCTAATTTTGGTTACTTATTTGGTGAAGAGAACTATGTACATTCTCTCTGTTCCATAATATAGTAGTATGTTCCAGTTTACCAAAACATACTATGTTATGGCCAGAGGGAGTACTAAAAGCATTATTGTAACTAGATCTGATGAACACAATTAAGTGGCTCAAACATACCTCATTAGCACCCCATGTGCATGTCAACTTCAATGGGCTACCTGTACGGGCACCGGCCTCTGGTCTCATGGTGCTCAATAATTTGCCTCTTGTGCTCGAGAACCTGCTAGTTGTTAACAGGTGTTTTTCTCCTGACGACCTGCTAGCTCGGCAGTGAACTTGAACAAAAATATGTCCTACCAGTAATAACCTATTTTTTTGGTTGCAGTTTGGTCTGGGAGATTGCTTCTTTTCTTAAAGACACATCCCGTGCTCGACAAGTTGCCAAGTTACCATTAAGATGCTACTTGACCATACGGTACCTTCTTTATCAGATTGTTTGATTGTTTATTTTTATTTTTCAAAAAATGTTTTGAATCAAAATGGAAATTATATCTGAGAGAGAAATTCATCTCCAAGAGATCAAGGAAAACCCAATTCAACCTCACAAAAAAGGAACGAGTTCTAGAGTACTATGGATGAATGGACCAATCTGGATAGGATCCTAGCAATTTTCTGACACTGGTTGAGTCCCTTCTTTTGTTTAATCCAGTGGTAAATGACAAAAATAATTTAAGATATGGCTAAAAAAATTCGTGTATAAATAATGCATAGCATAAGGTTATCTTGAATATGCTTCTGCTTATAATAATATCCATGATAAATCTCTATAAGACGAGTAATGTTATTCACATTAAACTTAGAAAACAAGTCTTTTACCTTTAGGCAAGAGAAATTTTGAAGCAACTCTCGAGATAGTGAAATGAAACGATGGAAATTGTAATTGTCTTTAGCAACACGAAAGGTGTCGACGTTGTAAAATAATCAATAGTGACATAGTCTCTTGCCATTTTCTTGATTTCCCACATTTTATTACCATTTGATCCGTACTTAGAATTCAGATGTCATTTTTATGCAAATTGACATCTTACAACAATGGTTTTCAAACAACATTTCTCCAATTTAGCAAACGTGCCACACAGACCTAGAGTTGGTATTGGCCACACCTCATATGGAAAATATAATCTATCACATATGTAAAGTTGGTATTGGCTACACCCCATAAGCTGCAAAGAGAAAGAGTTGGTTTCTAACTATAGTAGACCTAGTCTCTATTTTGTGTAGTGTTCACTTAAATAAGCATAACTTTGTCATACAAAGTTCGTTTTTTACGTATGACCACTCACATTTTTCAGAAAAATACGTGCATCTAAACTTTGTCGCCAAAAATCAAGATCGGAGGCTGACCTACCTTGCTGGAGCTCCACCTCTGGTTTCATTTGTTGGAATTGGCAAATTGCGCTCAAAAGTAAGATATAGTTTTAGTTGTTTCTCAAATGAAATAATGGGCCAAGTTTTTAGAAACACAATACATATCCGTACACTCACAAATACCTGCACGTACTCACTCTACGAACGCACGCACACACCCTACACAATGTGCACTTCCAAGTGACTGAGCCAGCGGATCTTGAGATTGATGAAGTCATCATAGGTGTCTCACTATCGACGGGAACGTCGCTTCCCACTCAAAGAAAATTCTGCCTATATGAGACACCAAAGCGTCAAACCATGGATAAGAAAGAAAATTGTGGTCAAAATTAAGATATTTTAGTTGTTTCTCAAATGGAATAGTGGGCCAATTTTTTGTTTCCTTGAGAGAAGAGAAATTCACTAATTAGCCAGAAAGCAACCAAATGCTCAACACAAATACAGAATCAAATCGCCAAACTATGCACCTACAAATGGTAAAGTGGTTTAGGTTCCAGAGCTCATGTGAGCTTTAATTTTTTTTTTCAAAATTATGAAAAGAAATATACAAACACATATAAATATCTAGTATATACAACACAATTTTCATCCAATATATTTTCATATGGGTTGTCCACAAAAGGACAAATGCTTGAAGCAAAATAGATATATTTTTGGCCTTTTCAAAAGTCACGGTTTTGTGATTTTATATGTAGCCAAAAATTACAATGTGTTATTTAGCAAAACTATGCAAACATGTAATGAACATGCACATGTATCCACGTAACTTGTTTTAGATTTTTCTGAAACTTTGAAATAATATTTCCAAATTTTAAAGTAGCAAGTTTAGCAAAGCTTAGGAGCACAATTCATGCACTCCATACAAATACTCCTTTTGCAAGCAAAATTACCTTGTGAACAATCATGATGTGTCCTCTTTACTTCAATGATTTTCAGACTCCCCTTTCCTGAGTAATTTCTACATAGAGGTTATGGAGAGCCATGGTTATGAAAGGGCTTGTACCACAAACCATCATGGTTGAAACCTTAGGTTTGATATGTGTGTGTCTCGTGAACGAGGAATGTTCTTTTAGTGGGATGCAAATTTAGACCAAAATAATAACGGGGTGGCTATGATGTCTTCAACGATCTTGAAGCTCCACAACTCACTCTCCAGTAGGGCAGTAGGCGAATGAGCGTGTGGTGTGTGCAAGTATTTCTACATTGTACTCAGTCTCCAATATGCCAAGGATTAATCAGGTTTCTTGATTATCGAAGTATGCATCATTCTGTTAATCAATTTAAGGTAAGGTGGATTCTCTATGTCAGATTTATAATTAATACAAACACATGTTTTCAAACTAAGAATGTAAATTTTGGGCACCAAGTGCCCTGAAAAGGCAAAGGGGAAACTTACCCATTTATATTAGGTGTGACAACATTTCTATGTATACATCATGGGATGAACTATAACCATGCAAGAATTTAACCAATGTTGTCCATTTGAGCTTTGAAACCAAATACAAGTGTGCACCTTTATTGTACATAATATAAATGTATGC
>NC_061513.1:137686564-137716669 GCF_022539505.1 Lolium rigidum | reverse complement strand
TGTCCATTATATCATTCACTCAATGACATAACCTTGTTTATTAATAACATCCAATGTTCATCATCACGAAACCATGATCATCCATTAATCAACAAGCTAGTTATACAAGAGGCTTACTAGGGACTCCTTGTTGTTTACATAACACACATGTATCAATGTTTCAGTTAATACAATTATAGCATGGGATGTAAACATTTATCATGAACACTAAGATATAACAATAACTAATTTATTATTGCCTCTTGGGCATATCTCCAAAAGTTTCACCTCCTTCATATTGTTAAGCTGTAACTCAACCTCAATCTGGGTATGCTTGTCTCCTTGATATATAATCCTTCCTCCATCTGGGCTTTTCAGAGACATTGTATTGTCTGCACAATCTATCAATGCTCCATTCTCTTCCAACCAGTTCATACCAAGTATGACATCTATGTCCTTCATGGGTAGGACAAACAATTATGCGTCGAACGCACATCTACAGATCATAATGACCTGCTCTTGCTTAACGTGGGTAACTAATATCGTTCCCCCATAGATAATATGGTAATGGGTGTTTCTAACTTAGTGCAATTTATCCCATGTTTGATGATGAATTGTTGAGAAATGAACGATGTGGTTGCACCGGTATCAAAAAGTACTTTGCCAGGATGAGTAAGTATCTGAAGCGTACCTATGAAAGCCTTGTCTGAGTTAATCACCTCCTCCGGGCTAGTACAATTCAGCTTTCCGAAGGGCTTCTTGTTCTTCCAGCTCCCTTCAGAGTTTCCATTCCGACAACCTCCTCCTCCTGACTTTCCTCCTCCATTGTTTCTGTTAGGGAAATCTTTCAGCATATGCCCTTCCTGGCGACAACCAAAGCAAATCACTTTTGGCTTCCGGCAATCCTTCGAATAGTTTCCTTTACCTCCACAGTTACGGCAAATGATGTTAGCCATAAACTGGGATCCTGGGGTCCTCCTGTTGTTACTGGGGTTGTATCTGGGCTTGAAGGTCAAGTTGGTATTGGGTTTGTTGCTAATGAACTTCTTCGGTTCAAACTTTATCTTCTCGCGCTTCTCCTCTTGTACCTGTTTGAAATCATCCTCCAGAGTGATTGCTGTGTCAACCAACTCTTGAGATTCTGTGGCCCTCAACATGCTGAGTTGCACCTTGAAAGACGGATTCAGTCCTCTCATGAATTTTTTCTTCCTCTTGTCCTTGGTACTCACTTCATCAGCTACGTATCGGGATAATCCTAAGAACTCTCTGACATATGTCAAGATCGCCTTATATTTTTTGCTCTAGGTTCTCAAATTCCCTACGCTTCAACTCCATCACACTTTCAGGAACATTTGATTCCCTGAACTTTCGTTTGAACTCCTCCCATGTGAATACCTTTCCAAGTGGATGTACTGCCACTATATTATCCCACCAAGATGCGGCGGGTCCACACAACAAATGTGTCGCATACCTTACGTTCTCCTCATCAGTGCATTGATGTCTACGGGTGCTTCTATTCTTGTAGACAGTGTTGGGCCTCCAAGAGCAGAGGTTTGTAGAACAGCAGCAAGTTTCCCTTAAGTGGATCACCCAAGGTTTATCGAACTCAGGGAGGAAGAGGTCAAAGATATCCCTCTCATGCAACCCTGCAACCACAAAGCAAGAAGTCTCTTGTGTCCCCAACACACCTAATAGGTGCACTAGTTCGGCGAAGAGATAGTGAAATACAGGTGGTATAAATAAGTATGAGCAGTGGCAACGCAGCAGTAGTAACGCAGTAAAACAGTAAACAAGCAGTGATAGCAGTATTTAGGAACAAGGCCTAGGGATTACACTTTCACTAGTGGACACTCTCAACATTGATTGCATAATAAATAACTCTTTATCATATGTGCTACATACACTCTTTTGTTGGATGACAAACACCAGTCGTTGTGTAGGGCTACAAGAGCACCTCAATGCCGGAGTTAACAAGCTCCACAACATTCGATGTTCATATTTAAATAACCTTAGAGCATAATAGATCATTGCAAAATAAACCAAGAACTAACATAGCGCACACACTGTCCACATTACACTATGAAGGAGGAATAGATCACATCAATACTATCATAATGATAATTAACTCCACAATCTACAAGAGATCATGATCATAGCCTACGACAAGAACCACACGGTGCACACACTAGTCACCTTTACACCATGCAGGAGGAATAGACTACTTTAATAACATCACATGAGTAGCACACAACTAGTAGCGATACAAAGCTCATCATATGGATCTCAATCATGTAAAGCAGCTCATGAGATCATTGTATTGAAGTACATAGGAGAGAGATTAACCACATAGCTACCGGTACAGCCCCGAGCCTCGATGGAGAACTACTCCCTCCTCATGGGAGACAAGCAGCGGTGATGAAGATGGCGGTGGTGTCGATGGAGAAGCCTTCCGGGGCACTTCCCCGTCCCGGCGGCGTGCCGGAACGGAGACTCCTGTCCCCCGGATCTTGGCTTCGCGATGGCGGCGGCTCCGGAAGGTTTCTCGTACCGTGGCTTTTTCGTATCAAGGTTTTAGGTCCGGGACCTTTATATAGGCGAAGAGGCGGAGTCGGAAGGTCAACGGGGCGACGACACCATAAGGCGGCGCGGCCAGGGGGTGGGCCGCGCCACCCTATCATCTGGGGGCCCTGTGGCCCCCCTCTGGCGGCTCTCGGGTGTTCTGGATGCTTCCGGGCAAAATAGGAACCTGGGCGTTGATTTCGTCCAATTCCGAGAATATTTCGTTACTAGGATTTCTGAAACCAAAAACAGCAGAAAACAGCAACTGGCCTTTCGGCATCTCGTCAATAGGTTAGTTCCAGAAAACGCATAAATATGACATAAAATGTGCATATAACATGTAGATATCATCAATAATGTGGCATGGAACATAACAAATTATCGATACGTCGGAGACGTATCAGCATCCCCAAGCTCAGTTCATGCTCGTCCCGAGCAGGTAAACGATAAACAAAGATAATTTCTGGAGTGACATGCCATCATAAACTTGATCATATTGTAAACATATGTAATGAATGCAGCGATCAAAACAATGGTAATGACATGAGTAAACAAATGAATCATAAAGCAAAGACTTTTCATGAATAGTACTTCAAGACAAGCATCAATAAGTCTTGCATAAGAGTTAACTCATAAAGCAATAAATCAAAGTAAAGGTATTGAAGCAACACAAAGGAAGATTAAGTTTCAGCGGTTGCTTTCAACTTATAACATGTATATCTCATGGATAATTGTCAACATAGAGTAATATAATAAGTGCAATATGCAAGTATGTAGGAATCAATGCACAGTTCACACAAGTGTTTGCTTCTTGAGGTGGAGAGAGATAGGTGAAGCTGACTCAACATAAAAGTAAAAAGAATGGTCCTTCAAAGAGGAAAGCATCGATTGCTATATTTGTGCTAGAGCTTTTATTTTGAAAACATGAAATAATTTTGTCAACGGTAGTAATAAAGCATATGAGTTATGTAAATTATATCTTACAAGTTGCAAGCCTCATGCATAGTATCTTTACTATATTAAATGGCTAGAGGTGGTGAGATGGTTGGTACGTCCGTGTCTCCCCTCCCCGCACGAAAATTGGGAAACCTCCTTCTGAATCGCGTCACGAAGAAAAAACCATTCACAGTTGTCCCGTGTTTGACGGGAGTGGAAGGCTAATTCAGTTTTCCCAAGACCTGCATGGCCACTAATCGACCCTCATCGCGCATGAATAACTGCACGCGCACGCCTGCATTACACGCCACATCGCCATCGCCCCGCCCTCCCGCCGCGCTGCACGAGTCTGCCGCCGTCGCCGCGGGAGCCTACACGCCAGGGCCAGACCGCCGCCGAGCCTGCACGCAAGGGCCAGGCCGCCGCGAGAACCTCCACGTACGCCAGCGCCAGGCCGACGCCGCTGCGCGAGCCGGCACGCCAGCGCCAGGTCGCCGCCGTGCGAGCCAGCACTTACACAAGCGCCAGGACGCCGCCGCGCGAGCCTGCACACCAGGGCAAGGCTGCCGCCACGCGACCCTGCCTGCGCTCCACCCGCCCTGCACGCTGCCGGCGGCCGCCGTCACCGCGTCACGTCTTCTGCACCCACCAGCCACCAACAGCTTGACCTCTTCCCTGCACACGGATTGGACGACACAAATAAAAGGTGAATTCTGAATTGCGTAAATATTGGTGTCCTGAATTTTACGTGCGACATTATTCTGTTAGCTTGGCTCAGTTTATGTCAATATGTACAGAGTTATTGCTTTTTTTTTTTGTCTATGATCACCATCTCTCTGTACTGCAAGATGTGGTACTGGTATTGAATACACATCTGTTGTATATCAGTATGTAGGATTTATCAACCGCACGAGGAGAGAGCAGTGATGCGGGCATCCCAGAGAATTTCATAGCAAGGTGAGGATATTGAATGCACACATGGAGGAATAATTGATCAGCAAAACGGTCATCTTCCTCCGTGGACTTCCATGTCAATGTAAGATTGAGGCGTTGCTCCAATGCTTCCTTGTGTCCCTCTCTATGAGCAGCTTGTAAATTCTGAAAGAGGAATACATCAGTGTTTCTGTTCGAACATATATATTTATATATTGCAGATTTCTTTTGTAGAGGAGAAAAGAGAGGTCTGCGTGGTTTTGTTCTCTTCCATTGATGTGAAGCCTTTTGCAATGCCAATGAGAAACATTGTATCCTCCCTTTATCTTTATGATAATTTATGTCACGTTTAACTTGAGAAACATGCACCCAGATAAAATGCATCAGCATTATGATTTCCAAAATATTGTTATGAAGTCTAATGATTGTGATTCTATATGTACGTACTTCTTTTCTGTTAACCCCATGGTTGGGCTAATGTTATTTGTTTCTGTTCTGGCAGAGGATTTTGGTGGAGGGATATCATAACTTGGTTCGAGTTTTCAGCATTTTGGAGTTAGCCTTAACCCTTTGTCATATCGCCCTTTCGGTGCTATACATATGTTTAATCTAATCAATTGCTCCAGCAATTCTGTAGGCTGTGTAAATTAATTGCTCTTTCTTTGTAGGATGTAAGGCAGCTACACTTCCAGGCTTAAGCTGAACATGTTCATACTTTATGCATAATGAGTGTACATATTATATGTTCATGTATTTCCATACCAGTAAAGCATATTGATTAATTTAAACCCTGCACTTTTTTGCTATCACCATTATGGTTATTCTTGCTTGGCCTAAACATTCTTACATAGAGTTTGTGCTGCTTTAGTTAATTTACATTCTCATTTATGAAAAAATGGACTGCTGTTTACCTGAACAACAGTTTGATGACACAAATGCAGAAGCTAAAAAGAACGAATGTATAGACTACATTCAGGACATAGTCCCGTGCATGGGACGGTAGCCCTTCCAAGTTACTCATACAGGTGATTATTTCCAAGCTTATGGGAACACTTCAGTTACTTTTTCCATGATGCAGTACTTGTGGACAATTCGATCCATGTACTAGCATGACGACGTCAATTATTTCGATTTAGTTGTGTATGCTTCCTCAGTTTTGTGTTATTGGAAGTGAAGTGGTTGATTCAAAGTTTTCTATCAGCAGGCATGCCTATTATTTTCTGCTAAAATACCTACAGTTGAGCAAGCCACCGTTCTCATCTTTCTATGCATACCTAGACTATCCACCAGTTTAGGGATCTAAAAAGTGACATATGGAGATCAATTCACTGTAGTGTGTTGTTAGTCCCCTCATTAGATAGCAGTAGGACTGAAGATGTGGTGCTCTGTTCTTGTATGGTGCCATATTTAGTTATGTACTTTTGTAAGGCTCATATGCATCTGTTTTAGCCTTTGAACAGGGAAGCTGAACTTTTTAATGATGAGGCTAGAAGGTCCGAAGCCGAATAGCAAAACTCCGATTCTTTTTCAATTGGTGAGCTGCTGGAATGATTTTCTTACTGCTAATTGAATTTGCTTCTTGCAGAAAATTACTTCTAAATAAATATCATTAAAAAATACTTTAAAATGGGTAGCATCCTCACAAACTGTCTGACTGTTAGTA
Organism: Lolium rigidum; assembly: GCF_022539505.1. Lineage (NCBI taxonomy): Eukaryota > Viridiplantae > Streptophyta > Magnoliopsida > Poales > Poaceae > Lolium > Lolium rigidum. The sequence goes on along the minus strand of NC_061513.1, from coordinate 137,710,599 downwards.
CTGAATTCCACTGATGTCACTTCACTATTCCTGATATTGCTCCATATTGGTAGTGATGTACTGAATTGTGCACTGTCACTTATGGTAACATGAGACATTATGGCATCTATGTTACTTCATGGAGTTATAGGTGAACCGAGTGCCCTCAGTTTATATACTGGCAATTAATTTATAGATAAACAAAAGCAAATTTTTTTGTGCCTCAAGTCTGCTTAACACGGATGCTTATATTCATGGTTCTATTTAACTTAAAATCATACTCTGGTTTAGATATGGTTGGATAACATGTACCACAGTATAAGTGAATATTAAATGATACGAGTCCCTTCACATAGCTTCCGTGGCAATTTAGATTTGACTTAACTTTGTGCATCATCTTACACTGAATATGTCTACTGCTGATGTGACCAATAAAGTAAATGCACTAATGTATGTTTCTTTTTTCATGCTTATATACAAGAGGCACCACCAGGGATATTTTGTGATGGAGCAACGAGATGTAGATGGAAAACGACTCAGGTGCCTCATGGTTCCTTGTCTCTACTTTTTATTTTGACTTTGCCCTTCGTACAACCATAAGTTCAGATTCATTTGTTAAAGCTGGCTGCAAGTTGCATCTATATTGCCCCACTGAGCTAAACAATTTATGAGTGTTACTAAACATCTTTTTCTCTAAATTATCCTATACTTGTGCATTGCATATATTAGATACGAGGAATCTCCTCTCGCGTTGGCGGTGGCAGCTAAGGGCGTGCGATGGCCGGAAGATGGGCGGGCCTGAGGTCGATGGCCGACGGCGGCTCTCCCCACTCCTTCCATCTGCTCAATGCTTGCTATCTATTGTTCTATCTCTATTTCTATTTGATTTATTTGTTGTGGTAGTAGTCTCGTAAGGTTGATAAATAACAGTAGCAAAGATGTTAATGGCATGCGGCATATTTATTTTCTGTTATTTTTTGTATTTATCTGTGCAAACTGAAGCTAATTATGAGCTACATGTTTCTGCAAATTACGCCCGAGATTGAAGTATGCAATATGTTATTGATTTCTTTATGAAATTAGAGAAAGCTACTTGACTTCTCAAAACAGATATATGGAACAATAATTCTTTAGTCAAGATGTTTCAAGACGATGAGATTCAGACTGCACTACAATGGGTTCTGTTAATTTGATATCATCTTGCTAGCGATCTTCAGTGACAATCACAATTCACCGTCACTGATTTCTGTTTCTTCAATAAGTAAAGCGCTGTCTAATATATGGTAAGTACAAATTAATGATTTTGTATTGAATAATGATCTATTAGAAGCTGACACAGATAAGGAGTTGTATATTATCTAGCCTTTCCATAAACATTGCATTTGCCACTACTGTATGTTTTTGCAGAATCATGATTTTTGTGTAACCAAAATTTGTGGTCACTAAACATATGTAACTTTGTGAGCAACCTGTTTCTAATGAGAGCGATCATTGGAGAGCGCCCAATCAAAATTATATTTACGAAAGTACTTATTTGGAATCGCCTGAATATATTTATGCATTCATAATCTTTTGAATTTGAAGATTTGAATTCCTACAGTAACTTTACTTTATTAGATATATAAATTTAATTGACCGTGGCAACGCACGGGCATTCAACTAGTACTAATAGTGCCCGCACCTTGTCCTAATTAGCTTGGACTACCGGATCATCACAATACACATGTTTTAACCAAGTGTCACAATGGGTACCTCCATGCCGCCTGTACAAAGGTCTAAGGAGAAAGCTCGCATTTTGGATTTCTCGCTTTTGATTATTCTCAACTTAGACATCCATACCGGGACAACATGGACAACAGATAATGGACTCCTCTTTAATGCATAAGCATGTGGCAACAATTATTATTCTCATATGAGATTGAGGATGTATGTCCAAAACTGAAACTTCCACCATGAATCATGGCTTTAGTTAGCGGCCCAATGTTCTTCTCTAACAATATGCAAGCTCCAACCATTAAGGTGGTAGATCTCTCTTACTTCAGACAAGACGGACATGCATAGCAACTCACATGATATTCAACAAAGAATAGTTGATGGCGTCCCCAGGAACATGGTTATCGCACAACAAGCAACTTAATAAGAGATAAAGTGCATAAGTACATATTCAATACTACAATAGTTTTTAAGCTATTTGTCCCATGAGCTATATATTGCAAAGGTGAATGATGGAAATTTAAAGGTAGCACTCAAGCAATTTACTTTGGAATGGCGGAGAAATACCATGTAGTAGGTAGGTATGGTGGACACAAATGGCATAGTGGTTGGCTCAAGGATTTTGGATGCATGAGAAGTATTCCCTCTCGATACAAGGTTTAGGCTAGCAAGGTTATTTGAGACAAACACAAGGATGAACCGGTGAAGCAAAACTTACACAAAATACATATTGTAAACATTATAAAACTCTACACCGTCTTCCTTGTTGTTCAAACTCAATACTAGAAATTATCTAGACCTTAGAGAGACCAATTATGCAAACCAAATTTTAGCAAGCTCTAGGTGTTTCTTCATTAATGGGTGCAAAGTATATGATGCAAGAGCTTAAACATGAGCACAACAATTGCCAAGTATCAAATTATTCAAGACATTTTAGAATTACTACATGTAGCATTTCCCGATTCCAACCATATAACAATTTAACGAAGAAGATTCAACCTTCGCCATGAACATTAAAGATAAAGCGAAGAACACATGTGTTCATATGAACCAGCGGAGCGTGTCTCTCTCCCACACAAGCATTTATTCAAACAAAAACAAAAATAGAAACACACAGACGCTCCAAGTAAAGTACATAAGATGTGACCGAATAAAAATATAGTTTCAAGAGAAGGAACCTGATAATTTTGTCGATGAAGAAGGGGATGCCTTGGGCATCCCCAAGCTTAGACGCTTGAGTCTTCTTGAAATATGCAGGGATGAACCACGGGGGCATCCCCAAGCTTAGAGCTTTCACTCTCCTTGATCATATTGCATCATACTCCTCTCTTGATCCTTGAAAACTTCCTCCACACCAAACTCGAAACAACTCATTAGAGGGTTAGTGGACAATAAAAATTAACATGTTCAGAGGTGACACAATCATTCTTAACACTTCTGGACATTGCATAAAGCTACTGGACATTAATGGATCAAAGAAATTCTTCCAACATAGCAAAAGAGGCAATGCGAAATAAAAGGCAGAATCTGTCAAAACAGAACAGTCCGTAAAGATGGATTTTATTGAGGCACCAGACTTGCTCAAATGAAAATGCCCAAATTTAATGAAAGTTGCGTACATATCTGAGGATCACTCACGTAAATTGGCTTAATTTTCTGAGTTACCTACGAGAGAATTAGACCCAGATTCGTGACAGCAAAGAAATCTGTTTCTACGCTAGTAATCCAAATCTAGTATCAACCTTTCTATCAACGACTTTACTTGGCACAACAAAACACAAAACTAAGATAAGGAGAGGTTGCTACAGTAGTAAACAACTTCCAAGACACAAATATAAAACAAAGTACTGTAGCAAAATAACACATGGGTTATCTCCCAAGAAGTTCTTTCTTTATAGCCATTAAGATGGGCTCAGCAGTTTTAATGATGCACTCGCAAGAAATAGTAGTTGAAGCAAAAGAGAGCATCAAGAGGCAAATTCAAAACACATTTAAGCCTAACATGCTTCCTATGCATAGGAGTCTTGTAAATAAACAAGTTCATGAAGAGCAAAGTAACAAGCATAGGAAGATAGAACAAGTGTAGCTTCAAAAATTTCAGCACATAGAGAGGCATTTTAGTAACATGAAAATTTCCACAACCATATTTTCCTCTCTCATAATAACTTTCAGTAGCATCATGAGCAAACTCAACAATATAACTATCACATGAAGCATTCTTATCATGAGTCTCATGCATAAAATTATTATTACTCCCAACATAAGCATAGTCAATTTTATTAGTTGTAGTGGGAGCAAATTCAACAAAGTAGCTATCATTATTATTCTCATCAAGTGTAGGAGGCATAGTATAATCACAACAAAATTTACTCTCCATAGTAGGTGGCACCAAAAGACCACTATTATTATAATCATCATAAATAGGAGGCAAAGTATCATCAAAGAAAATTTTCTCCTCAACGCTTGGGGGACTAAAAAGATCATGAAAACCAGCTTCCCCAAGCTTAGAACTTTCTATATCATTATCAACAATGGTGTTCAAAGCGTTCATACTAATATTACTACCAGCATGCAAATAAGATTCCATAGGTTTTTTAATTTTCGCATTAAACCATCCATGTCTTAAATCAGGAAATAGAATAAGAAGCTCATTGTTGTCCATTATGCCAAACTAGTGTAAACAATAAACAAAAAGATTCAATTGCAGGATCTAAAGGAAATAGCTTTGAGTACTTACAACGGCGAAAATAGCTTAGTAGCCGAGATCCGGAGTGTGAGTACCTTTTACCTTTCCTCCCCGGCAACGGCGCCGAAAAATAGCTTGATGTCTACGGGTGCTTCTATTCTTGTAGACAGTGTTGGGCCTCCAAGAGCAGAGGTTTGTAGAACAGCGAGCAAGTTTCCCTTAAGTGGATCACCCAAGGTTTATCGAACTCAGGGAGGAAGAGATCAAAGATATCCCTCTCATGCAACCCTGCAACCACAAAGCAAGAAGTCTCTTGTGTCCCCAACACACCTAATAGGTGCACTAGTTCGGCGAAGAGATAGTGAAATACATGTGGTATAAATAAGTATGAGCGAGTGGCAACGCAGCAGAGTAACGCTAGATAAAACAAGTAAACAAGCAGCGATAGCAGTATTTAGGAACAAGGCCTAGGGATTATACTTTCACTAGTGGACACTCTCAACATTGATTGCATAATAAATAACTCTTTCTCATATGTGCTACATACACTCTTTTGTTGGATGACAAACACCAGTCGTTGTGTAGGGCTACAAGAGCACCTCAATGCCGGAGTTAACAAGCTCCACAACATTCGATGTTCATATTTAAATAACCTTAGAGCATAATAGATCATTGCAAAATAAACCAAGAACTAACATAGCGCACACACTGTCCACATTACACTATGAAGGAGGAATAGATCACATCAATACTATCATAATGATAATTAACTCCACAATCTACAAGAGATCATGATCATAGCCTACGACAAGAAACACACGGTGCACACACTAGTCACCTTTACACCATGCAGGAGGAATAGACTACTTTAATAACATCACATGAGTAGCACACAACTAGTAGCGATACAAAGCTCATCATATGGATCTCAATCATGTAAAGCAGCTCATGAGATCATTGTATTGAAGTACATAGGAGAGAGATTAACCACATAGCTACCGGTACAGCCCCGAGCCTAGATGGAGAACTACTCCCTCCTCATGGGAGACAAGCAGCGGTGATGAAGATGGCGGTGGTGTCGATGGAGAAGCCTTCCGGGGCACTTCCCCGACCCGGCATCGTGCCGGAACAGAGACTCCTGTCCCCCAGATCTTGGCTTCGCGATGGCGGCGGCTCTGGAAGGTTTCTCGTACCGTGGCTTTTTCGTATCAAGGTTTTAGGTCTGGGACCTTTATATAGGCGAAGAGGCGGCGTCAGAAGGTCGAAGGGGCGACGACACCATAAGGCGGCGCGGCCAGGGGGTGGGCCGCGCCACCCTATCATCTGGGGGCCCTGTGGCCCCCTCTGGCAGCTCTCGGGTGTTCTGGATGCTTCCGGGCAAAATAGGAACCCGGGCGTTGATTTCGTCCAATTCCGAGAATATTTCGTTACTAGGATTTCGAAACCAAAAACAGCGAGAAAACAGAAGCTGGCCTTTCGGCATCTCGTCAATAGGTTAGTTCCAGAAAACGCATAAATATGACATAGAATGTGCATATAACATGTAGATATCATCAATAATGTGGCATGGAACATAAGAAATTATCGATACGTCGGAGACGTATCATGCATCCAACTTTCTTGAGTTTTCTCTCGGTATCCATCAGCCAATCCCCCGCATCCATCGGTTCTGGTGCGTATGCAAAGGATATAAGCTTGGTGTTTTGGAAATCTAACATGGTAACCCCTTGGTTTTCGGGCCTCTCTACCCTGTTGTAATGCATAAGTTATTGAAAGAACTTGTTCTGCTACTCCAATGTTGCACGCTGTCTTTCCTCCAACATCTGCATATACTGCAGGAAATTTTGTTGCGTCATCAGTGGTGGTGGAAACTGATTTTCTGTTGCTGCTGCTGCATCTGCTTCCTCCTTCTGTCTTGCCTCGCGCTCGAGGCGCTGAGCTTCGCTCTCCTCTCCCGTCGATCCCGACATCACCCCCTAGCTTTGTAACACAAAGTGGTACTCATAGTTACTCCATGCGCAAGTTTTCTGAGCTCAACTTTGTGCACAGAACTAGTCACGCAATGGAAATCAAGAAGCAAATCCAAATCATGCAAAACATATACCATGTATATACATACATAAGTAGTTTGTTACAATACCCATAAGTAGTGTGAGTATGCAAAGTCACTTATTGTATGAAAATTACAAACTCATTAAACTAGTACACACTACAATACATATGGTACATTAGTATTGCATCTTCACCTCCGTTGGTGGTCAACTACTCATAGCTTTCTTCCTGGTACATTCCAGGCATCCATCCAGTCGAACGTGTCGTCCTCCTGATAGTGTCTGGAACATGTGGCTTCCCAGTAGGCTGGTAGTCCGAGTCTGAGGAAGATCCCAGGGAGAAATCTATCATCATGAAATGATTATTTAACGATGCATAAGCATCCCCTGGGGAATACTCCTCCTCTCCAACAGACACATTTCCGGTGTGCTCGGAAGTGTTCATGTAAAAAAGTCCTTGCCTTTCTCTACTCCCGGAACACTCCCCCTTGGCCACCTTACGTGCCTTCCCTCCTTCGGAGTCTGAATCGATCACTATGGGGTTCTCCTGGTAATCTCCCACACCATAGTGAAAGTTATGGTATTGATCTATAGCATCTTGATCTATCTCCAGGTCACATCTCACCGGATCTGCATAAGTACCCATGAATGGCTCAGAACATCCAGTGGAGTTCTCTATTGGGGTAACTGAGCGACGTGTATTTCCGGATTCTTCTCCTCCCTCATAGCCTCCATAGGAGCTACTAGGAAAGTACCTATGTGTTGGTGGTGTTGTTTGTGGTTCAGGGGCATATATGTCTATGTAATCGCCAGTATAATATACTAGTGTATGTGGCTCGCTCTCCATAGGCTCCTTACCCTTTGAATCATCTTTAGGCTATGTAAACTCATCTAAAATTGTATCAATTGCTCCCGCCAGGTGGCGATTCAACTGAAAGAACAAAGTTAGAAGGTTCCTACAGTTGTCCATGTATTTTGCGGCTTCTGCAGGTTTCCTCTTGGCAAACTTGAAATGGTTTAAGGTAGGATCATCATCCTCTTCCATATGTGGAATATGGGCAAACTCGGAGCCAATGAGATCTTTCGTATTATGCTCGTGTATCCCAGTGATGGCTTTTATGATAGCTATGTGATAGGCTATCCTAATTGTTATTGCCTCTCCTGCAGGCATTACTGGGCTCATACCTAAGGTTTCAGGTAGTTGGAGTCCTACTCTGCACTTTGCTAGTATATTACCATCATAGTACGTGTACTTCATCACTCAGATCTGGGGATCACACCCAAATTCGAGTAACATAGCATGAAGTATGTCCGCAAGTCCTCCGTCATAGTCATCCAAAGTGGATTCCTTCACCTTAACGTTGCGTCCGGAACGTGAACTGGCCATAGTTGGCTGTAGATAAGAAGGAATACAATATTAGTATCCATGCATCATAATAGTTATAATAAAGAATTATCACACTAAAAGATATGAATGTATTATTCTCAAGTGAATAGACATCATATTTTTAGAGAATCCTTTACTACTTCTATTTGACTCCTACAGGTTCTCCCATTAACTAGGTTCCAACCTAAGGTCAAAGCTTTTGTTCTGATACCAACTGTGGTGACCCTGCATACCACTGCATGTTATAGTATGCCAGTCGTTGACATAACATGTGTGAAGTACCAATCCGCAAATCTTACATCCCTCAGAGTAGTACAACAGAAGCATAGCTGGTCTTTATTTCAGTCACTTAAGATTACAAACCATATATGCACATCACATTGGAGCTCCTCCTGAGTCCATAGAGGATAGCTCCTAGGTTCTAGGTGAACCCTACTTAACTTATACAACATAGGTGTAAGAAGGCTTAGCACCATTCTACTCGAGCAGCTAAATACTAAAGAGTTCATGCTGCTCGACTACTACTACTACTAGGTGTTCTCAAGCGTTGTATTCTTCCGGAACCTCCCCGGTTCCATACACGATAAGGTAGTCAACCCCTGATGGCGTGTAACTCACACGTTCGTTGGGAACCCCAAGAGGAAGGTATGATGCGCACAGCAGCAAGTTTTCCCTCAGAAAGAAACCAAGGTTTATCGAACCAGGAGGAGCCAAGAAGCACGTTGAAGGTTGATGGCGGCGGGATGTAGTGCGGCGCAACACCGGAGATCACGGCGCCAACGTGGAACCCGCACAACACAACCAAAGTACTTTGCCCCAACGAAACGAGTGAGGTTGTCAATCTCACCGGCTTGCTGTAACAAAGGATTAACCGTATTGTGTGGAAGATGATTGTTTGCAAGAAAACAGTAAAAACAAGTATTGCGACAGATTTGTATTTCAGTATTAAAGAATGGACCGGGGTCCACAGTTCACTAGAGGTGTCTCTCCCATAAGATAAAAGCATGTTGGGTGAACAAATTACGGTCGGGCAATTGACAAATAGAGAGGGCATAACAATGCACATACATGTCATGATAAGTACAGTGAGATTTAATTGGGCATTACGACAAAGTACATAGACTGCCATCCAAGCTGCATCTATGCCTAAAAAGTCCACCTTCGAGTTATCATCCGAACCCCTCCGGTATTAAGTTGCTAACAACGAGACAATTGCATTAAGTATGGTGCGTAATGTAATCAATAACTACATCCTCGGACATAGCATCAATGTTTTATCCCTAGTGGCAACGAGCACAACACAACCTTAGGGGTTTCGTCACTCCCCAGTGTCAATGCAGGCATGAACCCACTATCGAGCATAAATACTCCCTCTTGGAGTTACTAGTATCAACTTGGCCGAGCCTCTACTAATAACGGAGAGCATGCAAGATCATAAACAACACATAGGTAATAACTTGATAATTAACATAACATGGTATTCTCTATCCATCGGATCCCGACAAACACAACATATAGTATTACGGATAGATGATCTTGATCATGTTAGGCAGCTCACAAGATCCAACAATGAAGCACAATGAGGAGAAGACAACCATCTAGCTACTGCTATGGACCCATAGTCCAGGGGTGAACTACTCACTCATCACTCCGGAGGCGACCATGGCGGTGTAGAGTCCTCCGGGAGATGAATCCCCTCTCCGGCAGGGTGCCGGAGGAGATCTCCAGAATCCCCCGAGATGGGATTGGCGGCGCCGGCGTCTCAGTAAGGTTTTCCGTATCGTGGTTCTTCGCATCAGGGGTTTTGCGACGGAGGCTTTAAGTAGGCGGAAGGGCAACGTGGGGGGCCACACGAGGGCCCCACACCACAGGTCGGCGCGGCCAAGACCTGGGCCGCGCCGCCCTATGGTGGCGGCCCCTCGTGGCCCCACTTCGACTCCTCTTCGGTCTTCCGGAAGCTTCGTGGCAAAATAGGACCCTGGGTCTTGATTTCGTCCAATTCCGAGAATATTTCGTTACTAGGATTTATGAAACCAAAAACAGCGAGAAAACGACAAGCTGGCTCTTCGGCATCTTGTTAATAGGTTAGTTCCGAGAAAATGCACGAATATGACATAAAGTGTGCATAAAACATGTAGGTATCATCAATAATATGGCATGGAACATAAGAAATTATCGATACGTTGGAGACGTATCAGCATCCCCAAGCTTAGTTACGCTCGTCCCGAGCGAGTAAAACGATAACAAAGATAATTTCTGAAGTGACATGCCATCATAACCTTGATCATACTATTTGTAAACATATGTAATGAATGCAGCGATCAAAACAATGGTAATGACATGAGTAAACAAGTGAATCATAAAGCAAAGACTTTTCATGAATAGTACTTCAAGACAAGCATCAATAAGTCTTGCATAAGAGTTAACTCATAAAGCAATAAATCAAAGTAAAGGTATTGAAGCAACACAAAGGAAGATTAAGTTTCAGCGGTTGCTTTCAACTTGTAACATGTATATCTCATGGATAATTGTCAACATAGAGTAATATAACAAGTGCAATATGCAAGTATGTAGGAATCAATGCACAGTTCACACAAGTGTTTGCTTCTTGAGGTGGAGAGAGATAGGTGAACCGACTCAACATAAAGGTAAAAAGAATGGTCCTTCAAAGAGGAAAGCATCGATTGCTATATTTGTGCTAGAGCTTTTATTTTGAAAACATGAAACAATTTTGTCAACGGTAGTAATAAAGCATATGAGTTATGTAAATTATATCTTACAAGTTGCAAGTCTCATGCATAGTATACTAATAGTGCCCGCACCTTGTCCTAATTAGCTTGGACTACCGGATCATTGCAATGCACATGTTTTAACCAAGTGTCACAATGGGGTACCTCCATGCCGCCTGTACAAAGGTCTAAGGAGAAAGCTCGCATTTTGGATTTCTCGCTTTTGATTATTCTCAACTTAGACATCCATACCGGGACAACATGGACAACAGATAATGGACTCCTCTTTAATGCATAAGCATGTGGCAACAATTATTATTCTCATATGAGATTGAGGATATATGTCCAAAACTGAAACTTCCACCATGAATCATGGCTTTAGTTAGCGGCCCAATGTTCTTCTCTAACAATATGCATGCTCCAACCATTAAGGTGGTAGATCTCTCTTACTTCAGACAAGACGGACATGCATAGCAACTCACATGATATTCAACAAAGAATAGTTGATGGCGTCCCCGAAGCATGGTTATCGCACAACAAGCAACTTAATAAGAGATAAAGTGCATAAGTACATATTCAATACCACAATAGTTTTTAAGCTATTTGTCCCATGAGCTATATATTGTAAAGGTGAATGATGGAATTTTAAAGGTAGCACTCAAGCAATTTACTTTGGAATGGCGGATAAATACCATGTAGTAGGTAGGTATGGTGGACACAAATGGCATAGTGGTTGGCTCAAGGATTTTGGATGCATGAGAAGTATTCCCTCTCGATACAAGGTTTAGGCTAGCAAGGTTATTTGAAACAAACACAAGGATGAACGGTGCAGCAAAACTCACATAAAAGACATATTGTAAACATTATAAGACTCTACACCGTCTTCCTTGTTGTTCAAAACTCAATACTAGATGTTATCTAGACTCTAGAGAAACCAAATATGCAAACCAAATTAGCAAGCTCTAAGTGTTTCTTCATTAATGGGTGCAAAGTATATGATGCAAGAGCTTAAACATGAGCACAACAATTGCCAAGTATCAAATTATCCAAGACATTTTAGAGTTACTACATGTAGTATTTTCCAATTCCAACCATATAACGAGTTTAACGAAGAAGAAACTTCGCCATGAATACTATGAGTAGAGCCTAAGGACATACTTGTCCATATGCTACAGCGGAGCGTGTCTCTCTCTCCCATAAAGTGAATGCTAGGATCCATTTTATTCAAACAAAACAAAAACAAAAACAAACCGACGCTCCAAGCAAAGTGCATAAGATGTGACGGAATAAAAATATAGTTTCAGGGGAGGAACCCGATAATGTTGTCGATGAAGAAGGGGATGCCTTGGGCATCCCCAAGCTTAGACGCTTGAGTCTTCTTATAATATGCAGGGGTGAACCACCGGGGCATCCCCAAGCTTAGAGCTTTCACTCTCCTTGATCATATTGCATCATACTCCTCTCTTGATCCTTGAAAACTTCCTCCACACCAAACTCGAAACAACTCATTAGAGGGTTAGTGCACAATAAAAATTAACATGTTCAGAGGTGACATAATCATTCTTAACACTTCTGGTCATTGCATAAAGCTACTGGACATTAATGGATCAAAGAAATTCATCCAACATAGCAAAAGAGGCAATGCGAAATAAAAGGCAGAATCTGTCAAAACAGAACAGTCCGTAAAGATGGATTTTATTAGGGCACCAGACTTGCTCAAATGAAAATTCCCAAATTGAATGAAAGTTGCGTACATATCTGAGGATCACTCACGTAAATTTGCTTAATTTTCTGAGTTACCTACAGAGAATTAGACCCAGATTCGTGACAGCAAAGAAATCTGTTTCTGCGCAGTAATCCAAATCTAGTATTTACTTTACTATCAAAGACTTTACTTGGCACAACAAAACATAAAACTAAGATAAGGAGAGGTTGCTACAGTAGTAAACAACTTCCAAGACTCAAATATAAAACAAAAATACTGTAGTAAAAACATGGGTTGTCTCCCATAAGCGCTTTTCTTTAACGCCTTTCAGCTAGGCGCGAAAGTGTATCTCAAGTGTTATCAAAGGGTGGTGCATCTACAGCGGGGTTTGGAGTTTTCTCAACCATGCATAGTATATTGGATACATAAGTTTCAGCGTCTCCCTTTTCATTAGTCTTGGGCTTGCTACTCTCATCGAACAAATTTTCGGGAACAAGCCAAGCATAGTTATTTTCTAGTGCATCATTCATAGCTAGGAGTTTACATGGTATTGGTGCTTTGATCTCCCCACCTTCATTGATATTATTAGTGTACCTTATTCTATCCATGTCCATTTTTTCAAGGAGACCAACAAAATTAGTATGAGAACCAAGCATATTAAATTTAGCAAAGACCTTTCTAGCCTCTCTTGCTAGACCACCAAATTCTCTAAGAAGGGTTTCTAGAACAAAATCTTTCTTTTCCCCCTCTTCCATATCACCAAGTGTAAGAAACATGTCTTGGATTATAGGATTGAGATTAACAAATTTAGTTTCCAACATGCGAACTAAAGCAGCAGCAGCAATTTCATAAGTAGGAGCAAGTTCTACCAAGTGTCTATCTTCAAAGTCTTCAACGGTACTAACATGACTGAAGAATTCTTCTATATTGTTTCTCCCAATTATAGACCCGCGACCTACCGGTATGGTTTTTGTGGTAAAATTAAAAGGAAACATGATGAAATAAGTAAAGCAAATGCAAGTAACTAATTTTTTGTGTTTTTGATATAACAAACAAGACAGTAAATAAAGTAAAACTAGCAACTAATTTTTTTGTGTTTTTGATATAGCAAACAAGACAGTAAATAAAGTAAAGCTAGCAACTAATTTTTTTTGTGTGTTTTGATATAATGCAGCAAACAAAGTAGTAAATAAAATAAAGCAAGACAAAAACAAAGTAAAGAGATTGAGAAGTGGAGACTCCCCTGCAGGCGTGTCTTGATCTCCCCGGCAACGGCGCCGGAAAAAGAGCTTGATGGCGTGTAACTCACACGTTCGTTGGGAACCCCAAGAGGAAGGTATGATGCGCACAGCAGCAAGTTTTCCCTCGAGAAAGAAACCAAGGTTTATCGAACCAGGAGGAGCCAAGAAGCACGTTGAAGGTTGATGGCGGCGGGATGTAGTGCGGCGCAACACCGGAGATCCCGGCGCCAACGTGGAACCTGCACAACACAACCAAAGTACTTTGCCCCAACGAAACAGTGAGGTTGTCAATCTCACCGGCTTGCTGTAACAAAGGATTAACCATATTGTGTGGAAGATGATTGTTTGCAAGAAAACAGTAAAAACAAGTATTGCAACAGATTTGTATTTCAAGTATTAAAGAATGGACCGGGGTCCACAGTTCACTAGAGGTGTCTCTCCCATAAGATAAAAGCATGTTGGGTGAACAAATTACAGTCGGGCAATTGACAAATAGAGAGGGCATAACAATGCACATACATGTCATGATAAGTACAGTGAGATTTAATTGGGCATTACGACAAAGTACATAGACCGCCATCCAACTGCATCTATGCCTAAAAAGTCCACCTTCAGGTTATCATCCGAACCCCTTCAAGTATTAAGTTGCTAACAACAGACAATTGCATTAAGTATGGTGCGTAATGTAATCAATAACTACATCCTCGGACATAGCATCAATGTTTTATCCCTAGTGGCAACAACGACAACACAACCTTAGGGGTTTCGTCACCCCCCAGGTGTCAATGCAGGCATGAACCCACTATCGAGCATAAATACTCCCTCTTGGAGTTACTAGTATCAACTTGGCCAGAGCCTCTACTAATAACGGAGAGCATGCAAGATCATAAACAACACATAGGTAATAACTTGATAATTAACATAACATGGTATTCTCTATCCATCGGATCCCGACAAACACAACATATAGTATTACAGATAGATGATCTTGATCATGTTAGGCAGCTCACAAGATCCAACGATGAAGCACAATGAGGAGAAGACAACCATCTAGCTACTGCTATGGACCCATAGTCCAGGGGTGAACTACTCACTCATCACTCCGGAGGCGACCATGGCGGTGTAGAGTCCTCCGGGAGATGAATCCCCTCTCCGGCAGGGTGCCGGAGGAGATCTCCGGAATCCCCGAGATGGGATTGGCGGCGGCGTCTCGGTAAGGTTTTCCGTATCGTGGTTCTTCGCATCGGGGGTTTCGCGACGGAGGCTTTAAGTAGGCGGAAGGGCAACGTGGGGGCCACACGAGGGCCCCACACCACGAGTCGGCGCGGCCAAGACTCGGGCCGCGCCGCCCTATGGTGGCGGCCCTCGTGGCCCCACTTCGACTCCTCTTCGGTCTTCCGGAAGCTTCGTGGCAAAATAGGACCCCGGGTCTTGATTTCGTCCAATTCCGAGAATATTTCGTTACTAGGATTTCGAAACCAAAAACAGCGAAAACAAGAATCGGCTCTTCGGCATCTTGTTAATAGGTTAGTTCCAGAAAATGCACGAATATGACATAAAGTGTGCATAAAACATGTAGGTATCATCAATAATATGGCATGCAACATAAGAAATTATCGATACGTTGGAGACGTATCAACCCCCTCTACTCCTCTAGAGAGTTCTGGTTCTTCATAGCATATCCCATCTGCTCCTTCTTGTCCTTCAATGGCCTCCTCCAGGTGATTCAGACAATCTAAGCATGGGATTATAAGAGGTATGAGTACGAGCGTACTCAACAAGTTCATTATAGGAAAGTGGTGTTTAATGCACTAGCTACGGCATTAGACCAGAAAGTCAAATGCCAATGCAGGTTTTCATAAGCATTTCTTCAAAAGGTTGCTTTTATTCTGAAGAGCTATGTCCGTCAGCCTTCACCGGGTGTCTAGAACTTCATGGAGTTCCTTTCCGGCCGCGTTCGCAGTTCCAAAACCCGGATCAGGGAGTGACAGGTCACGATTCATTACACTCTGCAGAGGTGTGTTGCTTTACCCATAAGAGATCTTAACCTTGGTGCCAACCGCGCAGCTTTCCCGTTCACACTTTCGTAGTGTGAGGCCCGGTATAAGGTCCTAGCCAATCATTGTGTTCCTCCGCGACCCCGAACACCCAACCTTTGTTGCAGTTCCGACCTTGGGTCCTCGCCGGTCAGCATATCCGTTAGATATCATCCGACCTTGACTACTATCGGGTATCACGACCTTGATACCTTCGTCGGTCTGCTGCAACCCATCATAGACCGCATTATCGTGGGGACTTAAAGGTTCCCCACTCCTCCGGTTGTTCTCGCAAGACACAACTGCTACGGTAAGCGCATCCGTTGATGTACGAGAGGAAGAAACACAACTGACTACTCCGTCCCACTCCAGATCTTATGGTTAACATGGGTCTTACGGCACAAGAATCACTGGACAACATTTGTTGTTAATCCTAGATGGATACAAACCCTTTGCAATGAACCTCCACCATACTCATACCATGGTTCCATCGCCCACCACATAGTCATGTTCATAGTTACGAAAGTCGCATTTTTGCTTTTTTATGCAAGAGTGATACGCATAGTACTTTGCAAGTAATTTGATAAAAATACTCAAATTGACATGAGCAAACGATGAACTTGCCCGGTGACTGCAAGGTAGTGCAGTTGGATTGTTTGGATTGACCCTGGTCCTCTGTTTCTGAAAGATAGCATCATTGTCCGATAAGGGCAATGTTTAAAGATTCAAATATGCATGCTTTCAGTTTTTAGGGTTGTTTCGCCCCTTCCCGATGTTTAGTTATTAAATGTCGGAGGTGGCAAATAAGCACAATTGATGATACTCCTTAAGAGTGAAAATAGTGTCTTGGAGTATTTCCAAGAATTAGTTAAGTCCAAAGTAATTTATGGACTTATTTAATTGTTAAAAATATTAGGTTTATTTTAATTGCTTTTATTGATGCATTATTCTTGGAATAAATAATGATTAATATTCACTTGGTTCAAATATTCCATCTAATATTTGTTTATGATAGAGAATAAAAATTTATGTGGTTTTCATATTTTTCTCTATTTTTCAGAGTTATTTGTCATTTATGGATTTATGTCAAAGTTCATGTTTAAATTGAAAGGTGAAATGAGCATTTTGCCCCTGGGTCCACCTTTCAGGCAAACCTAGTGGGTTAGGCTGGACCAGCTCGGCCTGGTCCGCCCCGTTCGGCCACGCTCGCCCCCTCTCTCTCGCACGCCTAACCCTAATCCCCTCTCGCTCTCACGACGCCGAAATCACCAGCGCCGTCGCAAATTTACTCCGGCGACGTGGTTGGTCGCATCTGCTCCGCCTCTCGACGGCGCACCTACTGGTTCGCGTCGATCTGGAAGTAACAGCCTCCTCCACTCGCCCCCAACCCTACTGGACCTAGGGTTTGCGTGGTGCGTGTGGCAATTCGCCTTACGCCGGCGTTCAGGGACGTCGTGGGGTTGCCATGTGCTTCGCTGGTGCTATGCTGGAGCTCCAGTGCCCGACGGACCTTGGCTTGGCCGCAGCTTGGCGTTGCAGTGGCCAAGCTATGCCGCCACGGTGGCACCCGTGGTGCTTCTGCTCCAGGTAGGTGTCTCCTGCTCTGCTCCTCTCTCTCCTCTTCTTCTTCTAGCTCTAGTCACTGGCCCTGCCTTCCTCTTTGAGGTGCTGACCAGACCATGCCGCTCCTGCGCTTGTGCTGTGTTGTTGATGTTGTTCTTGTGCTAGGGCTTGGCCTGCTACTGAGCTATTGTCTGCTGCCTTGCTATTCCTGCCATGTTCTATTACTATGTTGCGGCTGTGCTTATGTGTGTGTTCTTACTGCTACTGTAATACTCATGGCCTTGCTATTCTATTGTTACTATTGTGATGCTCAGGCTCATGCTCATGTTGTGATGCTCATGGCCTTGCCATGCTGCTCCAGCTGCTGCTGTGCCACTGTCTATTCATGTGTATCTATATTTTACATCTCTGGCTTAATTTCCTTGAGCAATCCTTGCCTGTGCAAGTGCCAGTGATGTGTGTTGTGTGCTGGTGTGACATCCTTGTGTTGCTTGGTTCAGTGCTACATCATTTCCTTGATGTGCTTCTGGATACAATTATAAAATGATCATTAGATGCTTTGTAAAGCATGGTTGCATGTTTTGTGTCTTTTCAGTAACTCTGATGAGTTACTGGTGCTATGGCTTGTATCTATATGCTCTAGTTGATCATATGCTTACCAATTGCTTGTCAGTTGCTTACTAGCTGCTCTAATTATTCATGTTACTTTATATCTGGTATCATTGTTGGGTTGCAGAGCTCCTCACCATGTGCTGATGTGTGCTCAAGCTTGTAAAAGCTTCCTGATGGATTCAGTTATGTGTGTGATGCTTATATAGCATCCATGTATACTTGATGTTGCTTGATTCAATTATCTGTGAAGTTTTATCTTGTCCTGTTAATTATTTAGGATAAACTGCTTATGCAGTAATGATTCCTGTGCATCTGTGCAAGCTTTGGATGGAAACCAACACTTGTTGGCACCTCCACTTGTCGTCGTGGTGAACAGACAGATGCCATAGGATGGCTTAAGTTGGGGCCGAATGGACGCTAGAGGATTCGAGGGAGGTTTTTTGATTAGATTGGATGAACTTCCGGATGCTTTCCTCAAGAACTTAGCCAAGGGCAAAGGTAGAAGAAGAAACACACAAGGAAGAACTCTGCTCTAGATCTTTCTCTTCATTGATCTCAACATGGTACAGGTTTGTGCATACAAGGTTCTCTCTAGGTCGATCTCTATCTCGTCTCTATTATCTCCCCGCGTACGGGCGTGCCCCCTCTCCTTATATAGGGGCGGGGTGGCTTACAGGGGAAGAAACCCTAATGGCATCTTTGACTAGACAAACTACTTTACAAAGTTACTTTAATCATAGATGACACCGGGGTCTTCTTTAATCAGGGAGGCTGACGTCCTCCGGCTTCTTTCAGCGTCATCCTCTTCTTTATCGTCAGGGCTTCGTTTAAAGCTACTTTGCTTAGCTCATCTTTGTCTTCTAGCTCTAGAGAGAATCTTTGACCAGTCCTGCCGACGTGCTATAGTGTACTTCTTGCCGGTAGCCCGGTGTCTTCTCTATCCGGTTCCGGTATACCCCTCCTGGGGATACCGGCTTAGCTTCACTTAGCCAAACTCTCAACTTCGTGCTCCGGTATAAACATTAAACCGGTATCTTGATAGCCTAAACCATCCGGTTTTGGCATGCCTTTGGCATACCGGGGGTCATCCCCCCAACATTAGTCCCCGAAGCTGGTATAGTCCGGTGGATCCTATCCGACGGACCATGCTAGGTTCTCATTCTTAAGGTACCGGTTTAATCTTTCCGGTGGTAAGTTTAGGTCTTCCGGCATCTTTGCCGGTCTCACACCTTTTTCTCTTTACAAAGTGTCCTCCGGTATCTTATTCCCCGGCATCTTAGTCCTTAAATCTCTCCTCGGCGAAGTCGAGAATTTCTCGGGTACAGTGCCTGTCAGTGACATGCGCACTGTGTCTGACGCGCCAGTGTCAGGGGTCACTTCCCTTCGGCTTCTGCGCCAGCATTTATGGCGCCACACCGGATCCCGACCGCCGTACCGGATCCGTGTGGCCTTCCTGTGGCACTATGTTTTCTGCGCGTGTATTCTCGCGCCACGTGGTGGCCCACGACGCGAACCGTCGTGGCCCAGCAGTTCCTGGCCCACTATCTCCTTCTCCTATAAAGAGGGAGTGCGGTTCCACTTCATCTCTTTCCCCGCATTTGCCTTCTTCCCAGCGCTTCGAGCTCTTCGCCCCTTGCAACCTCGTCGCCGCCGGTCGCCGCCAGAGCCTTGCTCCGACGAACTTGCGCCGTCGCACTTGCTGCGCTGAGGTTCTTCGCCGCGGAGAGATCTACTGGTACTTCTTCGCCGCCGCTGCTTCGGGCTTTGCTCTGCGGTCTTCGCCCTTCGCCGTCGCCAGCCTCCGTCGGCGGTCACGAGCCTCCCGCTGCTCCGGCGACCTTCTCCCTAAGCGCCTCCGCCGCCTCAGGTTAGGCTCAATACGCATTTACCTCTCTTCTCTTTGCTTTCCAGATCTTGGGCCGGTAGAGTATTTACTTCCTCTTTTCGTTTGCTTTTCTTCTTACTCGTAGATCTTCGCGCGAGGGTAGTTCTTGGGAAAACTGTTTTGCGGGTAGATACCGGCGTCCTCCAGATCCACATGTCTAGCGAAGAATCTCTTTCTGCCTCATCTTCTAGTAGCCAAGAAAGTAGGACTTCCGACGGGCTAACCGCAGATCTTGCCCGGATGGAAGCCGAATCCGGCTGAGACCAAGAGGCTGGCAGCTCCAGCCAGGCCCCCGGAAAAGATCTTTCCGGTATCACACGCGCAGCCTGGAGAGGTTCCGACGTGACACAACACGAGATTGACTGGCTATACCGGTCTAGGAGGATACCGGAGGGAGTCTCCTGCCGGCTTCCCGGCGACGAGATCGAACCGGTGCTCGAACCCGGTGAGTTCGTTGTCTTTCTTGCTCACTTTGAGTGTGGCTTCGGCCTTCCTGCCTCTGACTTCTTCCGCCAATTTTTGGATTTCTATGACTCCAGCCTCACCACCTTCCCGGCAACGCCGTTTTTTATCTCTCTTGCTTTGTTGCCTTCATAAAAGGCTATATCGGCATCCGTCCCGCTCGCGAGACGTTTGCTCGCTTCTTCTCTCTCCGGATCAATTCGGTCCAGGGCAAGGACATTCCTAAGCCCAACCCCCCCGTTCAATGCGGGTCTTGTATCATCGGCTCCCGCCAAGGGAGCCCCTTTTTTAAGTTCTCCGGTCTCGAGTCTTGCCGGTTATGGCAAACGACCTTCTTCTACGTGAAGAACGACGGCGCCGCGGATCTTATCAATCTGCCGGCTTTTAATCCGGCGCCGCCCACCAAGGTCAACCGGGCTACTTCCCGGCTACGAATCACATAGAGACAGAACCGGGTGGTACGCTTCATGGAGAAGCTGATGAAGGAGACCAACATCTGCTCCGATGATATCATCCGCACCTTCATCGCCGCCGGTGCTTCCCCTAAGCGCCGGGCTCACAAGATAAGCGAGATGTACGGCCACTGGCGATCCCACCAAGATCACCGGCCTTCCCTTAAGCAAAGCGGATGTAGTCCGCAAGGCTAATCAAATATGCCAAACGGACATGCCGGATGAGCGGGAGTGGGGCTTTCGCCTCTCGGCTCCCTCAACCCTCCAACCAAGGAAGTAAGAGATTGCGCCACCGGGCTGTTCTACCGGTAACTTTTATGCTGCGGCTAACTGATTTTCTTTTTGTTTTCAGGCCAAGGACCGCTTCCCTCGCATCGAATCAGATCGGCGAGGCCCTTGCCGGAAGCGCCCTTTGGACAAGGTTGATCCAGATCCCTTCGTCCCTTGGCACGATCTCAAGATGGGCCGCATCCCCACTCAGCGCCCTGGTAACTTTCCTTCCGCGGCTTCCGGTTCCGACGATGAGCTCACCATGCTTGAGGTAGTTTCCTCTTCCGGTCTCTTATGTATTGTTACTTTTTTCCTTCTGTAGACGCTCCCTCAGCTGGCCCCGAACCACAGGTCCACGAGCACGCGGCTCCCCTGCAGGCCGAGGTTGGCCACGAGTTCTGGAGAAGCTCATGCCTCGAGCAAGAAGAACAAGGCGCCTGCTCCTGACGCCGGCTCCAGCCAAGCTCCCCCCGCCAAACGCTTCCGGACGGAAGTCCTTGGGGGAAAAGAGACTGGCAAGAGGCGCTACAAGAACAAGCAGATGCCGGTTGCTTCTGGGTAAGATCTTTATTTCTCTATTTGCTTCGTTTCACAAACTTTTCCTTTCTCTTGCTGATTTTGATATTTTCTCTCTCTCTTGTTCAGCCCTGCGCTCAAGCTCTCCAAGAGCGCCAGCGGCCCGAAGCCGGAGACCTCCGAGGGAACCGCAAGGACCCCAACTCCTCCTCCTCAGTCAAGCCCGGTACCATCCGGTACCGGCGACCTTTCTGCCTCCCCTCTGGGAGGCACCACAAGTGCGGGGCGCGCGGCCCCTACACCTCCCTGATCACCGCGCGGAGGAGGATCTCACCTCCCTCCAGGAGAACCAAGATACCGGCGCCAGCAACACCGGCGCCGACGATGAAGCTAGCCGGGCGGGCGGAACCTCTGGTTCCTCTCGCCCGAAAGAAGAAGAAGAAGCACTCTAGCTCTTCCCCTCCAAGGCCGCGCCGGATACTTCCGCGCCGGCCTCCTCTACCGCCGCCGAAGCTCCTATCCTTGAGCCTACTGGGGCCACTCCAACGCCGCCGCTAAGCCAAGGGCCGTCCGCGGCCAAGCCGACGCCGCCTCCTGAGACCCTCAAGATCGCGAAGTTCCTCAAGCCGGGGGCTTCGAGGGAAAGGCTATGGAGGGCGGCACCTCAGCCACCGGCCCGCAGCCTCTGGTGCTGCATGTCAGCCCCGCCGCTGCTGCGGTTGAAGAAAAACCTTCCGGCATCTTGGGCCGGATCGTTGAGCTGAAGCGTGAAGGCCGCGACCTGGGGGCACCTTCTCCCCTACGCACAGAAGTTGGAACAATGCGGATATATCCGCATCCACCCGCGAACTAGGGAAGGACCGGCTTCCGGCGCAGGACCCCGCTGGGCCCCGGTGCACGGAGGAACACTTCATGCGGCTTCGCGCGCAGTGAAGGAGCTGGATAACGCGTGGCACGATGCCACCAACAATGTGTTGGTAAGTTCCACCAAACTCTTTGCAACTTTTCCATTTTTGCCGGTTTCTTTCTTTCCGGATCTTGTCTATCTTCCCAGTCCCCGAGTTTCGTGTTGAGAGCATAGCTCTTAGCGCGAAACTTAAGTCAAAACTTGAAAACCGGCATAGCCGGTCCCCGAGTTTCGGGTTAAGAACGCAGCCACTGCATACTTCGAGCTTGGTCGAAAGGTCTTAGGCGTAAGCTTAGGAACTTGGAAAAACCTGGCTTCTTTTCTTCTAACACTTTGTCTTGAACAGGCACGGCCGACGCCCGGAGGCACCTCTTCGAGGAGCTTCTCTCGGGAGCACCGGGACCTCGCCGGTAGGCGCAGCAAGTGCCAAGGTAGGCTGCTTTTTCCTCCTCGACATCTTTTTGCCGGACGTTTCTTCTTTCTTAATACTTATGAACTTTTTTTGTTCGACAGCGTGTCCCGGAAGCTACCATTGCGAAGCCCCTCAAGGGCCGGTCGCCACACTCCAAGGTACCCGTTCTTTCTTCCAGCTGACTTGTTTCTTTCCTCGTTTACCTGGCACGACACACTTTGCCAACACTCTTCTTTCCGGTATCTAGGTGAAAAGGAGCAGCTCATCGAGGAGCACCTGCAAGGCCGCGGGCGCCTAGTGATCCTCTTGCATGCGGCAAGGGCTCAAGGAGCAGGCGATCCAGCTTGGGCTCAAGCACAGTCAGGCCAAGTGAAGGCCGCCCAAGCCGCCGCCGGGACCCACAGCTCAGCGGGGCCACGGAGGACTGCCAACAGCTCCGACAGGCGTAGGCCGCGGGCTGAGCTTGAGGAGGGAGCCAAGGCGCGAAAGGTACTCGAGGATTAAGCCGCGCGCCCGGAGGCGGAGCGTAAGGAGTATGACCAATTGGTCATGCAAACCGGATGCACTTTGCCCTCCGTAAGCTTTTTCTTATCTTCTTTTTTTTTGGTTTCGCTTTTATAAGCTCATGTACAGCCCAGCTACATTTTCCCTGTCCTTTCTTTCCTTTGCCTCCCAGGGCTCTTCCCGATTCCTGCAGCTTTCTTGCACAGTAAGAAGGTGGCCGAGCGCCGGATCGCGCAGAAGTACCGCAACTTGGAAGCGCCATGGGATGCTTATGATCACCCGGGCTGCTCTTCTTCGCGCGGGTCTCCCACATGCGTGCGGTTGACCGGAACCTCAAGGGATTCCGCCCGATGTGTGGCGATCCACCTCTTCAAGGTGCTCGGCCTCGAAGAGGAGGTGCCGTGGAACTTATCGCTCCACCTCGGAGTGCTTGAAGAACGCCGGCCGGCGAATCCGGGAGTGGCAATGCTCGCGGCCCGTGCCGGAGCGGAGGGCGCGGCGCCGCGCGGCCGCCTGCCCTGGTGTCGAAGAGCCGGACCTGGATGCGCTCGGCGGCGTGCGCGAGCACGCGGCCGGAACATCGTGTGTGGACCCGGGCCTCACCGCGAAGCGGCGGGATCGGGCCTACCGGCTTGCCGAGTACGCCCAGGTCCGCACCTTCATCCCCCTCCTCCCCGACGTCCGCGACTACCTCAGTGACGAAGAGGAAGAAGAGGACGAGGGAGAGGAAGATGCCGCGCGGGGAGCAGCCTCCGAAAGCTCCGGTGGCCGGTGCTCGTGCCTCCCGAAGCTCCCCGCTGCCCGAACACTTGCCGTGGATATGCTTGGTTGCCCCCGTTTGTCTCAAAACAATGTTGATTAAATTCCTACCCCTGTGACAAGCCGGGGTCTTATGATGTAACATAAAACTTAGCTGCTCCTTGGC
>NC_061513.1:137638028-137686464 GCF_022539505.1 Lolium rigidum | reverse complement strand
ATGAAGTATACCCACAACACTTATGGTTTCAAAAGAGGATTTGTGTTCCAGATATCGCTAAAATCAAGGAAGTAACCCTAAAAGAAGCCCATGAAACACCATATTCCATCCATCCTGGAAGTACGAAGGTGTACATGGATTTAAAGGAGTTGTTTTGGTGGAATAACATGAAAAGGTACTGGGTTGGACGTTTTTCCGAGTAACATGTGTGAGCCGATGCTTTTAGATGTGCACCTTAGCGGAAATTTAGAATTTTCACAATTTAAGGATTTAAACTTCTCGCCAGCCCCCAGAATTTTGAATTTTTCAGCTAACTTCTGCCTACTTCTCAGAACACGCAGAAGCTGCACGAAGATCTGCGCGTCCATGTGCTGGAGAAGATGACAGAGATTGAAGGGCTGCGCCAGAACGCCGAGAATAGCCGGAAGGCTTTATTGCTCCTGGAGACCCGCTTGAATGGTAAGAATTCCGGGTTGCGCGTATCTTATCATGGACAACCATAGTGTATAATTTATGTGATTTTCCGCCTACAGAAGAAATTGCCAAGCACCCCGCCGTCGACGCCATGTCCGCCAAGATCCAAGTGCTAGAGGCGGAGAATGAATCTCTCAAGAACTTCCTGAAAGAATCCTCCGAGAAGGAGACTACGGAGAAGAAGGGGCTCTTGGAGAAACATGCCCGCGACATGGCGGAACTTGCTGACAAACTTAAAAAGAGCCAGCAAAGGGTGTCAACCTTGGTGGCAAATAATAAGAGTCAAGAGGCGGAGGCGGAGGCTATTGATAAGATGATCTTCCGTAAGAACCTTTTCTGTTTAACTCCGGCTTAATTTGCTTTGTCCACGGAAGAAACTGATCGTGCTATTTTGCAGCAAGCCTTGGCTTCGAATAGACCTAGGATTCGACCCTCAAGAGGACTGAGGCGTATGATGAAGCGCAGAGTTCGATTGATGACCTCTTCGAGGCATGTCGCAGAGTCGCCAAGTCATTGTCCCTGAAGAGAGCCAAGACGACGGTGATCGACACCATGTTGAAGCTCATGAAGCAGGTGCCGGAGCTCATCAAGGATTGGCAGGAATCTTCTGGCCGCGGAGTTGCTTCCCTCGTTTTGGCCACATGCAAAGCGCACTTCCCAACCATGAGGTTTGCGGATGTTGCACGCGGAACTCCCAAGGGCACCAACATGAGAGCCATTCTCGCGGAGACCCAAGGATATGATCGACTCTTTGTTGGACGAGTTAACCACTCGTTCTGGTACAACAAGCACGATCTTCCTAAGGGCTTCTCCGACGCAGAGGATGAAGAAGAAGAAGGTGCCGAGGAAGGCGACGAGGAAGGCTCCGGATCAAGTGATGATCAATCCGAGGGGGCTCCGACGACAACTCCGGCGAGGACTCCGGCGATGGCTCCGGCGATGGCTCCGCCTACGTAGCTTCCGATGAGGATCAATCCTCCGAGTAAAACCTTTGAAACAGTCAAACTGATGTATCATTTTGGCCCCGGAGTGGGTTTGTAATATAACTTAAATTCTTAAGTAGCTAGGGACGAAACACTTATGCGTGGGCGGAAAATACTTATCCGCTATCCGTTTGAATATTATTTGCATCTTTCGTTTACTGAAAGCAAGTGCTGGTTTCTATTTTTTCCAGCTTGCTCACTTGACCTTCCGCGAGCCGGAAGACCTTTAGCCGGAAACATTCGCCAGCGGCGATGAAGCCCAATGGCAATCCGTCAATAACCGCGGAAACAAGTCCCCAGCCAAGGTGCCGAAAATCGCTACCAGGAATCCATGAGTTTGCAACAGAAAATATTTCCACCAGAAAACTTAAGCTTACGTCCAAAAGGACGATTTTGAAAATCACAACTTTCATACTCGCCTAGGCGGAAATATCCAGCTCTGCGGTTTTAGTCGGAAAACATACACGATCTAAAAATGAACAAGTAAAGGAGGTAAAAGACTCAAATAGTGAACCAAAAACTTTATTTCATTGATCATGTATAACTATTACAAGGTATGTAATTCTAAAATTTTGCTAAGTGTGGAAAGGACGTAGCTGTGCAATGTTCCAGGGACGTTCTGTTTCATCGTATATGTCATCCGGATCCTCTCGCTTGCGTTTCCGGTACCAGTTAGCAGGTCTATCTTTTAGCTCCCGGAAATCGACAAGGTAGTATGATCCGTTATGAAGCACTTTGCTAACGACGAAGGGTCCTTCCCATGGAGATTGCAACTTGTGATTTTTCACCTGGCGAAGGCGGAGGACCAGGTCTCCGGCCATGAACGAGCGGTTTCCAACTCGACGGCTATGATAGCGTCGGAGTTTCTGCTGGTAGATGGTGGAACGTTGGTCAGCTAAATTCCGAGCTTCTTCTATCAGGTCCACAGATAGCTGTCTGGCCTCGTCAGCAGTTTTTTCGTTGTAGGCGGAGACTCGCGGTGAATCGTGGATGATGTCGGAGGGGAGCACGGCTTCGGATTCGTATACCAGGAAAAACGGAGTGAATCCGGTTGACCTGTTAGGGGTAGTTTGCAAACTCCACAGAACAGAGTCTAACTCCTCCGCCCAAGCTCCGGCTGCACGTCGCAGCGGTTCGTCAAGGCGTGGTTTAATTCCAGATAGTATGAGACCGTTGGCTCTTTCGACCTGACCATTGGATTGTGGATGAGCCACCGATGCTAGGTCAAGCCGGATCCCTACGTCATGGCAATAATCCTTCAATTCTCCTTGTGCGAAGTTCGTGCCATTGTTTGTGATTATGCTGTGTGGGATGCCAAATCTCGTCACGAGGCTGCAAACAAATTTTAGTGCCGTAGCACCATCGGCTTTTCTCACTGGCTTTGCCTCGATCCACTTACTACTTGTCAACAGCGACCAAGAGGTACTCAAAACCGCCAGGAGATGATCTCTTTAATTTACCAACCATATCGAGCCCCCAGACCGCGAACGGCCAGGTGATAGGGATGGTCTTCAGCTCTTGGGCTGGAGCGTTTGGTTGAGTAGCATAGTACTGACAACCTCGGCAGGTTTTTACCATCTTGTCAGCATCTTCTTTAGCTGTGAGCCAGTAAAATCCGAGCCGAAAAGCTTTTGCAACGAGTGACACAGGGGCGGCATGATGCCCGCAATCCCCGCATGGATCTCTCCGAGGATTTCAATGCCATCTTGATTGGAGATGCATTTGAGAAATACTCCAGTTGCGCTTCGTTTGTAGAGCTGTCTGTCAACAATTGTGTAGGATCTTGCTCGTCTGATGATCTGTCGTGCGAGGACCTCGTCCTCTGGCAACTTCTGATCAATGAGGTAGTCCAGGAAAGGATGCGTCCAGGCCGGAGTGATGACCATAACTTCCCTTGCCGGAGATACTGCCACTTCTGGATTCTCCGGGTTAGCGCCCTTCACCGAGGGTATCCGTAGATGCTCCAGGAAAATACCAGGCGGAATTGGTTTTCTGCCGGATCCGAGCTTGGATAGCATGTCTGCCGCTGCGTTATCGTCTCGCCTGACGTACTTGACTTCGTATCCGATGAAGCATTTGGCGATCTCGTCAACTTCATCTCTGTAAGCCGCCATGACGGAGTTTCTGGCGTTCCAAGTTCGGCTACTTGTTGTGCCACCAGGTCGGAATCTCCGCAGCAAATGATGTGCTTGATCCCAATTTCCTTAGCGATGCGCAGACCATGTAGTAGAGCCTCGTAATTTCGCCATATTATTTGTAGCTTCGAAGTGAATCTGCAGAACATACTGCAGTTCTTTTTCGGTAGGGGACTTGAGGGTGACTCCGGCTCCTGAGCCTTGATGCTGCTTGGATCCGTCGAAGTGCATGACCCATGTTTCTGGTTCCAGCTCCAGATTTGCATCCGGAGCCTCTGTCCAGTCTGCAACAAAATCTGCCAAGATCTGAGATTTGATCGCAGTCCTGGCTTTGTAATTGATGTCGAAGGCGGATAGTTCGATGCCCCATTTTGCTGTGCATCCTGTTGCGTCAGCGTTGTTGAGAATTGTTGACAGCGGAGCCTTGCTCACGACCATTCTTGGATGCTCTTGGAAGTAGTGCCTCAACTTCCTGCTACCTAAGAATACACCATAGGCTAGCTTTTGAAAGTGAGGATATCTTTGTTTGGATTCCGTCAGTACCTCGCTGATGTAATAGACAGGCCTTTGGACTCCATACTCGTGACCTTCTTCCTTTCGCTCCACCACGATGACGAGACTAATGACTCTGTTGGTAGCTGCGAGGTGAAGGAGCATAGGCTCTGACTCTTCTGGAGCTGCTAGGATAGGTGGGGAGGTGAGTATTTCCTTCAACCCTTGGAGTGCTGCATCTGCCGCGTCGTCCCAGACAAATTTGTCTGTTTTCTTCAGCAGCTTGTACAGAGGTAGCGCCTTCTCGCCAAGATGGCTGACAAACCTACTGATTGCTGCATCTTTGAGACAAGTTGGCCTTTTGATGCACAGGATTGCCTTGATTTTCTCCGGGTTAACTGCAATGCCCCTATTAGAGACGATGAAGCCAAGGAGTTTTCCGGCTGGAACGCCAAAGAAACACTTCAGCGGATTCAACATCATCTTGTACCGTTGAAGGTTCTCAAAGGATTCTGTCAGGTCGCTGATCAAGTCGGATCCTTTCCGAGTCATGACCGCGATGTCGTCGACGTAAGCGTGTATGTTCCAGCCAATTTGGTCCTTCAAGCACCGCTGCATCGTACGTTGGTAAGTGGCACCTGCGTTTTTCAAACCAAAAGGCATGGTGACATAGCAGTAAGTGCCAAAAGGGGTGATGAATGAGGTCGCCTTTTGGTCGGACTTCTTCATCCGGATCTCGTGATACCCAGAATATGCGTCAAGAAAACACAGAAGTTCCGCCCCTGCCGTCGAATCAATGACTTGGTCAATGCGCGGCAAGGGGAATGGATCCTTCGGACAATGCTTATTCAAGCCGGAGTAATCGATGCACATTCTTAGTATTTCAGAATTATTTTTGGGTACAAGGACGGGGTTTGCGACCCAATCAGTATGGATAACTTCTAATACAAAACCTACCTCTAGTAACTTTGCTAATTCCATTCCTATGGCGCATAGCTTGCTTCACCGGTTTAGCCCCCGGATTTATGTTGAGGTAGTGCTCGGCGAGTTCCCTAGGTACTCCGGACATGTCAGAAGGCTGCCATGCGAAGATGTCCATGTTAGCGCGGAGGAACTCGACGAGCGCGTCTTCCTATTTGGGGTCCATGTTGGCTCCGACCGAGACCTGCTTAGTGGTATCTCCTTCCTTGAAGTCGATCTTCTTGGTCTCTATCGCGGCCTTGAACGAGGTTTTCTGTTCGGAGACCTGCTTCTTGGTGGTGTGCATCTCTGTTGGATCCACCGCGGCTCTGTAGCCTTGCAGCTCCTCTCCAGATATCACAGACTCTGCGAAGGCGGCTTCGCCTAACTCGCACTCATGAGCCTTCTTGTAGTCTCCGGATACGGTAATCATACCATTGGGACCCGGAATCTTAAGCTTGTTGTAGATGTAGCACGCTCTTGCGTGAAACTTGTGGTAGGTGGGCCTGCCGAAGATGACATGGTAGGAGCTCTTGAAGGGCACGACCTCAAACGTGATTTTTTCTTTGCGGAAATTATTGATATCGCCGAAGGCCACGGGAAGTCTGATGCTGCCAAGGGAATTCGCCTTTTTACCCGGAACCACACCATGAAATTCAGTGGTGCTGTGCTTAAGCTGTTCCTTGGTAAGGTTCATCCGCTCCAGAGTCTCCAGGTACATGATGTTCAAGCTGGCTCCGCCGTCCATAAGGCACTTGGAGAAATCATACCCGTCAATGCGGGGACTTACAACCAAGGCGTAGCACTCTTTCGGGATGACAGTAGGATGATCCTGTCTATCAAACGTACATGGAGTTTCCGACCACCTGACATACTGCGGCACAGCCGGAACTGTGGCGTTCAGGATCCGGAGAGCTGACTTGCTGGCACGGACTGTTGGGGTTCCGAGGAAGGTGTGGTACGCACCCGCGCTCTTTTTGACGAGGGGGTTGGGTTTAGCTGCGGATCCTTCCTTGAGGTCCGGCGAAGCGTCATCCTCATCCATTGCCTCGGAACTGTCTTCCTCTTTGTCCTTGTTCTTGCCCTTGACTCCTTTGCCGCGTGGGCGGTGCTTCCGGGCTCGCTTGTATCCTGCTTCCGGGTCAGCTTTGAGATCGTTGACCCACTTGCAGTTGCGGTTAGTGTGAGTGGACTTCCCCATAGCCGGATCCAGGTGGGCCAGGCAGGGCATGTCTCTGTACTCCTCGTAGGTTTGTGGGGCGCGGGTTCCGGCAGTGGTGACCTCGTCACCACGCTGCTGCCCCCTGCCGGCTCCGCCTCCGCGACCGCGGCCTCTTCCGCCTCCTTGACCTCCGTGTTGGAAAGCCATGGCGACCATCTCGGATCTCGCTGGCAATGGTGATCATGTCATCCAAAGTCAGTTTATTTGCGTTGACCAAGCAAGTGAGCTTGTGCCGCAGCAGTCCTCCTCTCTGCAATCCACCTATGAAGGCGTGCATGGCTGTGCGATTATCAACGTTTTCGCACTAATTCCTGGTTGCCAACCATCGTGTGAGGAAGTTCCTTGATGTTTCTCCCTTCTTCTGGATACATGCCTGTAGGTCGCTTGTCGTGGCAGGTCTTTTATAGGTGCCCCTGAAGTGCTTTTCGAAGGCGGTCTTCAGGTCGAACCAGCAAAAGATGGAGTTCTTCTCGAGGTCGCTGAGCCAGATCCGGGCTGGACCTACAAGGTACAGCTGAAGCATGCGGCATGCGATATTAGGGGTTCCTCCGACAAAGGTTACTGCATTATAGTAATCCTCAATCCAGGTATCCGGCCTTTCCGTGCCATCATAATTCTTCAGGTTTCCAGGTAGCTTGAGGTTCATCCTTGGCTTTGGTTCCTCTCGAATCATCCTGCCAAAGCACTTTGGGCCGATGTAGTCAGTTTTGTATTCGTTGAGACGTTCCCGCGCGTCACGCGAGCCGTGGCGAGGGGATTTTGAGCGTGAGCGAGATCTCCGGCCATCTCCTCCGCCTCCACCTCCGCCTCCACCGCTAGGTGGTGGGGAGGGAGACCTGCGAGGGGGCCAATGTGACCTTTTGCTTCCGCCTTCTTATTCTCCTTGCCCTTCACAGTGTTGAACACGGCTTCGGTGGCTGCCTTCACCATGGTGCTGCTGCCCCCGTCGTTCCGGCTTCTGCGTGGCTCCGGTTCGCGTTCCTCGTTCCGACTCCTCCTGGGCTCGGGCTCACGATCATTGTTCCGGCTTCGGCGGGGTTCCAGCGTACGCTCTCTGTTCCCGTTCCTCGGAGGCGGTACGTTGTCGCGGATGTTGATTCCACCTAGACCATGGGGCCTGGCGTTTCCGACTGGACTACGGCGGCGAGGAGGCAGAGGACGTGGGTACCCGTTGGGTGGAGGTGAGGCGTTCCGGTACTTGTCCCTACCAGTGTACATCGCATGCTTTCCCTTCTTCGGATCTGACGGAGGTGTCTTTGATGGCACACGGATTGGATTTGGGTGTTCTATGGTTTTTCTTCTGCGTTCCGAGGATCCGGTCCGCGATTCATCATCGCGATGATGATTGTTGAGGGCGTCCTTCTGCGCGGTAGATATGCAATGTTCCGGATTGGACTCTAACCTGCGCGAAGTATCTGCCTTGCTCTGCTGCTTCATTGCTGAGGCAACGAGCGTGCGGACGTAGTTGATATCAATCTCCTCGTCCTTCTTTTTCAAGATCTCCGCAGCCTTTTTCATGTTATCCTTTGGAGTTGCGAATGGCTGTTGCTCGGTGGGAGTTGCGAAGGTGATCTTGCGGGGAGCTACAACTTCTCGCCTGATCCTATCAGCCTCCTGTTGAGCCTCGGTGATCTTGTCTTCCCAATGCTTCCGGAGTTGCTTGACTTTTGCCAATGATTCGTCCACCTGACGCTCTCGCTTGAGAAAATTGTCCACGAAGTTCGCGGCCTCCTTCCTCTTGTCTAGCATTGCTGATGCGGTGGTGGCGAACTTTTTGGCCGTTGCCAGCATCTCCTGTCTTTTGGCTTCTAGAGCTTCCGCATCTGCTGCGTCTTTAGGAGTTATGGGTTTGTTGAGGATATCTGAGTGTGCGATTGCCTCCATGCCTGTCTGTTCAACCAGTTCTTCTAGGGACAGGACTTCCTTCTGCGGTCGTTCCCGCGACAGCGGAGATCCTGCATTGGATGGCTGTGGATCGGATTGGGTATTCTCAGCTTCCGATTCCCGTTGATCCAGCGCCGCCAAGGTTGCGAGAATCTGCTTAGGCTGGGCGGATTCAACTTCAGGCTGATCACCGCATCCAAATTCCTTCATCTTGCGATCGAACTCTTCAGTATCCATGGAGGAGGTATCCCCGGAAATTGGGCTTAGGTTTCCCAAGATCGATTCTTCACCCGGAGCGCTGCTTTCTCCGACAGCCTCCTGCTGATCCGGAGCAGCGTTATTTTCCGGTTCCTCAACCTGCATGGGGCTAGCTCCAACTTCTTGAGGGGCGGCTCCTACGGTATGGGCTAAGAAGTGTACGAAGTGACACCTTTGCTTCTCTAACACCTGGGAGACCCAGGCGGATCTGCATCGGTCTTCCACCTTTATTTCCTGCTCAGGGGTAGATTGGGTGGGTTTTGATTTTTCCAGATCTAAGGCGGAATTCTTCTTAGGAAATTCCTGCATCTCAGATCGGATCTTCGCGACTGCGTCCCGCTCAGCGGCGGTCGCGTCAACGCTACTTACCAGTGCGTTCCCGTCAGAATCGATGGTTTCGCCGATGAAGATGTGTATGCCGCCAATCGGGACGATGGAGAGCTTGACGGGGTCGGTCTTAGCCGGAATCCAGCACTCGTCCGGGGGGACGATCGGAAAGTTCCCGGTGTAGAGGACACGCCCCACAGCGATGGGGTCGTCGTAGCTTCCCATGGCGGAACCCTCTCGGTTTCGGCCTCCAGACGCCGCTGCCCCCACGGTGGGCGCCAACTGTCGTTGCCTATTCGACGGTACCTCGGAGGAGGGATCCTCACGAGGGGGAGCAGAAGTAGGGGCCATAGGGCGGAGTGCACACGGGACAGTGGTACGCGATTTACCCAGCTTCGGAACACCTGCACGATGACGGGGCCCTACTTGCTGCTTGTCCGGAATTATCCGGGCGCTTTCGCGTTGTTACAATGAGTTGTGGTTGTGCCTCTAGGGCTCCCGGGATCCGGCTTATATAGGCGCACGGATCTAGGGTTTACATGGAGAGTCCTAGCCGGATTACAGGTTACCTAACTACGGTACAATATCTTGCCGTGTACGCCAAGGATCCGCCTTCCATCTACGTCGTACTGGATCCGGGTTCCTCATGGGCCTTCACGGATCCGGCCTCCTTCGAAGGTCGGTTAGGATCCGGCTTCCCTATCCTGGCTGGACTTCATCCTTCATGATCTACAACAACTGGGCCGCCCGATGGGCCACATGCCACATCACCGTCTGTGGGCCACCCGGGCTTGCCGGATCTAGGCACTGTCGATGGTACACCCATGAGGTATACCCACAACACATGTCATACTTGTCAAAGGGTGAAAGCTGAACATCAAAGTCCCGCAGGACCATTACAACCTTTACTAATTCCAGAGTGGAAGTGGGAAGAAATAGGAATGGATTTTATCACCGGACTACCCATGACCAACAAAAAGAAGGATATGATATGGGTAATCATGGACCGGTTAACCAAGAGTGCACATTTCATAGCGGTAAATCAGAAGGATACCGGTGAGAAGCTTATAGATATCTATATCAAGGAGATTGTGAGCAAACATGGAGTTCAAAAGAAGATAGTATCAGATCGAGGATCTGTGTTCACATCCTCCTTTTGGAAACAATTGCAAGAAGCTTTAGGATCCAAGCTAGATTATAGCACCGCTTATCATCCACAGACAGGAGGACAGACCGAGAGGACAAATCAAATACTAGAGGACATGCTCAGAGCTAGTGCATTAGATTTCGGAGGATCGTGGGAAGAGCATTTACCTTTAGCAGAGTTTTCTTACAACAATAGCTATCAAAGCAGTATCAAGATGGCACCATTTGAAGCTTTATATGGAAGGAAGTGTAGATCACCCATATGCTGGTATGAGGCAGGATCAAGCAAAGAGTTTGACCCGGACTATGTGAAGGAGAAACAACAGATCATTGATGTGATTAGGGATAGACTCAAGATAGTTCAAAGCCGACAAAAAAAGCTATGCAGATCAGAAGAGAAGGACATGGGAACCAAAGGTTGGAGACATGGTATACCTAAAGGTTAGTCCAACGAAAGGTCTTCCGAGATTCGGAGTTAAGGGAAAACTTAGTCCAAGATACATCGAACCTTTCAAGATACTGAGTTAGAACCGAGGGTTAGCTTTTGAGTTAGAACTACCTGGAAAGTTAGCCCTGGTACATAATGTATTTCATGTTTCACAACTACATATATGTTTGAAGACACCAGATGAACCAGCATCCCATGAAGACTTAGATCTTCAGCCAGATTTGACCTACGTTGAAAAGCCAGCCAAGATTCTGGAGGAGAACTGGAAGAAACTCCAAAACAGAGCCATCAAGTATTGCAAGATACAGTGGAAACATCATCCTGAGAGGGAAGCCACCTAGGAGAAAGAAGAGGATTTAAGGAAAGCATATCCAGAACTGTTCACGTATTACCAACCACAACTTTGGAACGAAGTTTTCTTTAAGGGGGAAAGGCTGTAATATCCCAGGATTCGAGATTTGTTGCGGGGTAGAATTAGCAAAGGGTTGTGCATTGCATCACAAAACTAGGGAAAATTCCGCGCTTAATTGCATAAAACCTAAGAGGGAACAAGTTTCTCTCTCGACACCAGCTAGGTTTAGGGTTTCGAGAGTGCGACAAACTCTTGGACATGATCTCTTTTGAATTAGGGTTTTGAGAAGAGGGGAAACATTTGCATTCCACACTTTAAGTTGAGTGATTGAATTTGAAAATAAGTTTGAAATAAAATTCAAACTCAAATAACATATATAAATGAGAAGACAATTAATAATTCAATTAATAATACTATATTGGATAATATAAATCAGAAAAGAACATAAATATATCACAATAAGCTCATTAGAGAAAACTTGAGCTTTATTGATCATCACACACAAGATACATTGTCTTAACAATATTCAAATGGAATAATTATTACATAACACAATTTAGAAAATGATAAATGAAAAGAAAAGGAAAATTACAACATATTATTAAACTATCTAAACTAAAAGATCTTCATCTTCTTGATCAACAAGTTGATGGAGTAATCCTTGCTCCTCCTATTTTGATCCCTGCATAGATGAAAAGAAAAACAGAAAAACACATTGTGCCAAATGGCAATGCCACTTGGTAGATCAGAAATAAAGGAAAATAGGCAGGATAAGATCAACCAGACCGGAGCTGATCCACAACTCCACAAGTCCCAACAGTGAGCAGTACAAGCAACTCACAAGGATGAGTGCATGCTCACCAACACACACCCACAGGAGGAGTCACCAAATTGGCACAACACTTGCTGTCGACCAAGGAGGCCATCACCAGGCTGGTATAAAACCTTTTCAGCCACAAAACCTAGCCATTCATCGACACAAGCACCAGCAGGGTAAGAACAGCAAGAACAACAAGAACACCACAGTAGCCAAACCACCCAGCATCCATTCCACTAAGAAGAGATAGCTGTTGATCAAGAAATGGAGTAGAAGCTCACAGTTGATCACATGCCAGAGGAGGAGAAGGGCAAGCACATCACAAATATCACATAGCTGAAGCAAAACCTCTACAACAACAAAAATCTAGGAGCTGGAGTGAGGTATACCACAAATCCATGAGCAAGCACTGGTTTTGCTCATAATACAAATCATGTGCATCACACACACAAGCCATAGGGTAAGGTTACCCTATTTGTGTCATCATTTGGTGCTAAACCATCTGATGCTGGCAAAATAAGGGAGAGGCCAGTAGAAAACAATCCTAGGGAATACTGGTTAAGCTAAGTGAATCACCACTAAATCAACCAAATGAATCCAGGAAGGATTCGATCTAAAGCTAGCCTAATCAAACTCACCTAACAACATATAGATAGCTAAACCATCAGATAGATAGACATTTCACTGTCTATTTGATTTCAACATCAAATATACTGGAATCAAGTGAATGATCACCAGTAGTATTACACAGTAGCATCCAAAAGGATAGGAGCAACCATAACTAGCAAGCATTTCACTGCTAGGGTCACAACAGCTACCTAAACTACACCCACAAGCCAATCAGATAAAAATACATCACTCCTTGGAGTTCAATCACAAGTGGAGGTTCCAACAAGTGTTGGTTTCCATCCAAAGCTTCCACAAATGCACATGAATCATTACTGCATAAACAGTTCAGCCTAAATAATTAACAGGACAATATAAAGCTTCACAGATAACTGAATCAAGCAACAACAAGTATACATGGATGCTATATAAGCATCACACACATAACTGAATCCATCAGTAAGCTTTTACAAGCTTGAGCACACATCAACACATGGTGAGGAGCTCTGCAATCCAATAGTGATACCAGATATCAAGTAACATAAATAATTAGAGCAGCTAGTAAGCAACTGACAAGCAACTGGTAAGCATATGATCAACCAGAGCATATGGATACAAGCCATAGCACCAATAACTCATCAGAGTTACTGAACAACCACAGAACATGCAACCATGCTTTACAAAGCATCTAATGATCATTTTATAATTGTATCCAGAAGCACATCAAGGAAATGATGTACCACTGAACCAAGCAACACAAGGATGTCACAGCAGCAGACAACACACATCACTGGCACTTGCACAGGCAGGGATTACTCAAGGCAGTTAAGCCAGAGATGTAAAATATAGATACACATGAATAGATAGTGGCACAGCAGCAGCTGGAGCAGCATGGAAAGGCCATGAGCATCACAGCATGAGCATGAGCCTGAGCATCACATCAGTAACAATAGAATAGCAAGACCATGAGTATTACAGTAGCAGTAAGAACACACACATAAGCACAACCGCAACATAGTAATAGAACATGGCAGGAATAGCAAGGTAGCAGACAGTAGCTCAGTAGCAGGCCAAGCCCTAGCACAAGAACAGCAGCAACAACACAACACAAGCGCAGGAGCAACATGGTCTAGCCAGCACCTCAAAGAGGAAGGCAGGGCCAATGACTAGAGCTAGAAGAAGAAGATGACAGAGAGGAGCAGAGCAGGAGACACCTACCTGGAGCAGAAGCACCACGGGCGCCACCGTGGCAGCACAGCAGCATAGCCTGGCCACGGCAACGCCAAGCCGCGGTCAAGCCAAGGTCCGTCGGGCACTGGAGCTCGACCATAGCACCAACGAGGCACACGACAACCCCACGGCGTCCCTGAACGCCGGTGTAAGGCGAATCTCCGCACGCACCGCGCAAACCCTAGGTGCAGTAGGGTTGGGGGCGAGCGGAGGAGGTCGTTACTTCTAGATCGATGCGGACCAGTAGGTGCACCATCGAGAGGCGGAGCAGATGCGACCAACCGCGTCGCCAGAGACCGCCGGATATGGCCGGAGTAAATCGGCGACAGCGCTGGCGATTTCGGCGTCGTGAGAGCGAGAGGGGATTAGGGTTAGGTGTGCGAGAGGGAGAGGGGGTGAGTTTGGCCGAACGGGCCGGACCAGGCCGAGATGGTCCAGCCTAACCCACTGGGTTCGCCTAAAAGGTTGGCCCAAGGGCAAAATGGTCATTTCACCTTTCAATTTAAACACAAACTTTGACATAAATCCATAAATGACAAATAACTCTAAAAAATAGAGAAAAATATGAAAACCACATAAAATTTTATTCTCTATCATAAACAAATATTAGATGGAATATTTGAACCAAGTGAATATTAATCATTATTTATTCCAAGAATAATGCATTAATAAAAGCAATTAAAATAAACCTAATATTTTTAACAATTAAATAAGTCCATAAATTACTTTGGACTTAACTAGTTCTTGGAAATACTCCAAGACACTATTTTCACTCTTAAGGAGTATCATCAATTGTGCTTATTCGCCACCTCCGACATTTAATAACGAAACATCGGGAAAGGGGGAAACAACCCTAAAAGCTGAAAGCATGCATATTTGAATCTTTAAACATTGCCCTTATCGGACAATGATGCTATCTTTCGGAAACAGAGGACCAGGGTCAATCCAAACAATCCAAACGCACTACCTTGCAGTCACCATGCAAGTTCATCGCTTGCTCATGTCAATTTGAGTATTTTTTTATCAAATTACTTGCAAAGTAATATGCTTATCACTCTTGCATAAAAAGCAAAATGCTACTTTCATAACTATGAACATGACTATGTGGTGGGCGATGGAACCATGGTATGAGTATGGTGGAGGTTCCATTGCAAAGGGTTTGTATCCATCTAGGATTAACAACAAATGTTGTCCAGTGATTCTTGTGCCGTAAGGCCCGTGTTAACCATAAAATCTGGAGTGTGACGGAGTAGTCAGTTGTGTTTCTTCCTCTCGTACATCAACGAATGCGCTTACCGTAGCAGTTGTGTCTTACGAGAACAACCGGAGGGGTGGGGAACCTTTAAGTCCCCACGGTAATGCGGTCTATGATGGGTTGCAGCAGACCAGCGAAGGTATCGAGGTCGTGATACCCGATAGTAGTCGAGGTTGGATGATATCCAATGGATATGCTGACCGACGAGGACCCAAGGTCAGAACTGCAACAAAGGGTGGGTGTTCGGGGTCGTGGAGGAACACAATGATTGGCTAGGACCTTATATCGGGCCTCACACCACGGAAGTGTGAACGGGAAAGCTGCCCGGTTTGCACCAAGGTTAAGATCTCTTATGGGTAAAGCAACACACCTCTGTAGAGTGTAATGAATCGTGACCTGTCACTCCCTGTTCCGGGTTTTGGAACTGCGAACGCGGCCGGAAAAGAACTCCATGAAGTTCTAGACACCCGGTGAAGGCTGATGGACATAGCTCTTCAGGATAAAAGCAAACTTTTGAAGAAATGCTTATGAAAACCTGCATTGGCATTTGACTTTCTGGTCTAATGTCGTAGCTAGTGTATTAAACACATCTTTCCTATAATGAACTTGTTGAGTACGCTCGTACTCATACCTCTTATAATCCCATGCTTAGATTGTCTGAATCACCTGGAGGAGGCCACTGAAGGACAAGAAGGAGCAGATGGGATCTGTTATGAAGAACCAGACCTATCCGGAGGAGTAGAGGGGGTTGACTACCTTATCGTGTACGGAACCGGGGAGGTTCTGGAAGAAGACAACGCTTGAGAACACCTAGTGATACGGGACGACCTTCGGTCTTCACCGCATCATGTGCTTCATCGCCAAGACGACACGCAAAGGTGAATCTTCTCCTTTACGCGTGCCTCGAATCGCCTATTTGGGACGATATACTACTTCATACCCCGTGATATCTTGATGATAGGAACTCGACGACAAGTACGGGGAGAAGAGAGGATGATGTGGAGACCCGAGGACGCAAGGCCGATGTCACGGAAGCATGGAAGAGAAGGAGAAAGAGGAGCTGGACGCTCCAGGCCGGAACTTCCGCCCGACACAGCCGGAACTTCCGCCCAGACACTGTCAAGACCAAAGATGCTCGCACTGAAGAGCTTCGGCCGGAACTTCCGCCCCTGATGGCCGGAACTTCCGCCCGGCCGGAACTACCGCCCCAAGGAGCCGGAACTTCCGCCTTGTCGAACCTCAGCCAGATCTCAACCCTTTGGCTTGTAGCTTACCCCTTCGGCCCCCTACCTATAAATAGGCACCTACCCCCACCTTCATG
Organism: Lolium rigidum; assembly: GCF_022539505.1. Taxonomy (NCBI): domain Eukaryota; kingdom Viridiplantae; phylum Streptophyta; class Magnoliopsida; order Poales; family Poaceae; genus Lolium; species Lolium rigidum. The sequence goes on along the minus strand of NC_061513.1, from coordinate 137,670,554 downwards.
AGGGAGAGATGATGTTTAGATGAATTGGCTTATGCCTCTATTATCCCTTTGTGGATTTGGGAAACCCCCACCTTAGATGATCCATCTATTGTATCCCTCCTTGTTGAATCCTTGTGATCTCTTTGGTGACTTCTACCGATTGTTGGTCTGTTGCTTGCACTTCTACCTTTTGGGTCTTTTGCTTGCACTTCTATCAACCTTGATCTTTTCACCCTTCTAGATCTCTAGGATTCGATTAGTCGATCTTTTTGCGGGACTTCTACCATTTGGTCTTTTCTCGCAACTTCTATCGAGTTGGTGGTTCAGACCAACAAGGATAACTGATTTGTGTGCGTGTGTTTGTATCGTGTTTTTCGCGTTCATCCACTTCCCCGCGAATCCCCCTCCGCAATCACACTCACCTGGGTCAATTCGTGAGATCGGGCAACCCACACGGGCTCAGCCCGCATCACCTAGTAGTAGTAGTAGTAGTCGAGCAGCACGAACTCTTTAGTATGTAGCTGCTCGAGTAGAATGGTGCTAAGCCTTCTTAGACCTATATTGTATAAGTTAAGTAGGGTTCACCTAGAACCTAGGAGTTATCCTCTATGGACTCAGGAGGAGCTCCAATGTGATGTACATATATGGTTTGTAATCTTAAGTGACTGAAATAAAGACTAGCTATGCTTCTGTTGTACTACTATGAGGGATGTAATATTTGCGGATTGGTACTTCGCACATGTTATGTCAACGACTGACATACTACAACATGCAGTGGTATGCAGGGTCACCACATACCGCACCCCCCTCTTCTCAATCTCCGTGCCGGTGTTGACCACCTCCCTCCTCCGTAGCACCTCGTCGCCGACGATGCTCCGGTGGTTCCTTGGGCTCTACGCACTAGTTTCTTGTTCTTCGCGACATGACGGTTCTCCTTCGCCCACTGCTCTGTCCTATTTGGCATGCTTTGTTCGCTCGTTCCTCAACATGCCGTCGGCCGCCAGTTGAATCCTCCAAGATTCGCCAGTGTGGCATCCTACGTGTCACCTAGGCCCGCTCATCAACCTGCACGCAATTCCGTCGGTGAGAAAACGTACCAAATCCAATCTGGATCTGACGCACCCAGGTCCATGAAATGTTGTTTCACTAACCCATGGTCCTTGCTTCTGAAGGTTTCAGAAACCCACACGTATGTGAATTCAACCTGGGGTCCTTCAGTTGCCGAGTCAGTGCCACGATCATCAACGCCTGGACCCGCGCACCAGTGACCTAGGCTGGCTCCCCCTTTGGTGACAAAACCTTCTTTGTTTTTCTTGTTTTCTGAAAATGGCTGGAAATGTTTATATCTTGCCAAATTAATATCTTCCAAACGGTAACTCAAAATGAAAAGTATTTCCTATGTAAATCTATCATAAAAATGACTAGAATCTGAATATGCCATCCATACACTTGTCTGCATCTCGCATCCGTATGGTGTAGTTTTGCATATCATCTAATATATGACATATCGAATATGTGGGATACAATTTAATTGTTGTCTCGGTTCCATTTAAATTGTGTAGCTCAACCATGCCATGTCATTTCTATGCTAATCACCATTTAATATTGCTAGTAGAAAAATAACTTTGAACCTAATTGTGTGTCGGGATTCCGATTTCGCTTAATTTGGATAAGTATTGCATCGCATCATCCTTGTCATGTCATCTGCTCATGCTGATTCTTCCACGTAGTAGTAAGAATTGCATCCCTTATGTGTTCCGACATTTGCTTCTTCCCTTATAGGATCATAAAGTGGTGATGTGATATACGACAAGTTCCCCGATAGTTTTCTGTATTTTTTCACATGTGAGCCCTCCCTCTCCACCTATTTTACGTTTCTACTCTCGCTCGTATTGCTACCCTTATGTTGCGATTCTGTTCGAGCCACGTGTCCTATTTCACTTGTTATCCGTAATGAGCCGTGTTTCCCTTTTGTTACCCATCACTCGTTGTTTGTTATTTGGCAAGCCTGGTGAGTCGTAATGTGTTTAGGATTATGTTGTTTATCTCGATCTATTATCTAGATATGTTGGGAGGTTATTACATGTATCATATATAAATAATATTGATGAAGTTAATCATGATATAAGTTGTTACAACTAAAATTAATGTGGTGTAATAAACTAATAATTAATGCAGTGGCATCGGTGGGCCCCTCTGCGCAAGTATTGGATATTTGTTTCGCTTGTGTTCCCTAGGACCCGAGTTCTTGAGCTGTTATAAGGTTGATCGCACTAAACACTCGTGAGAGGTTTTATCAGGGCTCCCTTGACTTACTACCTTTTCTGTTGAAAAGGGGGCCACAACTTTGGTTTTATTTGCCTATGCTTGCCATGTTTTTCTTCATCTTGCCTTTACTTCATGTTGTCGTAGGTTTGTCTAAATTTTAGATGTATCTATGTATAAAAGGTGTCTAGATACATCCAAATTTAAATGAACTTTTGACACTTTTATAGATAGAGCTTAGTACTTCAAATGCAATATCCGGAAGAAAAGAAGAACACTACACCCAGCTACCCACACGTGCATAACAACATGAAAGAAAACAACTCATACATTCTACATCTAGCGGAAAACAGACTCCTTAACAGACTGCCAGCAAAAGTTCAACAGAAAACAACTACACTAACACCACTAACAAGTAACAACTGCAGCAAGGAGAATAGAACTAACCAAAGTAACACTTTATGTGAAGTCGCCAAGATGCTAATTTACTTACTGCAGAAATGGACAATGTCACTGAAGTAGGAGCATGGATCAGGGAAGATGGATATTAACTGCATTAAGGCTTACTCCGTCCCAACTCCCAAGTAGCGGGTGTAATGCATGCAGTGCACATGGCTTACAAACATAATGACTCTTGTTCTGCAGCAACATAGATGTACAAATTTCTATATTTCTTATATACTGCAATTTTTGCTGCCATTCATATCGGAGCTAGCCTTCTATATAACTTAAAAAGTTCACGAAATGGTATCAATCACAAATCTGACACTAGATTAATTCATTGGGAGTGGTTGCTACCTTCATCAGTCTTTGCAGTACAAACACTGTAGCTGAGCAAGTGAATGCACACCGGACATCTCCAAATTTCTGAATTTCAGTATCAGGAAACGTAATGGTATCCACTGTGCAGGTACCAATGCATCATCATGGAAATTTATCCCAGCACACATGGTAACAAAAACACATAGGACAGATTATAAAAGTAAAAGTTCCCTGAATGTAGTGGTATCAATCATTCTGAAGATTGTAACAGTAGCATTTTGTTCAGAAGAACCTGTAACCAATGTCAGCGTGCAAGACGGTAACCATTCTACCCTGACAAAACAATGAAACTTGGTTTCTGCAGTTCTACAGCATGGAAGGCATTTCCGCGTGACCAAAAACTTCAATCCTTGCTAACTCGAACAATCACTGAAACTAGTTTGTATTGGAGTTCTCTCAGCCTACGAGGGTTCCACAAGAGAAAAAGGGATCATCAGCCCTTATGGATCCCCACAAGCTATAAAATCTAGGACAAAGTGCGAGGGAGTCGAAGAGGCGGATCTGCAGTGCGGTTGGTTATCAGAGGTGGATTTGCAGCTGCGTTCAGATCTGGGTATATGAGCCGATCCTCCGCTGCAGCCATAGATGCAAAGCAAGACACAGTTAGGCACGCCCTGCTAATATACCAAGTAACACGGCAGCCATAGCAGGGTAGTAAAAAAACCTATGAAAAGCAGGTAGTAGACAAGAATACAGAACAATATAGAAAGCTGAATCTCCCACCAGCATTGACAGCAGAAGACTATCTGGAACATGTTCCATTGCATATATATACATAGTACAAGTTTCAAGTAGCTTCTGACCATCTACTGCTTTCTAAATGCATCAATAGTTTCAGGTGATCCACAATATTCTTCAGACCATTAAACCTCAAGTAACTCTCAAACAATTGTAGGCATACAATCTGAAATATCACAGTGCAAATCTTAACTAAGCCAATAAAATGAAGCTACTAAATGATACTACTAGGCATGTATTCCCTACAGTTTCTTCAGAATAGTCCAGAGAAGTATCACATCCAGTTACTTCTGTTATCTATAAGATTCCTCAATGAAATGTAGTAGTGCATTGTACATTAACTTTTTGTTCTTTTATGTGATTTTAAAAAATTCACTCAGACTAAGCAGGGTAGTAAAAATTTGTAGAATAGCAGGCAGTAGAGACGAATGCAGAACAGTATAGAAAACTTAAGCTCACTCCCTGATCAACAGCAGGAGGTTATATGGAACAAGCTGCATTGCATATGTACATACTACATGTTTTGAACTAGTTTCAGACCATATACTGCTTTCTTAATGCACATCACTAGTTTCTGGTGGTCCCCAACATTCTCCAGAATGTTAAACCCCGACTCTCAAACAAATGAAGGCATGGAGTCTGAAATATCAGAGTGTCAATCTTAGACTACGCCAACAAAATCGAGATAACAAATGATACTAAGCACTTGTTCTTTTATGTGATTTTAAAAATTCACTCAGACTAAGCAGGGTAGTGAAAATTTGTAGAATTGCAGGCAGTAGAGAGTAGAGACGAATGCACAACAGTATAGAAAACTTAAGCTCGCTCCCTGATCAACAGCAGGAGGTTATCTGGAACAAGTTGCATTGCATATGTACATACAGCATGTTTTGAACTAGTTTCAGACCATATACTGCTTTCTTAATGCACATCACTAGTTCCCGGTGATCCCCAACATTCTTCAGAATGTTAAATCCCAACTCTCAAACAAATGAAGGCATGCAGTTTGAAATATCAGAGTGCCAATCTTAAAGTACGCGAACAAAATCGAGATAACAAATGATACTAAGCAGTTGTTCTTTTATGTGATTTAAAAAAATCACTCAGACTAAGCAGGGTAGTAAAAATTTGTAGAACAGCAGGCAGTAGAGACGAATGCAGAACAGTATAGAAAACTTAAGCTCACTCCCTGATCAACAGCAGGAGGTTATCTGGAACAAGTTGCATTGCATATGTACATCACTACTACATGTTTTGAATTAGTTTCAGACCATATACTGCTTTCTTAATGCACATCACTAGTTTCCGGTGATCCGCAACATTCTTCAGAATGTTAAACCCCCAACTCTCAAACAAATGAAGGCATGCAGTCTGAAATATCAGAGTTCCAACCTTAAACTAAGCCAACAAAATCAAGATAACAAATGATACTACTATGCTACTCTCCACAGTTTCTTCAGTTACTTCGTCTTCTCTACAGCATTCTTCAAAGAAACATATATATTAGTGCATTTTGCATTGTTTTTTCAATAGTTCTGTGATTAACAATTTCAGTCGGAGTAAAGCAGATATAAATAAGCAGAGAAGGGGCAAAAGACAACATTATCAACAATTTCAATATTCAGAACTGCAAAACGGCATCAGCAGCCAGAGACCACATGGAATTTACAAGTAGAGAAACGACGTCAGCTTAGCAGACTGACCTGTTGGAGCGAAAAGCACGACGTTCAGGGGCTCCCGGCTGCGAGGCAGGTCGATGGCCAGAGGGGTCGGCAGCCCACTGAGACCAGCGCGGACGCAGACAATGTACTGGGGGTGGGAGCCGCCAATCTCCCGGGGCAGCAGTGCCACCAGCTGCCTCTCCAGGAGGAACGTGTGCCTCCCAGTGAACCGTGTCGAGCGCCAGTTGTCTTCGCTGAAGGCGCCGGACTCGTCAGCGCGTTGCCACCGGATCTCCCGCACCGAGAACCAGCGCATGCAGAGGCCGGACAGCGGGACGTTGGCGAAGAGCCTGTCCCACAGCGACTGCAAATCGAAGCAAGCAATGCAGTCTTGTCAACTGGGCAATCTGATTTCAGCAAGTTTTATTGCAGGAACGATACTAGCTAGTGTGATTGACTGATTGATTCTACAACACGAGTAAGGAATCACGTGTTCCTGAACCAACCGAATTCGACAAGAAATCTCAGAGCAGGAAGGAAATTCAGCGGAAGTTGAGTTTCGGTGAAGAAACGGTGAACTCGGAGGACTCAATAATCACACGCTCGCTCCAGATGAGAATATCGATGAAGGCAGGCAGGGGACGAGGAACTCACCTCAGGCGTTCTCTGGAGTAGCGGCCTGGCTCCCCTGGGGACGGGCTCGAACACCCACTGGATGGCCTTGCCGAGGCCGCGGTAAGCGCCAGCGCAGGCGGAGACGGAGACTCCGCGGCGGCACGGAGGCAGGAGGCACCCCGGGTTGGCGCGGAGGTAGCGCCCGGACGGGTCGCAAAGCCGGAAGACGCCCTGGCGGTTCGCGGGGCAGGGGCGCCACAGGAGGGCCAGGACGTGCTCCCTGTCGCGGTCGCGCTGCGCGGCGGCGCGGCAGGTGGGGAGGCACGAGCAGCCCGCGGTGGCGTCGGGGGCCCCGAGGTAGCGGCCGTAGGCGCCGCGGAGGAGGACGTGCGTCGTGGCGGTGGCTTCGCAGAGGTCCAGCGTGACGGCCCACACCGCGTTGCGCGACGCTGCGCGGCGGTCGAGGCAGACGGAGCGCCCGTCGTCGGCGGCGTGCAGGTACGCGCGGCCGTTCCGCAGGCGCACGAAGTCCACGCCCTCGAACAGCTCCGTCACCATCGCGTACTGCTGCGCCTGCAGCGTCCGCCCCCCCAGCGCCGGCGCCTGCTCCTGCTCCTGCTCCTCCTCCTGCGCCGGCCCCTGCCCCTGCTCCTGATCCTGCTCCGGCGCCTGGTGCTCCATCTCGAAGCCTCGCCCGGAAGAGAGGAGGTGGCTGCCTGGATTCTCCTCGGCTTCCTTCGGCGTTGTGAGGAAGAAGGAAGACGAGCGAGACGAGGGGAGGAAGAGTTTGTTACAACGGTTTCGTCTAGGCGGCAAGGGGAGGCTTTAAAGGGCTGCCGCTCCGACTTGTGGGGCCACTGTCGTCGACCTTCGCTGACGTGTGGGCCACCTGATGACGACAGCTGTCAACGTGCTGTCAACAGATTTCACCAGAGGCGTGGCTCTTGGTCATCTGAAGCTGACTTGTGGGACCCGGCGTCGGGTCTGCGGATTCAAAAATGCGTCCAGTTCTCAACTTCTTTCTGACCACCCGCAACGCAAGCAGCAAACCAACCAATTTCTCCAGTTTGTTCAGAAACATGTCGATTTATTACATAGTGGAGGAACTGCTAGACTCCAGCTAGTCTTGCTGCTTCTTCTTCTTGACCGCTATCGTCGGCTTGCTCCAAAATGGCTTCTTCTTGACACTCCTGGGTTGACGGCGGCCGCGAGCACGAAGAACACATGGCAACGTCCTCCATGCACGTCACCTGGAGCAGTACAACGACGACGTCTCCACCGTGCCAGTATCATCTGTCCATGTCGATGAAGAACTCCCCGCCCTTGTCGCAGCTCAGGGGCGGCTCCGGGAGGAGGTGCAGCCGCAGGCACACGGTGTCCTTCTCCTTGCCAGCCGCGCCAGCTCTCCGAAGAGCATATCGTACCAGTAGCGCGGGCACGAGCGAAGGCCGCGGCCACTGCGGAGCTGGACAGGTCGTGGATCATCACATCCAGCCCTTCCTCTCCCTCCTCCTCGCTATTGCCTGAGCTCCGCCAGTACTGCCCTGCCAACACATTAAACATCAGCAACTGCGTCGAGCATTTGAGCTAATGAAAATTCACGGTGATCTTCAGATAACAACAGCGGTGGCGCACTCACCGCCTGCCGTCCGAGATGAACCTGCAGCTGAATATGGGCTACACCACCTGCTGGTTCAGCGGGACCTCGTCCTCGAACTAGAAGACATTCCGGGGAGTCGGCCTCCACCTTCATCTTCAGGCGCAGCTCCCCCTTGCCGACATCAGTCCAGCCATGGTGAACCGGCATGGGTTTCCCTTCGTGCCACTCAGGCCTAACCTCTATCCTGACTGCCCCGATCAGCCGCTGCTACATCCCGGCACAATGCCCACCGCAGCCGCCGTGCGCGCCCATGTACACAAGACGCTCTAGACATATAGCAACGGCTCCAGGGCACGGAAGCAGCCCAGCATAGACAGTGCCTTGAGGTGGGACTCGTTGAGTGAGAAGACTCCAAAGAGCTGATCAGACAGAGGCACCGGAGCTGTCTGAACTGGGAAACCTCGGACCCAGATCTCACAGTGGCACGCCTTTCTGGCGCTTGCACTAGGGAGTCTCAGGCCAAGCTGCCCGACTCCAGAAATGTCTGCGGATCCATGGTATGCGTCATTGGAAAGCAACAGGGGCTCCTTCCATGGCTTGTGCTGAAAATTTTGAGCAAATATATGCTGTCAGAGTTAATAATACGACTGTACGAAATGAAATCTGCAGCTCATTCAGTTAGATTAGCAATATACGTGCAACTGATTTTACAACTTTGCAATTGCTGAGGACAATGATACTAGACATAACATTGCATAATCCAAATGGCATGAAGCAATTTAAGGCCATGTACAGCACAGGTGCTTAGGCTGGGTGCTTAAGTGAAAAAAAAACCAGGTTTCTTTTGCCACACCGGAACCATTATTGGGTGCTTGTGGAAGGCAAACAATGCCTGGTTTGGCTTTGATACCTCGTCGGTGTTAAACAAAGTAACTGCTCTTGAAGCGAACACTTGAAATTAGAAAACTAGTTTCAGGATATGTAACTAATCTAGCAGCAAAATTTATAATCTGCATATTTATGGTAATCAGTATTCAGTACTGCCCACCTTATTCAGACAAATATGCGTCCTAAAACACCTAATTCTGCTACAGAGTTAAGTTAGTTTCAGACGTTTCAATTGTCTCTTTCTAAGAAGCTTCAGAATTAAACCTGATAATTGGGTTAAACATGAATCTGCTATGCTTATCAGAATCTCTAAGCATTTACTGATTCACCATTCGTCATGTATACCTGCAGTTTGTTTCGCCGATAAAAACTTTATTTACTAGAACCTGAAGTTATGCTACCGTGGCATGTTATCAATAAATTATAGCTATAGTTTTTAATACTAAATTATAGCTATAGTTCTCTGACTAATAATGTTTATGTACATTTATGGCTGATCTTTACAAATAGCAAGCTCCAATTTAGCTTCCAGGAATTCCATGTTTATGTAAGTAGTTAGCACTGCCCACCTTAGTTAGACAAATGTGAAACATGCAAGCCAAGCATTCATATACAGAACAAACACTCGAACAGCAAGATGTGAAGGTGAACTTGTTCAGCTACCATTGGCATACAAACTTTAATGCTTTGAGCAGAAAATACATACTTACTTTGTTGCGCTTGAACAGAACTAGGAGATGTCAACAATGAGACAACCAGTAAAAATAACGGGGGATGTCCTCGAAACCTCTCGCTGCACTTGATTCCAAGATATAATCCAACAATTTTATCTTGCCATCAACTGTCTCTGCTCTTTATACAAAGAAAAAAAACTACCGTCCGTCCTTATTATTTCCTCTGCTACCAAGCACATCTGTAGCAAGATAATCATCGGTTCATAACCTCCTTGGAAGCCTGTGAAATTCATATGGCATACAGATGAAGCTCTTAGGAAGCAGAAATCTAGTATAGTATTGGAGAAAAAAATGAAGTAGGACCTCGTCTGGGAGATGAGGAAGCGGAAGAGAGAGGGTTCAGGCAACGGCGTGGAGCATGGCGGCGCTGGAGTCGACTGCGTCCGAACTCCGAACTTGTGTACGGGGACGGCAAGGGGGCCGTGGAGGCCGCGCAGCGGCGGAAGCGGCGTGCGCTCGAGCTCGGCCTGCTCGGGGCTGCCCGCCGTGAGGAAAACGGAGTCCCGTGTCTGAGAGCCGCAACCTGGTCCATGCCTCCCGCAACACTGCCGCCGCCCGCCGGTCTGAATACTGTAGCTGGGGAATGGGACGGCACTTTTTTTTTCCCTACGGATTAAAGGCAAGTGCTCGAGCTGGGCTCAGTGCTAGTATGCTCTAACGAGGCAGGCCCACAACCTAAGAGCTCGAAGTTTTGTTAGGTGTTTTTTTAAAAGCAACAAGCTCCCTTTAGTTTGAAATACATCGTACACACATTTCGACATTTCAAAAAAAATTAAAACAAAAATCCCCACATATATCTTCGCGTGCTTCTAGAGGAGTATATATACTAGAAGTAAATTCTAGCCGCTTTCTTTTGAATCCTAAAATTTGATTAGAAGGATAGAAAGGCCATGAGGGTGGGAAAAGAAAATTAAAATATTTTTAATTAGTTCTACTTTTTTGAAATTTTCTTATTTTATTATTTATTCCTTGCAAACTAAAAAATACAATAGTCAATATTCCTTATAATAGATATACTTAATTAAGAATCTTACGATATTTTTTGAATAGATAGAAATAGTAAATTTGAAGTGACAAAACGGTGCTAAAAATAAAGCTTTTCACAAGATAAATTTCTCTTTTTTACATATACCACAAAAGATATTGGTTTTTTTGTGAAACTTGACGAACACACATATATTGTGGAGATGTACGCGTAGAAATTTTTTTCAAAAAGTTTCGACACTTCAAAATATGATTTTTTGGTAGAGGGAGCATATGCACCGAGGGAGCCAAATTGAATTTCTAAGCAACCACCTATTTCATTAGATATAGAAAATCAATTTACATAAATAGATAAACATGAAAATGACCAACAGATCAGGAGAGAAAATAGTTATCCTTAAAATTTTGCAGATAAAATTCTCAAGGATAGAAAAATACAAAACTATTCCTAGGGTTTCATGCACTTGCTGAAGCCGACAAATACGACAAATATTCAACGTCGCCTAGACGCACATTGGAAGATACGCCAAACCTCCACCATTGTCGGATTCAAAAATGCATCATCGTCAACGATGCTTTATGAGTCGATGAACATGCCTGCTACAAGCAGCAAGGCACATGTCATCGTGGCACGTCGATCCTCGATCGGAGGATGTCCCCGTCCTATCTTGGACCAAGATCCACCACATCACATCGGCGAATTCAGGGAATAACGAAAAATCCACCACCTTCGGACCAAATTTCTTGCTCGAGAGCATCCACCCTGGACCAGCCCCCAGCACCGCCGTGGATAACGACGAATATCGACGACACGCCGGGAAACTCATCTCACCAGATATGAAGAACAACCAGAAGACCAAACTGCGGATCCGAAGGATCAACAAGCACATGTTGTCATTAACTCTAAGACACCGCCGTGATGGTCGTCGCCGGTGTGGAAGCAAAGTTGTGGCAGATTTATTCACTCGGGTGCTGCTCCCATCACCTCAAGGACATAACACATTAGACAAACCCTAACTACTAGGCCAGAACGGAGGACGATGCCCCCTTCCCTCCTACCGCACAAACAATCGGAGGGAGATGACACAAACGACAGGCCGGTGGAGACCGGGAGAGGTGGTCACCACCTTTTCGACTAAGAGACGAGGACGAGGCGAAAACGATAGAGAACTCTCTTAGGGTTTGCCCAAGCTTTCTCAAGTGTTTTGGGTCTCTTAGAACGTGAATATTCGGCACCTCATTGTCGCACGTCATATTTCCAATTTTTTAAAAATGTGAAATAATTCATGGACATAAATTATGTTGTGCACTCACAACAAATTGTCTCAAAATATGACCATATGTAACATGCGAAAAAGAAAAAAACATAAGTGAATAGTATACATTATTTGTTCTTTTTGTGAATGTCACACATTGTAATTTCTAGATGAAACTTTATAGGCGCACAAGATACAACAAAACTATGTCCATGATTTATTTCACACATTTGTTCTGTTTGTCTAAAGTAATTAGCCTCCCCTGCACTTTGCCTACAGAACATATGAAAATTTCAGGAATATACAACTCCAACATCATTTCTCACGTAGGCATCTCACACAGCGTTACAGTGCTTAAAGCATCTCCAGGAGATGATTTTTTTTCTAGGTCAGCATTGAAAGGTTCCCCACAACAACAAAAAAGAACATTGAAATGTGTTGGATGTTGCAACTTGCAAACAGTCATCATACACAATGACAACCTGGTTTTTATCTCGCTATATATCCAAAATTTTGGTCAGTTCAAAACGAATGGTTAAATTCACAGCAATGGATCATGCCAGCACCAAACAATTATTCTCAATCAGCACTCTATACGAACTGCGCCGCTTTGTGTTGATATGAACTTGGGTTTCCTCATCACCTGTTCCAAACACTGGATGGTATCCCCAACCTGGAAGTCATCGCAATCCTCTATCACCAATCCACAGTCACCCTTGTCGAGCGTGTCAGCATCCTGCTTCTCTCGCTTCAGAGAAGCGCATGGACCTTCAAAGACAACATCTCCGCTTCTCAACAGTCTCATGGTTCCGGATCTGCTGAAGTGCCCATCTGTTATCCGGCAACCAGCAATCTTGATGTCTGGCCCTTTTGACTTGCTACGTCCTTTCAGCTCGAATATGTTCAAAACCTCAGCCTCCCCTGAAATTTGGGTTTCAGCAGTCCCTGGTGCCTTTTCCACAATCAGCCTTCCCATTTCCTCAAGGAGATGGTAAATCACCTTGTGCAGCAAAATCTGAAGAGCAGACATGGTCAAGGCAGCTAAACTCATTTTCCAGTTCCCAAGTTATGTAAAAAAATCAACCTATACACTGAAACTCTTAACATATGTATTGTTTACTTTTTAGGGACTATTTGGATTGTATATTTGTGGAACATATCGAATGAGACCAGGCTTAACACAGAATACTGGGAACTAGCCATAGGAGAACTAAATGAATCTGTATGTGGCTCAAATCAACCAACAAAAGCTAAAGACGCTTCAAGAAAAATGAAGAGGGCAGAATACCCTGTAACTTAAGAGTGAGAGGGACAAGGGCGATCTGACTCCATGTACAACATTCAAAATTGATATAGAGGTTGAGATCTGCATTCTCATTGCCATATTTCAAATCCAGTATTCAATGAGGAAAACATGTTGGTAGTCCATACCATCAATTCATCACACATCAGAGCTGAATTACTTTATTCTTCCCAAATTCACCATAACTTCTCCTAATATCTACTATGCGATATAAAGCAACACCAGAAACCAGTGAAAGAGAAAGCGTTATGTGCAATAAGATCTAGCTTCTCTGCATGGTAGCCCATAACGTATTAACATGTTTTATACTGACCACACAAAGATGACATGAAAATCACCACTGGTTTCCAAGGAATAGAACTTGATTTATACCAAAGATGCACACTTAATAAGTAGAATACAGGCATTGGAGCAACAATAAACTTGGTACCTTTATGTTGGCTTGTGTTGCTCCTTGAGTGATTGCACTCGGTGGATTGCGAACGTTGAAACCAACTATGTATGCTCGGCATGCTTGCGCCAGATCAATGTCATGTTCACTTACTGGGCCGACACCAACATGAACAATATTCACAAACACCTACAAAACAAAGGTAGTATAGGCACGGTCATGAGTGCATATTGTAAATATAACATATATCATATCCAGTGACTGGAACAAAACTGTATATAGTCTAAAAGAAAGTATCAGCTATGAGCAATTCGGCGCTGCTTGAGTGCATGTAGTCAAACTTGTGAGACCATACATGTAAAAATAAAGCATCAAATGTGCTTGAGAAAAAACCTGTGGACTATTAAGACTTCTTAAGGCATCTGTAACTGCTTGAACACTACCCTGCACATCAGCTTTGACAATAATGGGCATCTCAACTCTTTCAGGAGTCTCATCTGCAATTTCTGCCTCCTCTGTCATGTCCTCATCAATCTTCCGAAGCCTATCTTTCTCCTGTTTCTTCTTCCGCCCTTGACTAAGCATTCTCGCCCTTTCCTCCGAGTCAACAACCACTACATCATCCCCAGCCATTGGAAGGCCCCTTAGCCCCTCAATCTCAATAGGCATTGCGGGTTTTGCAGACTCTGTTACTTTCCCTGCGGTGTCTCTAAGTGATCTAATTCTTCCCCACTCTGCCCCCACAACAATGTATTGCCCACTAACTAATGTGCCAGACTTAACTATAGCTGTTGCAAGTGGTCCCCTGCCCCTGTCCACCCTTGCCTCCACCACAAAAGCTTGAGCAGGCCCGTCTGTTCTGGCTTTTAGGTCCATCATATCAGCCTGAAGAAATAAAGCCTCTTCCAGTTTATCCAAACCAAGTTTTGATAATGCAGAAATTTCAACAACCTGTACATCACCACCCATATCCTCCAAAAGCAACCCTTCCGAACCAAGCTGAATTCTGACCCTCTCAGGATCAGCTCCAGATTTGTCACATTTGTTTATGGCAACTACAATGGGAACATTTGCTACCTTTGCATGCGAAATAGCTTCAAGGGTTTGAGGCATCACACCGTCATCTGCTGCAACCACAAGCACTACAATATCTGTAACAGCTGCACCTCTGGCCCGCATAGCACTAAATGCAGCATGCCCTGGTGTATCAAGAAATGTGATAGAGGCTCCAGATTGCATCTCAACAACGAAGGCACCTATATGCTGAGTGATCCCGCCAGCTTCCTTAGCTGCAACAGATGTTTGCCGTAGGGAATCCAGAAGCGATGTTTTACCATGATCAACATGACCCATAACTGTTACAACAGCAGGCCGTGGTTCGGCCACACCTTCACCTGTGTGCATTCTTCTGATATTAACACCAATTTCCTGTGGAACAAGCAAGAAACATATGGATTCATGTCATAATTCACATAAAACAGAAGCTTCGCTAAAGCTGCTTAAATGCTTCATGATGACAAAGCTTAGGTGTAAACTGGAGAGAATAGTGTACATATAATTAGAAACAATATCAGCATACTTAAAGTCTCAACATATATGTTTGCTCCAATAAAATATTATCAAACCCGTAGCAATGCCATTTTTTCTGAACATAACAAAGTAAAAGATGAAGAGAGAAAAAAATGTGGGCAACAAACAAGCCTCAACAAAAACATGCAAAGCAAGCACAATGCAAGATAAAACCTGTTAAATGGAAATCCACCACTGAACACAAGTGGATTCATCCCTCCCTCTCTCAATTGATAACTGTTACAGATAAATTACAGCAAGATGAAGGGAAAGAACACAGTGGCATTGATTAACTTGCAACTAGAGTTCACAAAATGCAGAGTTTAAAGACATAAAGAACACTTTTCAGCATCATCCTATCACACCTTGCAACAAAATTATTTTGCTAGACGAGGTCAAAAGCAACATGTGGAGTGAATTTAGCTATCATCACATTGACTTATAATCTCATATGACCTAATAAAACACAACAAATAAGATGTGCTGGTATGAGTAGTTACTAATATGCTTCAGAGTAGCATCAAGAAGTGTAGAAGTTTCAAAAGCAACATTATATACATACCATAGCAACTAACTCAGCAAGATCAATGCTGATAGTGTCAAATTCTGATTCAACCCTTTCACCAAGATCTGCAAGTATGCTTTGAAGTGCACTAATAGATGCACCGGATCGTCTAGATAGGTCATGCAATGTCATCCCATCAAAGATTTCAACAATTTTATCTGGTGATGATTTAATGGTGATCTTCGGTTTTGGTGCAACATATGGCGCTTCTACAGGAGCTTGAGTCCTAGGTTCTCTCTTCACCCGCTTCTCCTTTTTTGGTGCTTTTAACCCTACAACATCCTCCTTTTTCCGGCTCCATGCTAGCATATACACACCTGCATGAAAATTCCTATAAAGAAGACAGTATTGTCACCTAACATGTAAATGCATTGATAGTAACGTCCTTACAAAAACAAGAACTGAGGCTTAAAGACAAAAAAAAAAGACCTGAACAATTTTAGAAAATAAAATAAGCAAAGGTAAGAGCAGAATGGGAGTATGGTAAGATATATAAGAATCTAGCGAGTGCCTTTCGCAAGGAAGTTCAGATAATATGAGAGGTAAAAACATGACTCCATGCGTTGCAAGATCATTTAGTGGGCAGAAAATGAACATGATGCAGTTTCACGGAAGAAATAAAGATTTCAGATTACTCGTGCGGCATAAGACTCAAATTTAATTTGCTGTTTCCAGTACGTGTCAAAGTTTGTTGAATATGTAGATGTAACCACAATAGTGATGCCACCAGAGGAACAGAGCAGCATATAATAACATACCTGACAGTGTAGTGTTGAAAGATCTTACAATCAGCAACACCTTGGAGTCTACTGGTATGGACAAACTCTGCATTTGGGAATTATAGAAACTGATGAAATCATAGACTTATGGTGTATCCAGCAAACAATATAGTACTTGCTCCTAGAAATGTGACCAGAAAAGGACTTCATGTCATGAGGTACAGAATTTCAGGGTCGTTCCCCTCGCGTCGCCCCCTCCAGGCGACCGAGGGGGCGAAACGCTACAGCGCCGCCTCCCGTCCTCCCCTCCTCCCCTCCCCTCCTCGTCGCCCCCAGAGGTGACGCCGGCCGAAGGCCGCGTCGCCGGTGAAGGGGGCGGCGGGGATCTGAGCCCTCGCTCCCCTCCTGCGGCTGCTCGGTGGAGGAAATCCGCGCGGGGTTCGCCAAGATCGGGGCGGCGGCTTGACGGATCTCCCCTTCGCGGGCGGTCTCTCCGGCGGCTTCCCTGGTGGGGGCTAGGGATCTGAGGCGGCGGCCTCTGAAGGTGTGGCCATGGGGCCCTGCGGCGGGCGTCATGGCGGGCGGCTCTGGTGGTGGTCCTCTACCTCGCGGGAGGTGAGGCCGCGGCGGGCGTCGACGGCGGCGCGGTCCTCTGCGCCAAGATCTGAGGTTTGTGCTCCCGCCCCTCTCCCCCGCCCGCTCCGGCTGTTGGTGGCGGCGCCGCCGGCTCTGGGCGTGGGGTGCTGGTGGTTTGTTTGGGGTCAGGGGAAACCCTAGGTTGGCTGGTCCGGCCCGGCGTTGTCGACGCCCTCGGGTGCCGGGTTCCTCCTTGGAGGCGACGCTGCGATCCCTCTTTCCACTCCCGACCCATCTCCCGGACGAAAGTCCAAAATCCTTCGATTGGGCGGCGTCGACGTGCTGCGCCGTGACCTCCTTGGAGGCGTCGCCTGGGGAGATGTGTGGTTCGGGTGGGGAGTCGAAGGTGGGTGCTTTGGGCCTCGATGGCCACTGCCTGTGATCTGCTGTTGTGTCCGGTGGCTTTCCTGCTGCTCTAGGTTGTTCAAGGACGGCGGTAGTGTGGCCGGTGAGGTGTGCTCTTCTTGTCATGGTGGTCGTGCTCCAGGAGGTCCTTGGCTCTCGAGCCCAACTCTTCTCCAGCTCTCGGGTGAGCTTCTCTCATGTCCGATGGTTCGACGCCTCCGAGCCATGGCGAGAGGGTAGGGGCCCTCTTCGGCATGAGAACAGGAAGGTTTGGTGCTCCTTGTCCCGGGTTCTTCTCCTCGCTCAAGGCTTCCTCTCTGCCCAAGGCAGTGACTCGTCGCGCCCCGCTGGTTTGGCGTCCTCGGTGCCGTGGAGCGGTGGTCTTCGCTTCTGCAAGACGTGTGCTTGTGTTGTAGCGTAGTGTTGTAAGCTTCTCAGAGTGCTCCCTTGTATCTTTCGGCCGTAGTGTGTGTGGTGTGGTGTTGTGTGGTACGGAGGGCCTTGTGTAATCCCTGGCCGGTTGATGGCTTTGTTAATTCAAAGCTGGGCTTTCGAGCCTTCACTTTAAAAAAAAAGGTACAGAATTTATACCATGCTAAACTCAATAACAAAATCATCCTATTAGAGGCAGGCTAGGGCTTTACTTGGCAAGACAATGGCTGGGAAAGTTAATTAAAAGTTGAAATGAACCTATGCAGTAATGATAACATCGATTGTACTTACGCGTCAGCTTCCCCAGATTTGCGCTGGAGAAATGCTTCGTTCCGCCGTGATCTGTGCGGAATGCCAGCTTCACCAGGCCTGCTTGGACATCCTGAGACACACCTCCAATTGTTGTTAGGTCCAAGTTGCAGGGGGTTCGATTGTATTTTGGTTCGTGCGAGAAAATCGTGTTTGCTTATTAGCTCTGCGCTCGAGGAAGAGGAAATGCGTCAGAATCCAGAAAAAGAGAAGCCCTACCTTTCTTCGCAGCATCCGCCAGGCCATTCTTGTACTCCTCGGACGAGCTTCGCGGCCACGGGTCTTGGGCGTCGGCGGGGAGCTGGGCGGTGACGGCAGATGTGCGCCGACGGGGCGGGACTGTCCAGCGCTGGAGGTAGGCGAGCTGCGCGGCGGATGGGGCGAGTTTAGCGGCGGCGGCGGCGGCGCGATGGATGCGCGAGTCGTGCGGGAGAAGAAGGGTTTGGGAGAGGGAGAGAGAGGCGAGAGGCACGGGACGGTTCGCGGCGAGGACAGCGGACCCGGCCGCCGCAAGCTCGCCTGGCGTGGGGTCGTGGGGAGGTGAAAGAGAAGGGAGAGCGAGATGAGAAGAAGATGGGCTGGGCCTTTGTTTCACCTGGCCGAGCAAAGGACTCGCGGTCGAGATGATGAGAAGTATACTCCGTAGTGCAGTTGTATTTTCTTCGATTATCTCAAAAAAAAAAGTTGTATTTTCTTCGAGCCATTTTTTTCTTCCAAGAAGGAAAACGCTAGGATCTGACTGAACCTTCTTCACACGGGAGAAAGATTGCCTTACCACCGAACAAAGATGGTGTGCATCTAATGGTAGTTGTGGATCGACTTGTTGAGGAATTCGACATCCTTAGGGTGATTATAAAGAAGAACAACAAGAAAGAGTGTTAGAAATGGTTCAAGATGAGCAAATGAGAAGTGCAAAACTGTTAGATGTAACATATGTTTTAACCGTGATGTGTCCCTGGTAGTGGTCGGACTCCAACGTGATGCTACAGATATCCTCATCCCATTGAGCACTGCTCAGATCTCTCAACTTGCTAATATCGATCCACTCATCCTCTACTTCTTCAAGTGGTTGTACACATGATTAGAAGTCACCTCGGCTGTAGAATGCTGAAAGAGAGCCTTGGAAACAACAGTAAGGTGGACCTCCTTGAACCCTTTGTTAGTATGGATGCCGAGGTCTGATGATATCACACATCTTTTACACCTCAACGGAGGATTGGAATGGCAGCCACTTCATGGTGCCCTTTATCTACACAACGTGGGCTTTGCGCGCTTCGCGAGCATCATGCAGCTGCTACGCCTTCATTGCCTTAGCAAGGTTCAGGGCAACCTTTGATGCCATGCTGCTAACAAGGCTATGCACACTTCTCTGCGACATTGATCCGAGCTACGCATGATGAGGCTGCTCAGAACTCTGAGCCACCTACACATTCACTTGGGTTCTCACCCAAGTGAGTCTGCGAATCATCGGCAAAGGAAAGGATATGTGAGTCCTCAAAGGGACAAGAGCATGGTTAAGGAAATCCTGGCACAATGAATCCTACATTTACCAAGAATGTACAAATTAACTAAACGATGGTACAATCGATGCAATATAAAATCATAGGCCTACATAGAACTGGATCAAGGCATACAAACAACTAGATCATACGGGGCTACCATTGCATAATCTAGGCAACCAAAATGATTAAACAAGACACACCATGCTCAGTGAGGTAAAAGATCAAACAACTAACAGTGTACAACCATCAATCAAACCTACAAGCCTACATCAGTGATAGATCTAAGCTAAAGCGATCGGAGATCTAACCCTAATCAAATGGAGGTGGAGGAGAGGTCATTGTGATGTTACTCATAGTAGTGGAGAGCTCGATGAAGTGGCCGGAGTCGCCCTGCCGCTGTCGCCATCACCGACACCACATACTTACCTTGCTTGCCGATCAGAGAAGAGTGTTGGAAGGGAGAATGGTGGTTTTGAAATCGGCAATGAGAGGAGGGGATATAAATAAGGGGGCGGTCTCGGTGGGAGGTGATGAAATCCTCTCGCCCCCTTTTTCTCTTGCGCGCGGGAGCTCACGCCATCTCCATGGTCGCACCAGCACGTGCATGCGTTGACGCCTTTTAGCTGTCAAGAGCGAGCACGAGGTTGGCTATGGGGAAACGACCGATTCGGGCAGTCCCCATGGGCCTTGCCCGGAGGTGTTTTGACGCACGTGCCAGCTACAACACAGCCGAAACCCAGTCATCCAATCAGGCCATTTTATGCTCCCGAGGACCTGGTTGGTCTTCATGCGAGCTACCAATCGCGCCCAAAAGTGCCCTCCTATGCCTCATGAATTGAAGAAATTGGACGAGGGGAGATTAGTCCATTCAGAATTTATTTAGACTAGTGCCCCCTCTTCACAGACGCAGCGACCACCGTCCTCAGAGAGCATCTCTAGCAGACCCCTCAAACCGGCCCATATACATGCTTGCGGGCCGGTTTGAGGGTTTGCACCGTTTTTTGAACCAGAGCTTGTATGTGCGTTCTGGTCCGTAAAACATATGTCGCCCCCGTTTCCGAGTGACGTGAGACGGTATTTATTCCGTTCAAAGGGGACGATGAGGGCCGAAACCCTCACCCCTCCGCCGCTTTTTCCGCCTTCGCATCTGCCGCATCCACTGATGAAATCCGCCGCCGGTGACCGTAATTTAAACACGGTGTGACGCCACCGCACACCTTTTTCGGCGGGAGTCCCGCTACGGCATGGCCGCCTTGCGCGTGTCCGCCCCGCGCCGCTCCTCATCCGCAGCCTCCTTCTCGCGCGCACCACTGCAACCGGTGCGGATGGAGCTCGACGACTACGCGCTGGGTTACGCGAGCGCTACGTCGTCGGCGACGAGCTCGAGGGATTCCTCACCGTGCTGGAGGACAAGGCGACGCCCATAACGCGTGGCGACTTCATCGGGGAGGGGGAATTCCCCGCCATCGTTGGGATGCTCGAGAAGACGACACGCCTGCAAGACGAGAAGGAGCAAGAGTGGCGCCATATCGCAAGTGAGCAGCCCTATGTCGACCTCGGCAATGACGACGAGTGAAGTCGCCGCCTCCGCAACGCCGTCGACATCGCCTCCATGGCATTGACTCTGTTGAGCATTCTGGAGCCTATTTTTTGTACGTAGAATACCTTGATGGTGCATTTTGTTAAGTTTCGGAGTAAATTTATTATGTGTATCTGGCGACTTGTAAGATGGAATTGTGCTGCAATTTGAAGGATCAAAGTTGAATTGCAACGTACTTTTGTCTAATGCTGTGTTTGGACGTAAAGAATTAGCCTTGGAATCAAGGAATAGGGAAATACTACCTAGTTGATGTTGGATATACAAATGGACCCGGATTTCTATCTCCATTTAGATCAACTCGGTACCACTTAAAAGAGTGGGTTGCTAGTCAACAACAACCGCAAAATTACAAGGAATTGTATAACTTGCGCCATTCTCGTGCTAGAAATATTGTGAAGAGAACCTTTGGGTTGTTGAAGAAAAAATGGGCCATCCTCCGTAATTGTTCTTTCTTTTCCATAGAGGATCAAGTACACATGTCCATATGGAACAAGTAATAATGTGTGTTATGTGGTACAATAAACACTGACTATGAACTAAATATTTGCATATTCGAATTATTAATGCATGTTGTGTGCTGCATAACTTTGCAAGGGAAAGACAACATGTGAGGGATAATTTATTGTTGCAGGAAGTTGACGCTGAATTAGCAGCTATGACTCATGAGCCGGTAGATGATGCTACTTTAATTAGAAGTGTCCAACAAACTCCTCAATGGTCTAATTTTAGGGAGCAGTTTGCGGAGGAGATGTATGATGAGTACCTTGTGGCACATGGAGAACTAGAAATCGAGTAGATAACTAGTGATGCAGTAGAAAGCTAGCTTGGTGATGGTGCCCCTTTTTGTGTGGTAGCATGCTAATGGTTCTTTTTGTGTCATATTCTGTATAAGCATCATGTGTCAACTAATATATATGCAGTATGTCTCAAACTTACTGTTTGTCTTTTTGTGCCCAATCTTTAATTTAATTGTAGAAGCATGGCTGCACAAAAAACAAAGAAAGGCCCTACTAGAGCTTACCTTTCTTGGAGTCCTGAGATGGACACGGCATTGTTGGACACCCTTGTTGAGCATCACAACAATGGTGATCATGCTCAAAATGGTTGGAAGCCACACTTGTACAATGCTTGTATTAAGCATGTGAAGGAGACATGTAATGTTGACATTACGAAAGACAAAATAGTAGGAAGAATTAAAACATTTGACAAGCACTATGAGATCATTAGCAAGATTCTAGCTCAAAGTGGTTTTGGATGGGATTCGGAAAATAACATGGTGGAAGTAGACAGTGATGAAGTGTGGTCTCATTATGTTGAGGTACTAAACATTGCAAATAAAATTCTGTGAATTACTTTTGCAACTTGACTATCATTTCTAATACATGTGTACTGTGTAGGACAACAAGGATGCATCTAGCTACAGGAACAAGGTGGTGATGAATTGGCAAGTTATTCAAACTATTTACTCACAATACCATGCTACTGGTGTTGGTGCTAGGACAGCCGCCGAGTCTGTTCAAGAAGAAGAAACAATAGTTCTTGAAGAATCTCCGGATCTACCTCCGAAAAGGCAATGCACCGGCGAAGCTATCTTGTGCATGATGGGACAAATGAAGACATCTTTCGATGATGCATTAAAAACAACCGAACCACTTCCTATACCAAAGGTGACTCCTCCAACTGAAATCCTAGATGCACTAAAGAATCTAGAAATGGAGAATTGTGATATGCTAAGAGCTTATGGGAAGTTGATCGTTAATGAGCGCTTATTCGAAACACTGATGGCGCTCCCCGATGAATTAAAGAAGCCATGGCTATTGACCCTACCTTGATGTTTGTTATGAACAATGCTTGTTCTTAAAGCCTACTATCTACTTTCTTGTTGATGAACTGTTTGTGATGTGTAAGAGACATAAGCTACCTGTTAGAGACACAATTATTATCCATGTTGTAATATTTTTGGTACTTGAAAACTACTTTGTGCCATGTGTATTCTACTTTCTGCTTTACTTTTGATTATTTTAATGTTTCATTAATTGCGGAAAATAATTCTTATACAATATATTATATATGTATGTTATTTGGGCACATGTACGCAAATTTATATTATTCAAACTCAACAAATCATCAAATTCCACGGATTCCACAAATTGTACATCCAAACATCATTTGGAATTGGGCAACACCCATTGATTCTAACATCAAATTCCAAGCACACCCAAACGGTAGAATTTAAATTGGAAGCTGATTCATTTCCATCTTAAAATTGAAATTTCGAGGCTAATTCAAGTCGAAGCTCAATTCTCTCCATCCAAACACAGCATAAGAGCATCTCCAACAGGTGCGCCGTAACAAAAATCGCCGGTATGCAGCGCGCGGGAGGAAAATAGGCGCTCCAGCAGGCGCGACAAACGGCGCGGCGCTGCAAATTTTTTTGGGCGCGCGGCGTTTTGCACAATCTGGAGCGCCATATGTGACGCGTCGGCTACAGCGCGCGGCAACGCTCTGTGCACGCGCGAAAAGCCAACGGCTGGAAAATCCCCCCGCGCCCCTCATTTACCCACCGCCCCGCCGCCGCAAAATCCAGCCGCCTCCGATCGATTCCGCCGCCGGACCCGCTGCTGCGCGCCGCCGCAGCGTAGATCCGCCTCGCCCGCGCCTCCTCCCGGCAGCAGCGGCCGCTCCGCCGCGCTGTGACTCCCGCGCCGCTGCCAGCGACGGGCAGTAGTCGGCGCTTCTCCTCCGCCTCCTCCTTCCCGCCGCCGTCGCGTTCTCCTCCGTGCCGCCGTCGCCATGTTGTCGTCTTCGTCTTCGAGCTTGCTAACGACGTGGCGCGCCCATGGTGCTCGCCGATTTGCTCGCAAGGTACGCATCTCCGCCGGCCTCCTTGATTTTGCTTGCCGATTAGCTACTACAGTTAGTTGTTATTAAGTAATTTCATATGTATGTCTCTAGAGTTCATCATACGATTCATCGGATGACGAGTACGACCAAGAGGAAGAGGAGAACATATCGCTAATATTAGCATACCGCGCCGTTAAAAAACCAAAATTTGGTGAATCGGTGTTCGGTAGACAGAAGTTGTGGAGAGAAAGGATTGAAGGGCATGAGAAGTTGATGCGGTCGTATTTCAATGAGAATCCGATATTCCCTGAAAGCTATTTTCGGCGGCGTTTTCGAATGAGTCTCAACTTGTTCAAGCACATCGCAATGGAGGTGACCAAGTATAATCGCTTCTTTAAGCAAAGGAGGAATGCCGCCGGAGAACTTGGTCATAGCACATATCAAAAGGTGACCGCCGCCTTGCGTATGTTGGCATATGGTATACCGGCGGATCTAGTTGATGATCATTTGGCCATGGGAGATAGCACTTCTATCTTGTGTGTGAAACTCTTTGTCGTTGCAATTGTCAATGTCTTTGGCTCCACATACTTGAGAGCCCCCAATGCTCAAGACACGGCAAGGCTTTTGGAGATCAACGCCGACCGGGGGTTTCCCGGTATGCTTGGTTCCATTGATTGTATGCATTGGAGGTGAAAGAATTGTCCAGCGGCATGGCATGGACAATTCAAAGGGTACAAGAAGGATGCCACCATAGTCCTTGAAGCGGTGGCCGACCAAGAGACTTGGATATGGCATGTTTTTTTTGGAATGCCCGTGTCTTGCAATGACATCAATGTTCTTCAACGATCACCACTAATGACAAGACTTGTGATGGCGTGTAACTCACACGTTCGTTGGGAACCCCAAGAGGAAGGTATGATGCGCACAGCAGCAAGTTTTCCCTCAGAAAGAAACCAAGGTTTATCGAACCAGGAGGAGCCAAGAAGCACGTTGAAGGTTGATGGCGGCGGAATGTAGTGCGGCGCAACACCGGAGATTCCGGCGCCAACGTGGAACCTGCACAACACAACCAAAGTACTTTGCCCCAACGAAACAAGTGAGGTTGTCAATCTCACCGGCTTGCTGTAACAAAGGATTAACCGTATTGTGTGGAAGATGATTGTTTGCGAAAAACGATAAAGAACAAGTATTGCGAGCAGATTTGTATTTCGAGTATAAAGGAATGGACCGGGGTCCACAGTTCACTAGAGGTGTCTCTCCCATAAGATAAAAGCATGTTGGGTGAACAAATTACGATCGGGCAATTGACAAATAGAGAGGGCATAACAATGCACATACATGTCATGATAAATATAGTGAGATTTAATTGGGCATTACGACAAAGTACATAGACCGCCATCCAAGCATGCATCTATGCCTAAAAGTCCACCTTCGAGTTATCATCCGAACCCCTTCCGGTATTAAGTTGCTAACAACGAGACAATTGCATTAAGTATGGTGCGTAATGTAATCAACAACTACATCCTTAGACATAGCATCAATGTTTTATCCCTAGTGGCAACAAGACATCCACAACCTTAGAACTTTCTCGTCACCGTCCCGGATATCAATGGAGGCATGAACCCACTATCGAGCATAAATACTCCCTCTTGGAGTTAAGAGCAAAAACTTGGCCGAGCCTCTACTAATAACGGAGAGCATGCAAGATCATAAACAACACATAGGTAATAACTTGATAATTAACATAACATAGTATTCTCTATCCATCGGATCCCGACAAACACAACATATAGTATTACAAATAGATGATCTTGATCATGTTAGGCAGCTCACAAGATCCAACAATGAAGCACAATGAGGAGAAGACAACCATCTAGCTACTGCTATGGACCCATAGTCCAGGGGTGAACTACTCACTCATCACTCCGGAGGCGACCATGGCGGTGAAGAGTCCTCCGGGAGATGAATCCCCTCTCCGGCAGGGTGCCGGAGGAGATCTCCAGTATCCCCCGAGATGGGATTGGCGGCGGCGGCGTCTCAGTAAGGTTTTCCGTATCGTGGCTCTCGGTATCGGGGGTTTCGCGACGGAGGCTTTAAGTAGGCGAAAGGGCAACGCGAGGGGCCACACGAGGGCCCCACACCACAGGTCGGCGCGGCCGGGGCACGGGCCGCGCCGCCCTAGTGTGGCGGCGCCTCGTGGCCCCACTTCGACTCCTCTTCGGTCTTCCGGAAGCTTCGTGGCAAAATAGGACCCTGGGCGTTGATTTCGTCCAATTCCGAGAATATTTCGTTACTAGGATTTCTGAAACCAAAAACAGCAGAAAACAACAACTGGCTCTTCGGCATCTTGTTAATAGGTTAGTTCCAGAAAATGCACGAATATGACATAAAGTGTGCATAAAACATGTAGATATCATCAATAATGTGGCATGGAACATAAGAAATTATCGATACGTCGGAGACGTATCAACTTGCAATGCGGGAAGGTCCATTGGTGGAGTTTGAAGAAAATGGCCACAACTACAACTATGGCTACTTCCTCGCCGACGGCATATATCCAAGGTGGCAAACATTTGTGAAGCCGATTATTCAATCACGAGGTAAGAAGCAAACCCAATTCCACAATGCACAAGCGGCGGCTAGGAAAGATGTAGAGAGAGCATTTGAGATTTTGCAAGCCCAATTTGCCATTGTTAGAGGACCGGCTAGACTCGGGACCAAGAATGCCTTTGGTATATCATGACCGCTTGTGTCATCATGCATAACATGATTATAGAGGATGATCGCGGGAAAGATGTGGATCATACCCACTACGACTTGATGGGGGTTCCCGTGCAAGTGAGGAGGTCCGCACATAGGATTGCCCGATTCATTGCCTCATACCATGCCATTCGGTGCAACGACACACATGATGAGCTTCAAAAAGATCTCATGGAAGAATGGTGGAATTGGAATGGACAACAATAGTTGCATACTTGTTGTATTTGTTTGAAAACTATGTGTTGTATTGGCTGAAAACTATGTTGCATTTTTGTATGTTGGACGTGTTGTATTTGGTGTGAACAATTTCATGTACTTGTTGACATTGTTGTGAACAATGTATTGTATTTGGATGGTACATTTTATTTGTGAATTTTATATGGTTGTTTGATCTTGTTCGATGCATAGTTGTGTTTGTTTGTTGTTTGCGCCGCACCGCGCGCTGCAAAATAGAGCGTCCGACGGAAGTGTTTTTTTGCGCGCCAACGGGCGCTGCAAAATGGAGCATCCGCCGGGGAAAAATCGGTCCGACGCGCGCCATCGGTTTACGAGCGTAGCGGCAGCGTGGTTTAGCGCGCCTGTTGGAGATGCTCTAAGTTTATAGTTTGGGAGGTCAGCAGGGCCGTCCCTCCCTCCCTAGTACCTTCTTCTCGGCGATTTACACAAAAATAAACCTTTTCTGAAACTATAGCACAGATTGACCCTCCGGGCAAACTATTTCACTCATCTAACCCTTTTGTGTGCGCCCCTTCCATGGGCGCCACATCTCACTGTGTGGCGCCTGTGCGGCCGCCGCCACTCTCCCATCCGACTTGGCGCCCTCGACGCTGAGGTGTGCTCGACGCTGACATGGCATGATGTGTGGCGCCGCGCACAACGACGCCACACTTCGTGGAAAGGGCGCCACACGTCCTGTTATGGTTGCACAAAATATACTGTAAGACAATTCTCTAGGGACTTAGCCGTTTTGGCGACCCTATTTGTGTGGCGCCGACGCCAAGGGCGCCACACTTCACTATGTCTGACAAGTAACTCTACGGACTGGTACCGTATTGTTAAAGAATCAAGAAATGATTAAGTCCTATTGCAAACTTTTAGTAAACCTCACATTGATGATTCAGAGAGCTATGATTTCAATTAGTACCTAGAGTCATCTTGTCTCCGTGAAACTTGAAGTTCAAATCTGTTTGAAAAATAAGGAGCTGAAAATTTTGTTTTCAGAAATAAGCGAGGTATGAGATATATGTGATATCTAAGACCTTGTTGCAAGATGATAGAATATAATTTGGTGAGACTACATAAACTCATAAGTTTTATGGGAATGTATGAAGGTTGAAGACGCCAGGCGTCCCGATCCTCCAACTAGTTGGGCACTAACGATATTCGCATATCCATGAAGTGATCGTCCTTAGTATGCACCGTTGCTAAGACTCGTCGTTTCGAAGCATCTCGTGATGATCGGGTGTTATAGATTCTACGTGTGCATACAACGGGTGCAAGCCAGATTTGCACATGCGAATACTAAGGTTAAACTTTACGAGCCTAGCATGTACAGACATGGTCTCGGAAAGTCGTCATGATTTGATGGATAAAATTATGAGTGAAATTGTTCATCACATTAAAAGGTTACTAATAGTGAAATCTGGAACACTTGTCATGTGATGATCAACTTCAAAGTAAGAACCTCGAGGCCATTGGTACTTGACCAATGGACCTAAATGTTATTGAAGGTGAAGTGTTTTCTGAGAATGGGGAAAGCTAAAAGAGAAACTACAAAAGATATTTTGGCAGAAAGAAAGAAAAAGACTAGAAAGTCTAGCTCAGGTGTATATAGATGATATACATGTTATGGATGTATTCCTTGTTTGGTCAAATAACAAAATTCTTGGGTATTTGTACCAGATTGGTTGGTATGAGATGTCATACAATACAACGCAATACAAGAATACGATGGCCTAAGTGACTGATAAGGAATATG
Source organism: Lolium rigidum (assembly GCF_022539505.1). NCBI lineage: Eukaryota > Viridiplantae > Streptophyta > Magnoliopsida > Poales > Poaceae > Lolium > Lolium rigidum. The sequence continues at coordinate 137,642,059 of NC_061513.1, read as the reverse complement.
GTAATAATGCACGTCTGGAACATAATAAAGTGTTATTATGTTTGTCGTTGGCATTCTACCTAGCCCTTAGAATTTATAATAAAGAACTTAATAAATTGTTATTTTGCTCTGGTCAAATGAAAACAATGAGTTGTTCAAATTATGACATTGCTCCATGTACGATGGACAAGTTATTATAAATCTTAATGGTTAAACACACATACATAACACTGACGCTAAAATGCCATAAGGCAAATGATTTGAATTCCACTTATTTGTGGATCCGCCATTTAGGTCATGTTAGAAAGGAAAGCATGAAGGACCTCCATGCAAATGGATTTTTGGAGTCATTCAATTTTTGAATCGTTTGGCGCTTGCAAATCTTTTCTAAAGAGAATGACTAAAATACCGTTCATAGGCCAAGAGTTGAACGGACAACTAACTTAGTGGAAAAATACATGATGATGTATGTGGTTCACTAGGCATAGTTGTGTGCGGGAGATTCTTTTACTTCATGAAAACTTCCAACAATGAATTGAGTATATATATGTGGATATATTCGATAAGGAAGAAGTTTGAAACATTTGAATAGATTCAGATAAATTTCAGCATGAAGTGGAAATCATCGTAATAGAAAAGTCAAATATCTATGATTGGATCATGGTGGAAATATTTGAATTACGAGTTTTAGCGAACATCTAAGAGAGTTATGAAATTGTTCTACAACTCACGTTTCTTGGAGTATCATAGTGATGATGTAGTATCCGAAAGACGTATCCAAACCTTGTTGGGTTAATGATGAGATAAAATGACGCCATTATATTTTTGTGGATTATGCTTTAGAGACTACCGCTTTTACACTGAATAGAGCATCATCATGATCCGTTGAAATGACACCATACGAGTTATGGAATGGGTATAAACCCTAATAGTCCTTTCTTAAATTTTGGTATGCATAGCATAAGTAAATAAGTTTACAACCAAAATCGGATGAATGTCTTTGTTGGTTATCCCAGAGAATTGATTGGGAATTCTTTCCACTATGGAGACAAAGATATAAGTGTTTATCAATGTTTCTTACTTATTTCCAAGAAATTGTTTCTAGCGAAGTATTTGAGTGGGAGGACAATAGAACTTGATAAGGTTTATGAACCTGAGCATGATGATCAGAGTAGCACAGCATCGGAAATGGTTCCGGAAGCGGCTACGAAGATCATGGCTCCCATGTCTACAAAGTGTTATAGTCATGGAGATCAAAGTACTTATTGAACCTTGTAGATGTGGTTTATTTTGTGATCAAATAAATGATTTGTGGACAAAGGATTGTTTTTGAACAATGATAAACCAACTACATACAAAGAAGTTATGATGGGCCCTGACTCCGTTAAAATGGCTATGCGCCAAGAAATCCAAGATAGATGAATACTTTTTGAAAGTAAATGGATCTATGAAATTGATGGACTTGGATGTAATATCCTTAAAGGAGCTTGACTTATCGAAAAGTTGTTTACGACAAAGTTCAAAGAGTTGACTGCGCTAAGATTAGATCTTCCGTGGCAATGCTTATAGTCTATGTGGATTATTCTAGTAATCGCTACATATTTCTTTTATGAGATATGATAGTAGGATGGCAGAAATACATTCCTTACCAGAAGTGTGTATGAAGGATGTATACTAGATACAACCAAGAGTTTCTGCTAGTCCGTGGAGTACTAGATAGGTATACGAACTTCAATTGGATGAAGTGAGTATCGCGGAGTTGGAATCTTCACCGGATGAAATAGTCAAGGAGTTTTTTGATTTCATCAGAAACGATGAAGATGCTTGCATTTGCAAGAAATTAAGTGGGAGCGCTGAGACATATTTATAATACTTTATGTAGATGACATATCGTTGATTAAAAATAATGTGATCATGTACTTGATATAATTAAAAGGTTTCATTGAGAATTTATTTCAATGAAAGGATATGGACTGAAACATATTTAGTGTCAAGATCTATGAAGATAGATTGAAACACATAATAAGTTTAAGTCAAATGAATATTGAAGTAGTTCAATATAAATATATTAAGAAGGTGTTCTTTTCCATGTGAAGGTTTAACAAGACTTGAGTGTATTTGACACTCGATGAGTAAAAACACATGAGTGATTTTAGGTCACGAATAATATGTACAAAGTCAGATGTCCTGTGCTCTAAAATGTTGCGAGCATATACCAGAATGATTCATGTAGTGATCATTGGACAACAGTAAGAATATACCTGAGTGTTTTAGAAAAACCAAGGATATATATAGTTTTATATGGGTAATGACAAACAAATCGATGTAAAGTGTTGCACCGATATTAGTTTGGTCACATATAAAAATAATATTTCAATCTCAATTAGGCTAAGTGTTATTTAAAAGGGTAGCACAATGAGCTAGAAGTTGTCTATGCTAGATTTAGATGAGTTCTAAATATTGTGACGGATTCTACAAACGAAGGCAGAGTGTGTCATTGTTTTGACAATGACTAAGGATGTTAAGTCAAGAAGTTCTTTGAGAACTTGGTGTAGTTCCGATAGTGTCAGAACTTTGAAGCTATATTGTGTGTGACAATATTAGTGACATATTTCAGACCGCGGAATTAAGGTTCCACCGTAAGACCAAACATATTTAATGCCGACTCATTTGGAAAATGAGTAATGCGTGAAGACGCAAATGAATTGCAAAATACATACGTTTCGAGTGTGTCGAACCGTTGACTAAAACCTCTCCCGTGAGCAAAACATGATAAAGCACCGGAAGGCCAAGGTGTTATATCTTTACAAATGTAAACTAGATTATTGACTCTAGTGCAAGTGGGAGACTGTTGGAGATATGCCCAAGAGGCAATAATAAAATGGTTATTATAATATATCTTTGTGTTTATGATAATGTTTGCATACCATGCTATAATTGTATTAACCGAAACATTGATACATGTGTGTTATGTAAACAACAAGGAGTCCCTAGTAAGCCTCTTATATAACTAGCTTGTTGATTAACAGATGATCATGGTTTCGTGATCATGAACATTGGATGTTGTTAATAACAAGGTTATGTCATTGGGTGAATGATATAATGGACATACACCCAAATAAGCGTAGCATGAGATCAAGTCATTAAGTTCAATTTGCTATAAGCTTTCGATACATAGTTGCCTAAGTCCTTCGACCATGAGATCATGTAAATCACTTACACCGGAAGGGTACTTTGATTACATCAAACGCCATTGCGTAAATGGGTGGTTATAAAGATGGGATTAAGTATTTGGAAAGTGTGAGTTGAGGCATATGGATCAATAGTGGGATTTGTCCATCCCGATGACGGATAGATATACTCCGGGCCCTCTCGGTGGAATGTCATCTCGATTAGCTTGCAAGCATATGAATGGTTCATAAGAGATCACATACCACGGTACGAGTAAAGAGTACTTGTCGGTAACGAGGTTGAACAAGGTATGGAGATACCGATGATCAAACCTCGGACAAGTAAAATATCGCGAGACAAAGGGAATTGGCATCGTATGTAAATGGTTCAATCGATCACTAAGTCATCGTTGAATATGTGGGAGCCATTATGGATCTCCAGATCCCACTATTGGTTATTGCTCTGAGAGGAGTCTCGACCATGTCTGCATAGTTCGCGAACCGTAGGGTGACGCGCTTAAGGTTCGATGTCGCATAAGTAGATTTGAATATGGTATGGAGACGATGTTTGTTCGGAGTCTCGGATGTGATCCAGGATGTCACGAGGAGGTCCGGAATAGTCCGGAGAATAAGATTCATATAAGGGAAGTTGATTTCTGGGTTTCGGAAATGTTCGGGATTTTTCCGGTGGTTGACTGGAAGGTTCTAGAAGGTTCCGTAGGGGTCCACCATGGGGCCCACGACCTAGGAGGCCTAGCATGGGCCGAGGGATGCTCACTCGGCCTAATGGGCCGAGGGCACATGCCCCACAGGCCCGGTGCCGGCCACCTAGGTCGTGGGCCTCATGGCGGACCCCTCTGGAACCTTACGCCGACCGAGTAC
>NC_061513.1:137553939-137637928 GCF_022539505.1 Lolium rigidum | reverse complement strand
GCGCTAGAATCACCGGACGGCATTGGTAATTAATCCTAGGGTGATATAACCCATGCAATGGAACCTCCACCATATCAACACATACCATGGTTCCATTGCCCACCACATAGTCATATTCATAATTGTAAAATAATACTTTGCTTTCAATGCATGAGTGATAAGTATAGTACTTTGCATATAGTTTGATAAAAATAATCAAATGACATGAGCAAGCGATGAACTTGCCTTTCTTGACTGCAAGATTATGCAGGAAAAAGCTTCGATACGTGATAACTCCAAATTCTGAAATACCATCATCGTCCGGTAAGGACAATGTTTAAAGAACTGGCAAAGTTTCTATAATGCATAGTATGAGATGCAATCGTCCCGAGCGTAACCTAATCTCGATGATTTGGGATGTATGAGTTGTAAAGATTTCTTTAGGGTTGGTTGCACTTTTAGAATGGTTCTCAAACAAGGTTCTTTTCAGGGTTTGATTATATTAGCATCATAATCAAGTGATATAAGACATCATAACAATCATACACATAAAGAATAGTAGTGGAATAATATGTGAAGAACAGTTGTCAATTTTTAGTTCTACAGGACATGGTTGATGATTACTTGTATTATACTTCAAAAGAATAACTTTTGAAGAACATGTTGTTTAAGAAATAAGAAGTATTTCAAAGAAGGATTAGGGTTTCTAAGGGTTGATTGACATTTGTACTTCAAAAGAATAACTTTTGAAGAACAAGGTTAAATAAGAATATGAACTACTATACATATGAGCTATGGCTTTCTAGGGTTTACTATTGGATTGATTTAGTTCTCTAATAGGAACTAGTTGGGTTCTTTAAGTAGAATGGGTTTATATGTAGAAAGTATTGATAGGGTTATTACCATGGTTTCCCACATATATCATATTAAAGGATGGTTATTAAGATGGTTCCATAGGTTTGCTATTAGGGTTCCTATGACTTCACATTTGCTTTACTAAATAATCTCTAATTGCTTCTAAACTAGATGGTTTATCATTTCCTAAGTAGGGTTTAGTGGAATAGGAGCATGTGATATGAATTGTTACACAATGTTGGTACTAGGGTTTATCTTATGGTTCTACTAGGGTTTGATGGTTGAGGTTGATCCTAATGGTATGGTATATAGGAATAATGATCAATGGTGTCAATGTGAGATTAGCAAGTTAGGGTTTGTAATTAAGTGGCACTAGTGGATCATACAAGGTTTATTCAAAAATGAAGACATGAAATGATGACTTCATGTGAATTGTTTCTATTTTGGTGGATCATGACTTGTATTTGTTGGTCACATAATAAGGTTCTATAGGTAAGGGGAAACTCACATGATCACATGTGATAAACAACTAGGGTTTTAGGGTTAAAGCATTTTCAAATGATCACATACAATAATGGGATCCACATTCTAACTTATAATAAAACTAGGGTTTCTAACTTATGATCCAATTCCTAAAGTAATACTTGGTACTTGAATTAAGGTGATTAAGTACTTGAGATAAATTTATTAATAATTTTAACATGCTATTAATTTTTAGAGGTTTTAAGAATTAAAATAATTACTAGTTAGGGTTTAATTAGAAATCAGGGTTTCCTAATTATTGTTAGGTTTTAAAATAATGACTTGTTAACTAAAAATGCTTAAGTACATAATTGTTGGGCTACTAAAATAATATTGGCTTTTAATACTTTCTTGAGTTATTACTATTTAAGAAAGTAGTAAATTAGAATTTTCAAATTAGGGTTTATGAATTACCACTAATAATTAAGTTAATGCAACTATTATAAAGAAAATTAATCTTAACATTTTATTTAGTTACTGAATAGTTAAATTTTAATTTTTGGAACTTAATTATTTATTGAATTCAATTTGCATTTTAAATAATTGAAAAGGCATAATTAACAAAGTTAAAAAATAAGTGAATTTTTATTTTGATACACATTTTTGTTTTATATTTTATTTGAATAGAGTTTATTTTTTATGTGCATTTTGATATATTATTTGAATTTTTCTGAGTTGAAATGAATTTTATATGATTTTTCAAATTATCAACTATTTACTGGATTTTTAAACTAAACAACAAATACTAAATTCTAAATGTACCGAGCTAACCCTACCCCTATACACTGACTCGTGGGCCAGAGGACACGTAGGCTGCCAGTTGGGCTTGGACTGAGTCAACAAGAGGAACAGACCCCACCGGCCACGTCACCTCGCCGAAGAACCTCCGGTGATCGACGGCGACAACGTTTCTGGCGATCTAGGGCTTCCCGGGACGAGCGGCTTGTTGCGTTCGAACGAGAAGACGATGGCGAATCCATCGGTGGCGGCGCACCCTCGAAATGGTCACCGGAGTTGCTCCGGTGAGCAACAGACTGCGGCGAGCGCACGGCGGCGATGAATCAATCGAAGGCTAGAGGTGATGCCGAGACGAAAAGAAGAGTCCCTGAGATGCGCACGATCACCCTGAGGCTGATGGTGTGCTCGACGAGGCCTTTGGTGGTCGGAGACGAGCTCCAGTTCTCCATTCCCGGCGATGGCCGGAGAAAGGGAAAAAGTCGATGGCGTCGATTGGAGGCTCCAATCTTCGATTCCTTGCTCGAGGGTGATCAGCACGACCAGGCGCTTCTCCTCGAACGCTTCACGGAGCAAGGGGTGTTTTCTACCGTCGGATAGCCGGAGAACTGGCCGGCCATGGTTCCAGTTCTACTGAGGGTTAGAGGGGATTATAGAGCATGAGAAGGGGCGGCGAAGAATTAGGGTTTTACTACGGTGCTTGGGGTGGTTTTATAGCTCAAGGAGAGCTCAGCATCGACGGCAATTCGTCGTCGGCGGCCAGGATGCTCGCGGACACGGCGGTTAGGTTTCGGGCGCGAATCACTTCGTTTCTGGATAGACTCGGACGCAGAGAGGTTTTGGAGAGGCTCTGAGAGACTCTTTGGCGTCCGGCGGCGTTCTTACCCCCGTCGAGGACGTGGCCGAAGCTCCCCTCTGCGCTGTCGACGCCGGGAAGGAAGACGAAGACAGCTTCTTCCCTCGCACGATTCTTAAAGCGAATCGATACGGTGGGCTTAGGCTGGGCTGGTAAGTGGAGGTGGTACTGGGCTGCTGAGGTAAGTTTCCCTCTCTTTCTTATTTCAAATTTTTATTTTCTGTTTTGATTTTCTGTTTGATATTTCTATTTGAATTCAGATCTGATTTCTATTTTGTTTTGCAGGTTCAAAACTATTGGAATATCAATATCACTTCTTTATAATACTCACTGCATAATTCTTTTGTTTAAACAACTATTGAATTTTAATTAGAGTGACACTTTGTGAGGTTCAATAAAATGGAAATGGTTGAGATATTGATCTCCCTTCTTTTATAATTTAGGAACCATTTCTGTTTAAATGATTTGAAAATTTACCACATGTGCATGGTGAACATATTATTAGGTTTAACAATATGTATTGTAATATAATTATGGCTAGAGTTTAAATGGTGTTGAGAATAGGATGAATCATGATTTTATGTGGATAACTATTTCTAGGGTTTAAGAAGATGATTAAACAAACTCTATAATTACGAATCTTGTTTAGCAACTTGTAACTTGGATTACTTAGGGTAATTCCCAAGCTCATCATTGGTCAATTCACTTGTTAAGGTGATGGTTCAAACTATGATACATTTTCCTATTTGGTTAACTAAACAAGTACTTGAGATACCAAATAGAATTGGATATTGATTTTACTCTTCTCACCAAATGGCATTTAGTCCTAAGTATAGATGGCTTGGTTTATATTTGTGATCCATGATACACAAATTAGGACATAATATTTTATGTGGATTGGATCATGTGTGAAAAGGTGTAGGTTTTGCATACTCTTCATTAAATTGTAATTTAAGTAGGCATGAGGCATGGCAAGATTTTACTTATAATCTAAATATGGCCTAGGGTTTTAGTAATGATCACCAATGTGATACACAACTAGGATTAGGTATGAGCATAAGATTGGTCATGTTTAATTGGCTAGGGTTCCTCCTCCTCACTTAGGTAGATTTCTTGTATTAAAGCAATGCTAGGTTTGTCCCAAATGTTTGGATAGGCAAGTTTAAATACAATATCATCACTACTCTATACAAGGCATGAATATTGGTCTGGAATAACTACTATTGATTCACTTATTATTTTATGAGAAGAATGAGATCTATGGATCACATATTTAGTTTTAACTTATCATCTCAATTTATTAGGTAAGATCATGCATTAGACATGATCCACTTATTCATCACTAATCTCTCTTTTTAATACTTCTCTCCTCACATTCACTTAGATTCTTAGGGTTTATGATCATCACCCAATTTGTAATGATCAAAGTATTGGCCTCATAACAATTCATTGGTGAATTATGGTTCTCTCTCCAAGATCAAGTATAAGTCCATATACTTGAGTATACCCCTTTAGGTTGAGCTCTTCTGAATAGGTAAGGTTCCTCTAGAGTTTATGGTGTGAGTTGGAAAACAAGATTGGAATGGTCAAAGTTAATTAAGAATAAATATGAATGTCCTTGACATGGATTCAATTATTGTAGTTGAAAAGATATACCATGTGACTCATGGTATGGACATTTATTTAGTAGAAGACATGGATAAGATAAGTAAAGAATAGTTTCTTAATTAATTGTGTTCTTTGATTTAGGATTGAATAATTATTCATGTGTTGTTGTAAGGAATGGCATGTTGAGATATTTTATAAGATCTTGTAGTTGATCCTTACTTAAGGTGTTGTTTGTTGTAAAACTAATTCTATTTGATCTAGCCCATAGATCAAATCATCTCTACCCAAAACAAGATTTTAGCAAAGATCACAGTGAAGTTTATAGCGCTTGACTTGATGAGCTACTTCAATTCCAGCAAGTCAAGTGAAACCTCAGTTACTGTGGTAAGTTTTATTTGAAAGCGCGAAAATTACCCGGATTTTCTATGTATGAATGCAATCTTAAGCGAAGCTCCGCCGGATTTCTCCACCACCACCGACACCACGCCGTCGTGCCTGTCGGATTCAAGAGGAGCTACTACTTTCGCTGCCCGCTGGAACGGGGAGGTGGACGTCGTCTTCATCAACAACCGAACGTGTGACCGAGTACGGAGGTGCTGCCCGTTCGTGGCGCCGAAAGCGATCGTGATCAAGATCTTCTACGCGCTTTTGCAAGCGGCAAGTGAACGTCTACCGCAGCAACAAGAGCCTCATCTTGTAGGCTTTGGAATCTCTTCAAGGGTGAGACTCGATACCCCCTCGTTGCTACCATCTTCTAGATTGCATCTTGGCTTGGATTGCGTGTTCGCGGTAGGAAATTTTTTGTTTTCTATGCAACGTTATCCTACATCTCGCCTCCCACCAGCTTACGCGGGAGCTTCTTGAAAAGGGAAAAGGTGCCATGGCGCGGATGCACTCGATGATCTTCCCCAAGATAAATCAAGACAAAACTCTGGGGCAGTTGATCGACGCCTTCGCGGTTGACACCAAGGAGGTTATCGAGGTATTCAAACGCACCTCGCGTACCTATGGTGCCCTCCTTGCCTTCCAACTTATGATGGGTCACGACTTTAAGGCTGATATTGAAGAAATGTCTAAGGAGCTGCCGAAAGAACAGGATGGGCGGTTCGTTGATTTAAGCATCTTCAAGATATCGGCTCTTAAGTGTGCACGCCAGCTCCTCGAGCTGGTGTCATCAAAGAAGACATCGGCCGGCCCTAGTTTATCGACTCAAACCCAAGCCATTTGATTTTTGTAGCAAACTTTTCTTTGAACTGATGTGAAACAATGTTCTGTCGGATAACTTCTGTTTGTAATAAACTTTGTGCTAGCAATGTTGCTAGCACACTCTTTGTTATGATATTTCCGCTTGTATTCTCCCGATGGGAGTACCTTCTGACGTTGAGGTGAATCGATTTGTCATGCCTTTGACTTCTTTCCTTGCATGTGTTCCCAGTGCCTTCATTTGTTGACGATTCTTCGGGTGCTCTTTCTGAAGATGAACGAGTGCAACGTATGAAGGACCGGATCACACAGTTGGAAAAGGATCTACGCAGCACGTATGCCTTGGCTGCTATCATCAAGAAGAAGGGCGAGCTTGCTGCCGAAGTAGAGCGGTACGCTCTTACTGAACTGCAAAAAGCCACCGAAAGCTTGAACTGTAAGTTCACTGGTCCTTACACTCATTTCTCTTTTGTTCACGACGCATTGCCTGACCCTCTATTGATTCCTTTGCCAGTCATAGCTCTGAACCGTGCTGAGGAGAATAAACGGGTTCACGAACGCGTGATAGCATTAAGCCAGCTATCATTAGCTGACGAAATTTTCTGGATGGGAGCACTCGAAAGCTTTGGCTGTTGCTCAGTTCCAAGATCGGGTCGAGCAAGTCCACCATTTCTTCGACAAGTGTTACAAAGGACTAAGAGTTATATGGAAGACAATGTTTCCGTTGAATGCAGTTCCTCCCACTCTGTTGACTTTAATGTCAGAATTCAGCAATGCCAAGAAGGTCAAGAACCTGGTACGTGCCCAGGTGTTTGCGGGAGCTAGGTTTACGCTTTCCCTCATTCTTGCACGGTATCCTTCGGCAGACTTGCTATCCATTGCCAATGCGACATGTGATTTGGAATTTCTATATCCGAAGGTTGTACTGCCGTCCAATGTAATTGTCGATAGGTTAGAAAGGGACTCAAAGGTACCTGAAGAGAAAGACACTATGCAAGGGTAATTCAGGGTTAAGTTTGTTTTGTAAATAGGTATTTTGGCTACTTCATCCAAGTGTTTGGATTGTGTAATCGAGACCTTTTGTTTGGTAGATACATGTATATGTATTTCTACCGTGTTGATGCCGTTAGCAAGTTTTGAAGGAGCAAATCTTAATTGCCCATTTAGATGTATGTGTACTTGTTGGTCAGCAAATCATTTGAGTGATCAGCTCGTGTTGCAAGTTTTGCTAAACCTGTTGTATGCGCAACTTTGCTTTCAACCGATGTATGTTTCGACAGTCACTCCCGAATATTTCGGGTGCAATGATTCTGCCGATGAGCCCGTTGTTCTTTGATATTTCCATAAGTAAAATATCGAACGTGGGTTGTATTATGTGTATTTTCAAACTCTTGCTATTTTCGGCACTCGTAGAGGCATCTATAGCAGAGGGAAAGGTTTGCACCCTTGTTTATTTTGCATCCTCTAGCACTCGTAGAGGCTTTTCTTTTGGAGCACGATCTTCTGCCGCGTAGTACGTTGCATCGTCGTTTGCCAGGGGGCGTAGGCAAGGTTCACGGTGATGCGGCTTAGATGCTTTGAATTACTGCAATGCTTATCAAGGGATTAAATTCTCATTAGTAAAGTAAACACGGTGCTAGAGGGCGAAGAAGGGGGGCCCTGTTGAAGGTAAAGGGAAAAACTAAACGCTAGTAAATTGCTTAAGCAAGGAAGGGGTTCTTCTCATCTTCTAGCTTGGTCACCATGCTAGTGGTTACCGAAGCGTTGTTGATTTCACCAGGAGCCTGAACGATGGTTGCCAGTGTCTTGCCGTCTCCTAAGTCTTCTGCGCCATCGACCGCCGAGCTTTTGCTGCCGAAGCTTTATCTGCAGAAGTTTGTGCTGTCGAAGCTTCAAGAGCAAGGTCGGCTGGCTTCTTCTTTGCTCCTCTGACGCATTCTTCTTCCTTATTATCGTGTGATGATGACTTCGAAGGAAGGTCAACGATTTCCTGCCGCATTCCAAACTTTGCAGCAATCCTCTGAAAATCTCGATCACAATTGTCCGAGCGTGAGAAACTTCCATAGACTGTAATGTTTGTCCCATTTCTCCCAGGCATTTTCAGCTTGAGGTATGCGTAATGCGGTACAACCATGAACTTGGCATAAGCTGGCCTCCCGAGTATAGCGTGATACTGCGACTCCCAGTTCACGACTTCGAACTCGATCTTTTCCTTCCTGAAGTTGCCGGGTTTGCCAAAGACGACGTTCAGGTAAACTTTGCCAAGAGAGTACGCTGGCGAGGTGGGGAGAATCCCATGAAAGCGGGTGTCCGATTCTTCTAGCATTCTCATGGTGATCCCCATACTCTTGATCGTGTCGAGAAATATCAGGTTTAGTCCACTTCCACCATCCATGAAGACTTTGCTCATCTTGAATCCCCCGACCTGCGCCTCGACTACTAAGGCAGCGTGTCCTGGTTTTGGTATGGTCATCGGGTGATCTGCTCGGCTGAATGTAACATTTTGAGACGACCACTCGACATATTCAGGGATGTTCGCCATGATGCTTTCTGCCAGGTTGATTTCTCGAGTGAGCTTCTTCATTTCTCTTCTTGAAACACCTGTCCTATGGATCATACTCATCTGCCCACGTGGCGGTGGGAATGCCTCGTTGGGTTGGTGAGGTTGAGCCTGCTGGACTTGATGCTGTGGTGGAGGTGGTGGTGGTGGTAGCGGTTGCTGACCTGCCTGCTGGATGAGTTTGTGCATGTCAATGAACTGCCGACAGTCCCTGAGCAAGTGGTTTGACTTCGTTTTACCGTCCTTAGAATCGGTGTACGAGTGCAAGTAACATGGAGCGTTGATCTGCTCAGCGTAGGGCAGTTCGGGAGTCCTCTGCTGCCATGGTTTATAATTGCCATGGTTCCTAGAGTTGTTCCGATTACCGTGTCGATCGTCTCTTCTATCGTCATATCGATCGTCCTGCTGATCGGAGTACCCTGCAGCTACCAGGTTGTTGTCGTCATAGCTGCGGTTCTTCCTTCTCTTGTGACGATCCCTTCGACCACCCGAATCGTGCTTCGGCTGGTCGTCGTCTTCGTCGTCACTGCACTGTCGTGGCTTTCGCACGTTGTCCTCGCCATCAGCCCAGCTGTTGGCGATTTCCATTAACTTGGTTATGGTTTTTGGCTTCTCGCGTCCAAGTTCTTCGATGTAGCTTTCACGTCGGATGCCATCGCTGAAGGCGTCGATTGCTCTATCGACAGATACATCTTCGGCAGCGTTTAGGAGCTTGGTGAATCTCCCGATGTATGAGCGCATCGATTCCTTCTGCTTTTGCTGGCAATGCCGTAAGTCTTCAATCCCGACGGGCCTTTTGTATGTTGCTTGGAAATTGGCAACGAAAGCATCTACTAGGTCGTCCCATGATTTGATGGAACCCTTTGGCAGACCTCTTAACCAGGCTCGCGTTGAATCCTTTAGGTAAAGCTGCAAGCACTGCATTGCTGCTATCTGGTTCCCCTTATGCAGAATCACGATCGCAGATAGTCGTCTATCCAGGACCTTGGCTCCTGCTGCCCATCGTATTTGGCAGCGTTAGTAGGGGTGGGTTTGAACTTTCTGGGTGGCATCGCCTCACAGATTTTGTAGCTTAAACAATCGGCTCCCCTGAGCTCGCCATCGTTCTACTGACTCTCATCCGAAGAATCACTGTCATACTCCTCCCTAGCGGCGTGTCGTCGCCTTGCTTTGTCAATCCTGCTCTGGGTGATTTCGTCCCGAGCCATCTCTCGCATGATGCTTTGAGCCACTGTAATATCCCAGGTAATGGGGTTACAAAAATAGAGGAAACAGATGTGTGCATTGCATTCATGCATAGAAAATCTGGGGAATTTTCGCGCTTTAAAGTAAAACAGTCACAGTAACTGAAGTTTCACTTGACCTTGGTGGAATGGAAGTAGCTCATCAAGTCAAGCGCTATAAACCTCAATGTGACTTTGCTAAAACCTTGATCTGGGTAGAGATAATTTGATCTAAGGGGTTAGATCAAATGGAACTAATAATCAACACAACAACACTTTACTCAATGATCAACTACCTGATCTTATTAAAGATCACAACATGATATTCCTTGCCATAACATAAGAACATCTATTCAATTGGAAATCAACTAATAATAAGAAATGGAGAGAATTACTCTTGACTTATCTTTTCCATGTCTTTAACAAATAAATATTCTTACCATGAACCTCATGGTATTTCTTGAACTAAACTCTTGAACTTAACACCAACAAAAGCTTATCATTAAACCCTAGAGATGGGAGAGGTATATAACCATCAAAGAGATAAGAAGCAAACTCTAAATTATTAACACTTAAAAGTTAAGCAACTAACTTGAGGTACAATTGAATTCACTTTTAAATTAATTACTAAATATGGTAAAACACAAGGACCTAAGTGCATAAAAGTCACCCATTCTTATTTTAATCATAACTTATTAAATATGTGGAATATTACAAAACTAAATTCGTTTACATTACGAATTATAGTTCAAACTATTTGAATAAAATAAAATATGAGTACTTTGAAACTCATATGATCATGCCTTGGTGAAATCAACAATCACCATTCAAAATTGGGGTATAATCCTTGTCTTTGACATTATGATCCCAATTATAATATAAATACAATCACATATGATATAGTGACTCACCCACAAGCATAAAATCATTCACAAGATATTTAGTAACAAAATCCACTTGGCTATCCAAAAATAAATCACATGAGAGGATAATACCCATGCCACATAGGATGAAAATATCTACATACCTTGAATCCTAAGCAATGCCACCTCATGCTTAAAGGATTGCTATGGATGAGAGCATGACAACCAAGCACCTTACTCATCAAATTAAAGCAAGAGTCATCCACCCATGTGTCATGATATTAGAGCATGCCCAAGCCTATAAAAGGAACCCCCTACCTCATTCATCTCATCATCTTGCACCATGATGCAAGAAGACCAACACATTGAGCCACTCCATAAAATAGTTAGGATCAAGATGAAGCAGCTAGGAGGTGGAGGCATGCCACAAGATGCAGGTTTATCAGAATTCCTAAAGAACAAGCTACAGAAGATAGCAAGGTAGAAATTCTAAGGAAGACCACATATATAGATAATTACATCATCATTCCTAGAGTAGAACCTTAGATCATAATCCAAGTCCTTGTGGAGTGAGAGGGGTAATTGGTAAAACCATATCTAAATATTTCTAGTAATAACTTAGGAAGCCAAACCTTGATCATTATAAATTGTGTAGTGATCATAAACCCTAAGAACTTGAAGTAGAAGATATAAGCTCATAAGTAAAGCTTAGAGTTAAAGCCTATAATATATATGGTGAGAAACCATTCATCATTATCACCAAAGTTAACTATAAAAAGAATTATAGCTACTTTAGTTACTTTAACAATAGATTAAGAATATAAAAGAAATCTATTGGTATAAGATAAAACCAATTCTCAAGTCCTTAGTAACTAAAGGAGAACCTCAACTATTAAGCAAGTAACCACCTTATCATGGTTAGGGGAGATTAAACCCTAGCATATGCAATATGGTGTCATCCCATCCCTACAAACTAAAATGATATCTCAACCCTAGTTTATCACTATGGTGATCATAATTTAAACCCATGCCATAATTAAGATTCAAGTCAATAGCCATAAGGTAAATATCATTAGAACCCTAATAGTTCATTAATTAAATCCAATGTTCAATTATAAAACATAAGAGTCACCTAATGCTAAGTCCTATAATTAAACTATGTGTGGTGATCAACCACATATCATTGTAATTAAAGATCAAACCATGATGAGAGTAGAATTACTCTAGGCAAATCAAAGTGTTAATAGATCATAACACTAAAGCTAACCTTGAAATTGGGTTATCATCAACCCTATAAAACCATAATCAATAAGTGCTCACATGAAATAATATGCAAGTGATTAATTCTTCAAATAGAAAACAAATCTTAATAACAACCTCTAAGATACTTGGAGTATAATTATTAACTCTAACCATTCCAAAAGGGAGTAGTATTCCAAATGGAAAAGGAAATTAAAATGAATACTAAATTCTTGTCTAATTAAAATTTGCAACAAGGCTCACATATAATTATGTTTATGCAAAAACAATACAGTAATACAATGATCCTTGTAGTAAATCTCATGAAAACCAAATTGATAAACACCTGTAAAACAGACAAGAATTCAAATTTGAATGAAAACCAGAATTCAAAAACAAGAAATAAAAACAGAAAAGAAAAAGAGAAAAAAAACCCTTACCAGACTCACCTGACCACCGTAGCCCACCAGAAGCCCAACTACTGGCCCAACTACATCAGGCCAGCACAGCCCCACAACAGCCCACGTACCCCTTCGGCAGAAAAATAAAAAGGAGGAGCTCGTCCTCATCTTCTTCTCGCGTGGAGGCCAGCTCGAAGCCGTGCTTCGATTCTCCTGGCCGCTGGCGCCTTCTCCTTCACCGGCGTTGTGACGAGGCTTACTCCTGCGCCTATAAAAGCTCCGTGACAAGCACTGGCCCGAGTTCTTCTCTCTCTCTGCTCAATTTCCGCCCAAACCGAAACCCTAGCCCGTACAGTCCCCGGCTATCGCCGCCGGTAGGGACCTCCCCGAGCTTCGCCGTGGACACCGGCAGCATCGCCATCCTCGACTTGCTCTACCCGCAAGCGGAATCGAGCCGGGGCGAGCCGCAGCCTCGCCGTCGACCCCATCTTCTCCGACACCGACACGGTGAAATCCGGCGATGCCGACCGCCATTGCTCTCGCCGTCAAGCTCTACGTCCTCATGGTGAGCCGCTGAACTCCCTGGCATGCTCGCCTTGCTCCCTAGGCCATCGTAGCCTCGCCGCATCGTTTGCCTGTGAGCGTCGCCGTCGGGCATCACCGCCACCGCCGCTCCGGCGACCATTAGGGGGTGGCGCTGCCACCACTAGACTCGCCTCGGCGAGTACTGACCAACGCGCCCCTGCTCACGCCCGCGGGAACGCCCTAGCGCCGGCGACCATCGCCAATTCCCGCCGGCCAGTAACCTCCTCGCCACGGTGGCGATTTGGACTTGGTCAAGCGCCCCGTGGCAGGTGAGGTGGACACGGCCCCACCAGTCATTGACTGTGTGGGTGATCTGTCCGGGTAACCCTGGTTATTAATTTTTAATTCAAATCCAATTATTGCTGCAACTTCAAATAAATTTAGAAAATTCAATTTAAGTCAGAAAAATGTAACTAAGATATTAAAATTCTTAGAAAAGAAAACTCTATCCAATAAAAATATAATATGAAATTTTTATTTTTCAATAAAAATTTAATTATTTAACACTTGTTATTTAAACCTTTACCTTTAATTCCAAATTTAATTAAAATTCATTAATTAACAAAAACTTCTAAAATTAATAAAAACCATTAAGCAAATCAGGAAAATAATAAAACTAATTTTCCTTTGCTTATAATTTATTAAATCCTTAATAGGAGGATTTAAATCCTAATTAATAATTACTTTAATTATTAATTCTTTAAAAATAATAAAAGGACAAATCCAATATTATTTTAATTCCAAAGTTATTAATAACTTCAACTTTATTAATGAAGTTATTAATACAAGAATTATAGAGTAATTAGGAAACCCTAGTTCCATTATAAATTAAGTGGTAACCTCAACATTTTATGTGCAATCCCAAAACCCTAATTCAATTAGGAATCCTAGCTCCAATAATCAATATGAAACTTAAATTGCTTCTAACCTAAACCCTAGGTTAGAACATGTGATCATGGTACCTTCTTTCAAAACATAGAACCATAGTAGCAACTAAATACTTGTCTTGGTCACATAAAATGTAGAAGACCTATCACTAATATATGGGTATCCCATGTGTTCATTTTCATCAGACCTAAATAATCAAATAGGGCCAAACAAGTGTAAACCCTAGATCCTATTACCAAAGCCATCATTCTTATTCATTCCTACTTAGCATCACACCAATGTGAGGAACCTCAAGAGCAACTATGCCTAATCCTGAGCATTACCTAACCATATTCCACTAAACCCTACTAGTGTTGGATACTTATCAACCATCCTATTTAGGAGCCAATTATTCCTTACTTAAATGAATCCAATAACAAAACCTAGACAACCTCAACCCTAATTGATATACTTCTTATTATTTAAGAAGTATGTTCTTCAAAAGTTATTCTTTTGAAGTAAATAAATAATCATCATCAACCCTACTTTTAAGGACCTATAAACCCTACCTAGCTATCACCAACAAGGTATACCACCTTGATAGCAACTATTGGTAATTAAGATGTTTAGGCTTAATTCAACAATCCAAGCCTAGTAGCTGATGAATCCAACTAGGTTGTGATCCATCTAATACTTACTCCAGAAACTAAATGAAACCATCGTCAACCATAGAATCCCATCAACCTAATTATCATACTTGTTCTTTATTAAAGAACATGTTCTTCAAAAGTTATTCTTTTGAAGTATATGATAATTAATCTTTAACCATGCCATGTAGTGCTAAAACCAACCACTATTCATTACATGTTAGAATCACACCAAATCTTATTGTTATGTGCTATTAATGCTATTGTTATGATATATTGCAGCACATGTTTATGAATCCAAGTAACCACACCTGAATAAGAACCTTGTTTGTGAATCACTCTAAAAAGTGCAGCACACCCTAAACCAATCATTACCACTCACTAATCCTAAGTCATCGGGGTTAGGACACGCTTAGAGCGATTGCATATCATACTTATGCATTATTGCATCCTTGCCAATCTTTTAAACATCGTCCTTACCGGACGATGATGCTATTTCAGAATTTGGAATTATTGCGTATCGAAGACCTTGTCTGCATAATCTTGCAGCCAAGAAAGGCAAGTTCATCACTTGCTCATGTCATTTGAGTATCTTTATCAAATTACTTGCAAAGTACTATGGTTATCACTATTGCATAAAAACCAAAACCACTACTTTCATAACTATGAATATGACTATGTGGTGGGCAATGGAACCATGGATTGTGTTGATATGGTGGAGGTTCCATTGCAAGGGTTTGTATCCATCTAGGATTAAACAACAAATGTCGCCAGTGATTCTTGTGCCGTAATACCCGTGTTAACCATAAGATCTGGAGTGGGACGGAATAGTCAACCGTATTTCCACCTCTTGTACATCAACGGATTCGCTTACCGTAGACGGTTGTATCTTGCGGAGCAATTGGTGGGTGGGGAGCCCCTTCTAATTCCCCACGGTATAGCTGTTGCTTACCGTAGACGGTTGCTGCTTGCGAAACAATTGGTGGGTGGGGATCCCCTTCTAATTCCCCACGGTAATGTGGTCTATGATGGGTTGCAGCTACCGGCGAAGGAGTTTGGTTAACGAGTCCCAGACTGTCGTCGTGGCCGGGGTCCACCCTGAAATTACGGGAATAATGGGACCGGCGAGGACCCAGGGTCGGGGTTTGCAACAAAGGGTGGGTGTGCGAGGTAGCGGAGGAATATGATTGGCTATGACCTTATACCGGGCCTCACACCAAAGGAAGTGTGGACGGGGTGTACGCCCGGTTGGCACCAAGGTTAAGATCTCTTATGGGTAAAGCAACACACCTCTGCAGAGTGTAAAGAACCGTGACCTGTCACTCCCTGTTCCGGGATATGGAACTGCGAACGCTGCCGGAAAGGAGCTCCATGAAGTTCTAGTAAACCGGTGAAGGCTGACGGACATAGTTCTTCTGAATAAAAGCAACCTTTTGAAGAAATGATTATGAAAACTTGCATTGGTATTAGACTTTCTGGTCTAATGCTGTAGCTAGTGCATTAAACACCTCTTTCCTATAATGAACTTGTTGAGTACGCTCGTACTCATCCCACTCTTAAATCCCCTGCTTAGATATGGAGGCATAGAAGGAGGATCTACAGTGCAACTCAAAGGCCGAGGAGTCAACAACTACTTCAAGAGACAGGACCCTGTCAGAAGAGTCAGATACCACATCCAACAAGGAGAAACCTAGATTAGCAATAGAAAGGAACTAGCTTCTTAAACCTAGCTCCTACTTAGCTAGAATCTATTCATAGCCCTATAGCTAGTTAAATACTCTTCAAACAGAGTTCGTGTTAGGATTAGACTACGAGTCGATCTTCTGGAGTTTATTTGCAGTTTTACCTCATTGTAAAGTAGGAGGCTATGATGATCTTATGTAACAGAGTCAGTGTTGTAATTCTATAGACATGCCTTGGACCCGCATATGTTTCTGTTGTACCACTCTGAGCGATATAATACTAGTGGAACGGTGTTTCATTGGTGTTATATCAGACTTGTATACTACACCATGCAGTGGTATGCTGGGTCACCACAGCCACTAGCCTGTAACGTGGTCTTTTCCTTTCGCGGAACTAGATTATCTCCCAATATCGCGAGACTTTCTAGGGCGCCTCGGTGGGCTTGAGCCATGATACGTCTCCAACGTATCGATAATTTCTTATGTTCCATGCCACATTATTGATGTTATCTACATGTTTTATGCACACTTTATGTCATATTCGTGCATTTTCTGGAACTAACCTATTAACAAGATGCTCGAAGTGCCGGTTCTCGTTTTCTCGCTGTTTTTGGTTTCAGAAATCCTAGTAACGAAATATTCTCGGAATCGGACGAAATCAACGCCCGGGTTCCTATTTTTCCCGGAACCATCCGGAACACACGAGAGCCGCCGGAGGAAGCCTCGGGGGCCCCACACCACACCCCGGCGCGGCCGCAGGGGGGCCGCGCCGCCCTATGGTGTGGTGGCCCCGAGCCCCCTCCGAGGCTACCCTTCCGCCTATTTAAAGCCTCCGTCGCGAAAACCCTATTACGAACCACGAAACCCAGAGAAACCTTCCAGAGCCGCCGCCATCGCGAAGCCAAGATCTGGGGGACAGGAGTCTCTGTTCCGGCATGCCGCCAGAACGGGGAAGTGCCCCCGGAAGGCTTCTCCATCGACACCGCTGCCATCTCCACCGCCATCTTGTTGCGGTCAGAAACCCACCGGCGGGCAGCGACTGGCAACACCGTAGAGACGGGAATCTCCCTTGACTGCGGCTGGCCCTGGTCCCTCCGAGCGACGGCCCGCAAAGCCTTCTGGTCACACGTCCGATGCTGTCGCAAGGGCGTGCCACCTGACCTATACCTGGTTAGGAAGGTGTTGGATGATGCCTCGCTTAGTTTCCCGCATGGCATACACGTAAACGTTAAATACGAGCCTCGATCGGCTCTCAGGTTGTCCTGTGAATCGGCTCAAAGAGCCGATCCACCCATGATTCATACGAGGTGTACGAATATATGGTGGTCCTACTTGATCAAGAGAAAGCTAAAGCGATCTACGACGATTTAGGGTTTTCACCGCATAATCGGATCATCCTACTCACGATTGGGCCTCGCGCTCGCATACGGTGATCGTAAGCCGATCCTAGACAGGGCCTAAAAACCAACACGAGGTTGATCCCCGGAACATCCTATCTAGGGCTAGCAAACTACACCCTACACGCCGCTGGATCCTCCAACCCTTTGTAAGGCCTAACTATTGCGGATATTAAACTAATCCTTGAAGAACAAGGAGCAACCGTAACAGATCGGATCTACTAAACAATGATCAAGCGGGGTGCCGCCCCTACACCTAAGATAGGTGTAAGGGCGGCTAGATGTATAAGGGTTGCACTACGACAACGATATGATACGAAGAACAATGCTAACCCTAACACATCTAAGATAACTACGTTGCTCGCCATCAAAAAGGCTTCAAGTACGAGCAACGCATGAACAACGTAATAAGCTTGTGCTGCCTAGATCGCAAGATGCGATCTAGGCAGCATGGTGCTTACCGGAAGAAACCCTCGAGACGAAGGAGTTGGCGATGCGCCGAGATTGATTTGTGTTGAACGTTTGTTGTTGTTTTTTATTTCATAAACCCTAGATACATATTTATAGTCCGGGGGACTTTCTAATTCAGGCGTGCACCTAACCGTGCACGGGTAAAACTCTACCTTCTAACCGACACGTATCCTACTATGGTACAGATACACGGGCAATTTAGCCCAAATTTGGTATACAAGGCCGATTCATGTATTTCTTCTATGTATATTCTTCAAGCCCATCTCCAATCGCGGCCCACCTCTGATCCGGTCAAATTCTGGTGATAACACATGCCCCCCTGGTTTTGGAAATGACATTTCCAAAATCATTACGCTTTTCCTTCGTCGGGTCATGTCGTGGCGTAGCGTGAACCGCCGCAGTATCCTTCATTACGATGCCTTGCCTCTTCCACTTCTCCGCGTGGCCTGCGAAATTTTTCTTCTGTTGGGCACCATTTCCTCGGAAACTGATGTGGCATTGAACTCCACTTCATCCTTTATTTAACCGCGTCGAGCAGTTCGCCCTTTCACCCTCCTGCTCCGTACTAGCCATCGGCAAAGAACCCCATTCCTCCGTAGCCATGTCTTCTTCCTCCTCCTCCTCAAACCTCTCCGATGTATCATCTCCCTTCCGCGAGCCAACGCCAGAGTGGGGCTCGTTGGCGGCGCACGACATCCTCGCCCCAACAACGTGGGACAAGGAGGAGCACGATTCCTCCATCTGGTCCGAGGATGACAAATCCTTGACCGACGGAGAGGACGACCTCCGATTCCTCGTCGACGGGGAGGAGGAGGCGGAGAGTGAGGACGACTGCTTCTCCTGGGACGACTACACCTCCTCCGAGGAAGAGGTGGAGGATGACGACGACGACTCCCTCGAAGGTTACCCACCGGCGAAGTGCCTCCGCGCCTGGTGGGACGACGACATCGATGACGACGATGAGGAAGACGAGGCTCCCATAGAAGGCTATGGGAGCAGCGATGAGGAGCCTATCAGCAGCTGCGCCGGCGGCAGTGACGACGGCGACGAGGGCAGCAACGGCCCTTAGATTAGGGACTAGTAGTAGTAGTCGGCTCTTGTTCTTTCTTCCCCGAGCAATCGGCTCCTTTCTTTGTAAGAAATCCCACTATTAATGAAGGGAGTATTCCCCAACTAGTCTTATCTTCTCGTCGACTTTGCCGATTGTCGAAACGAAGTCGCTGTACAAAGAGCCGATGACACGGTCAACAGGTCTAGTTTCCATCCAAACCACCTCAAACGTGCAGATTGGACTCCTCAACAACCGCTAGGATGACTTATCCCAAATATTATGATTGAGCTCGCCCCCCTAGAGTCGATGACAATGCATCGGCTTTTATTATTCTGAAGTCGATGCCCATGCATCGGCTGTACGCATACTGTTGTCCCTTCATGAAACTGAAGTCGATGTCCGTACATCGGCTGTCGTTTTTTTTACTGGCCGATTCTGAAATCGGCCTCCATATCTCACTGCCCATCCTCCCACATGCTTGGGAAATACTTCTTGAGATGTTGGCCATTGACGGCCACTGGGAACTTCACACCATCCAACTGCTCAAGCATGTAGGCATTGCCCTTCGTAACCCGGATGACTTTGTAAGGACCGTGCCAATTAGGAGACCATTTGCCGTATGCTTTATCCCTGGTTCCTAGCGGCAACACGGCTTCCCATACTAGATCGCCAACTTGAAACTCCTTTGGCCTTACCTTTTTATTGTATGCCCGGGCTACTCTGGCTTTGTTCTCTTTAATCTTCTCTAACGACCAAAGTCTAAGTTCCGTTGCATCCTCAATAGTGTCACTCATCGTGGTTGCATATTCCTCAGGTGTCAGGTCATTCTGAAACGTGACACGTCTTGACCCAGCCGTAATCTCCCAAGGTAATACAGCTTCCTGCCCATAGACAAGCTGGTACGGCGAAGTCTTTATAGCTCCATGGCATGACATGCGATAAGCCCACAAAGCCTCTGATAACGTCTCGTGCCACACCCTGGGGTTCTCCTCGATCTTCCTCTTAATCAGCTTGATCGAGGCTTTGATTGGACGCTTCAGCCTTGCCCGTTGGCTTGAGCGTAGTATGGAGACGATCGGATTAGCTTAATCCCCATGTCATCACAGAACTTTCGAATTCTTTAGAAACAAAGACCGAACCTCCATCGGTCGTGATGGTTTGGGGAATCCCGAACCTATGAATGACATGTTCTTTGACAAATTGGATAACATCTTCCGATTTTACTTTCTTCATGGGTACGGCCTCCACCCATTTGGTGAAATAATCTGTAATGGCCAGAATCCACTCGTGGTTTTTGCTTGACGGAGGATGTATCTTGCCGATCATATCCATGCCCCAACCTCGAAATGGCCAAGGTTTGATGATGGGGTTCATTGCCGACGCGGGTACCATCTCGGATTTTCCCAAACATCCGACACGCTTGGCATCCCTTGTAGTAGTTGAAGCAGTCTTTCCAGCATGGTAGGCCAATAAAACCCCGATCGCCTAATTAACCACTTCATCTTATGGGCCGATTGGTGAGTTCCACGAGCGCCTTCGTGCACCTCATGTAAGAGCCGATTAGACTCGGCTTGGTCCCGGAACTTAAGTAGTAACCCTTCCAACGTCCCGTAGAACATGTCATCTCCTATGAGGACATATTTCATAGCCTTGTATCTTATCCTTTTGGGTGCCCCCGAGCCGAATCCTTCAAGTAATTGAAGATATCTGTTCTCCAATCGTCCCGTTCCAGAACCGCACTCGAACTTCCGACCCGTCGTGTATGTCCTTGTATCCCGACGCCATCCGTGCGAGATCATTGGCGTCGGTATTCCGAGACCTTGGGACCCAATTGAAATTGATGTACCGAAAATGTGTCATCAGCTCACGACACTCCACCCAATATGGGAAAAGTGATTCACTCTCGCACTTGTATTCTTCCGTGAGTTGAGAGATCACCAACTTCGAGTCTCCAAAAAGCTCCACTGCCTCTGCCCCGGCTTCCAACAGCAACTCCATCCCCTTGCGTACTGCCTCATATTCAGCAACATTGTTGGTGCAAGGTGCAGCTAGCCTGATGGCGAAAGAATATGTTGCCCCCCGAGCCAACACGAGCAGAATGCCGATGCCACAACCATCGTCACAAGCCGATCCATCGAAGAACATAGCCCATGCACGTACAGATAGTGCCGCTATATTAGTGTTAATCCGCTCAGCTATAAGATCGGCCAACGCTTGTCCCTTTATCGCTTTCGCAGGCCGATACCGAAGGTCGAACTCCGTCGCCGCGAACATCCACTTACCAAGCCGGCCTTTCAAAACAAGGGCCGACAGCGATGTGCTTGACAACGTCCGACTTGCAGATGACGATGAT
Source organism: Lolium rigidum (assembly GCF_022539505.1). Lineage (NCBI taxonomy): Eukaryota > Viridiplantae > Streptophyta > Magnoliopsida > Poales > Poaceae > Lolium > Lolium rigidum. The sequence continues at coordinate 137,616,831 of NC_061513.1, read as the reverse complement.
TTCTGCCGTCAAAAGGATGTGGTGGAGCTTGGTGCATGTGAAGAACAGGCAAAGGCAAAGCTTCTCGACCTCGAGATACCTTGTCTCCGCGTCCAACATCCTTCGCCGAGGTAGAAGACGACCTTTTCAACACCCTCATAAAGTTGCACCACCACCGAAGCGATGGACGTGTCGCCCATCGACAAGTAGATATAGAACGGCCTGTCTTGTTGGGGTGGGACTAGCACAGCGGCGTTGTCGCATACCGCTTAATCTCGTCAAATGCCTCGCCGCCGTTCTCGCCCCCGATGAAACTCGTCATCAGATTTAATCTTTACCAGCGCCATGAACGGCTCGATTCGTCCTGACAGGTTAGAGATGAATCGGCGGACGAAGTTGATCTTGCCGATAAGACGTTGGAGCTCTTTCTTCGTGGTGGGCGGCTGCATGGTACGCACTGCCTCCTGACTTTTCAGGCCGATCTCAATTCCTCGTTCATGAACCAGAAATCCTAGGAACTGACCGGCCGTCACACCAAAGGCACACTTCTTTGGATTCATTCTTAGTCCGAACTTCCGAGTTCGGTCTAGGATGCGTCGCAAATCACCCAAGTGTCGCTCCATGGAGACAGACTTGACTACCACGTCATCGATGTAGATTTCCACCAACTTGCCGATCAGATCGTGAAATATATAATTCATGGCTCTTTGATACGTTGCACCAGCATTTTTCAACCCAAAGGTCATGACCACATATTCAAACAAGCCTACTGCCCCTGGTACTCTGAATGCGGTCTTGTGTATATCTTCTGGAGCCATGAAGATCTGGTTATAGCCGGTGTTGCCATCCATGAAGCTTAACACCTTGTGGCCAGCAGCTGCATTGATCAATGTTTCTCGCCACGGCATCGGATACTCATCTTTTGGAGTGGCTCGTTAAGATCTCTGAAATCGATGGCCACACGCCACCGGCCGTCCTTCTTTCTACAGGAACGATACTCGGAGATCCATTCAGCATACCCGCATGGCCTCGATGAACCCAGCGGCCAACATCTTCTCGATCTCTTTCTTGACCTCTTCCAGGATTTCGGCCTTCATCTGACGTGCTCGTTGTTGGAACGGCCGAAACCCTTTCTTAAGGGGAAGCCGATGTTCAATGATGCTCCTGTCCAACCTGTGCATCTCTGTGTAATCCCATGCAAAGCAATCTGGGTATTCTTTTAGCAGAGCTATCATCTGACCCCTAAGATGTGGATCCAACTTCTTGCTGATAAAGGTTGGTCGCGGCTTATCCCCAGGACCGATGTCGACTTCCTCTAGTTCGTCAGCCGATGTAAACCCATATCCTAGCTTTCCGTCCCCTGTGAGGTCGACACCAAATACGGGGAGAGCGTGTGGAACGGGTAATGCGGGCCGAACGCTGGAATCGGCCTTCATCTTGATTGTAACCAGGATTTTTGGAGGTGTCTGGGCCGATCGCGTGGAACAGCTTCCTCCTGGACTTTGCTGTGAGAGCAGCTGCCCTCGTCTCTGTCCTTACCAGGGTGGTGCCCGAGCCCTATCATGTTGATGTCGAATGAGGATCTTGGCTGGCACCCTCCAGGGTAAGTGCGCTCCACCATGTTAACGGTGGATGCCGGTGAAATCGGCACTCCTGGTGCTGCCAACGCGAACGGCAGCGGCGGACGGGACTGGAGTGGCATCTCTCCTTGGTACGTCCCCAGAGCTGGTCCTGAGGGAGAATACCGATGGCTCAGGATTTCCTGGATCACACGTAGAGCGACACGCTCCAAAGTGTTCACAGAGGCTCTCAGAGTGGCGGTGCAGCGAATGAGCCACCATGAAGTTGATCTCCTGACGCAGTGACCTGGTGCGTTCTTCTGACGGGGCGGACAGGTCCACTCCATCGAGCGCGCCTTCAGGTGAGAACCCCTTCCACCGGATGCCATGGGAGCGGGTTCTGTGGAAAGAGCCGATGAGGTCGGCTTCGAGGACTGCTTTGATCTCGTCGTGCTTCTTCTTGAGCTCGTCAGTCAGATCCTCGTACTCGACCGGAGTGCTTTCCGCCATCTTGGATGTAGATGGCGATGCGGTGGATGTCGAAGATTGTCCCACCGGGCGTGCCAGAATGTGTTGCGGTCGAAACCCACCGGCGGACAGCCGACCGGCAACACCGTAGAGCCGGGAATCTCCCAGGTCTGCGGCCGGCCCCTGGTCCCTCCGAGCGACGGCCCGCAAAGCCTTCTCGGTCACACGTCCGATGCTCGTCGCAAGGGCGTGCCACCTGACCTATACCCGGTCGGGAAGGTGTTGGATGATGCCTCGCTTAGTTTCCTCGCATGGCATACACGTAAACGTTAAATACGAGCCTCGATCGGCTCTCGGGTTGTCTCGTGAATCGGCTCAAAGAGCCGATCCACCCATGATTCATACGAGGTGTACGAATATATGGTGGTCCCGCTTGATCAAGATAAAGCTAAAGCGATCTACGACGATTTAGGGTTTTCACCGCATAATCGGATCATCCTACTCACGATTGGGCCTCGCGCTCGCATACGGTGATCGTAAGCCGATCCTAGACAGGGCCTAAAACCAACACGAGGTTTATCCCCGGAACATCCTGTCTAGGGCTAGCAAACTACACCCTACACGCCGCTGGATCCTCCAACCCTTTGTAAGGCCTAACTATTGCGGATATTAAACTAATCCTTGAAGAACAAGGAGCAACCGTAACGGATCGGATCTACTAAACAATGATCAAGCGGGTGCCGCCCCTACACCTAAGATAGGTGTAAGGGCGGCTAGATGTATAAGGGTTGCACTACGACAAAGCATATGATACGAAGAACAATGCTAACCCTAACACATCTAAGATAACTACGTTGCTCGCCATCAAAAAGGCTTCAGCATCGAGCAACGCATGAACAACGTAATAAGCTTAGTGTTGCCTAGATCGCAAGATGCGATCTAGGCAAGCATGGTGCTTACCGGAAGAAACCCTCGAGACGAAGGAGTTGGCGATGCGCCGAGATTGATTTGTGTTGAACGTTTGTTGTTGTTTTTATTTCATAAACCCTAGATACATATTTATAGTCCGGGGGACTTTCTAATTCAGGCGTGCACCTAACCGTGCACGGGTAAAACTCTAACTTCTAACCGACACGTATCCTACTATGGTACAGATACACGGGCAATTTAGCCCAAATTTGGTATACAAGGCCGATTCATGTATTTCTTCTATGTATATTCTTCAAGCCCATCTCCAATCGCGGCACACCTCTGATCCGGTCAAATTCTGGTGATAACACATCTTCATCACCGCTGCTGCTCCCATGAGGAGGGAGTAGTTCTCCATCGAGGCTCGGGGCTGTACCGGTAGCTATGTGGTTCATCTCTCTCCTATGTACTTCAATACAATAATCTCATGAGCTGCCTTACATGATTGAGATTCATATGATGATGCTTGTAATCTAGATGTCATTATGCTAGTCAAGTGAGTTTTACTTATGTGATCTCCGTGAGACTCCTTGTCCCACGTGTGTAAAGGTGACAAGTGTGTGCACCGTGTGGGTCTCTTAGGCTATATTTCACGTAATACTTATTCACCGTTATGAATGGCATAGTGAAGTGCTTATTTATATCTCTTTATGATTGCAATGTGTTTGTATCACAATTTATCTATGTGCTACTCTAGCAATGTTATTAAAGTAGTTTTATTCCTCCTACACGGTGTAATGGTGACAAGTGTGTGCATCCGTGTTAGTACTTGGCGTATGCTATGATTATGATCTCTTGTAGATTATGAAGTTAACTATTGCTATGATGGTATTAATGTGATCTATTCCTCCTACATAGTGTGAAGGTGACAAATGTGCATACTATGTTAGTACTTGGTTTAGTCTTATTGATCTTTCATGCACTCTAAGGTTATTTAAATATGAACATTGAATTGTGGAGCTTGTTAACTCCGGCATTGAGGGTTCGTGTAATCCTACGCAATGTGTTCATCATCCAACAAGAGTGTAGAGTATGCATTTATCTATTCTCGTTATGTGATCAAAGTTGAGAGTGTCCACTAGTGAAAGTCTATTCCCTAGGCCTTGTTCCTAAATATCGCTATCGCTGCTTGTTTACCGTTTTACCTGCGTTACTACCGCTACCATATTGCCACCATCAACCACACGCCAAGCAAGCTATATTCTCGCGCGCCATTACTCGCTCATATTCATTCATACCACATCGTATTTCACTATCTCTTCGCCGAACTCGTGCACCTATTAGGTGTGTTGGGGACACAAGAGACTTCTTGCTTTGTGGTTGCAGGGTTGCATGAGAGGGATATCTTTGACCTCTTCCTCCCTGAGTTCGATAAACCTTGGGTGATCCACTTAAGGGAAACTTGCTGCTGTTCTACAAACCTCTGCTCTTGGAGGCCCAACACTGTCTACAAGAATAGAAGCACCCGTAGACATCAAGCACTTTTCTGGCGCCGTTGCCAGGGAGGAAAGGTAAAAGGTACTCACACTCCGGATCTTGGCTACTAAGCTATTTTTGCGCCGTTGTGTATGTGCTCGAAGCTATTTCCTTTAGATCCCGCAATTGCATCTTTTTGTTTCTTGTTTACACTAGTTTGGCATAATGGACAACAATGAGCTTCTTATTCTATTTCCTGATTTAAGACATGGATGGTTTGATGCGAAAATTTAAAAACCTATGGAATCTTATTTGCATGCTAGTAGTAATATTAGTATGAACGCTTTGAACACCATTGTTGATAATGATATAGAAAGTTCTAAGCTTGGGGAAGCTGGTTTTCATGATCTTTTTAGTCCCCCAAGCATTGAGGAGAAAATTTTCTTTGATGATACTTTGCCTCCTATTTATGATGATTATAATGATAGTGGTCTTTTGGTGCCACCTGTTATGGAGGATAAATTTGATTATGATTATACTATGCCTCCTACACTTGATGAGAATAATAATGATAGCTACTTTGTTGAATTTGCTCCCACTATTACTAATAAAATTGATTATGCCTATGTGGAGAGTAATAATTTTATGCATGAGACTCGTGATAAGAATGCTTTATGTGATAGTTATATTGTTGAGTTTGCTCATGATGCTACTGAAAGTTATTATGAGAGAGGAAAATATGGTTGTAGAAATTTTCATGTTACTAAAATGCCTCTCTATGTGCTGAAATTTTTGAAGCTACACTTGTTTTATCTTCCTATGCTTGTTACTTTGCTCTTCATGAACTTGTTTATTTACAAGACTCCTATGCATAGGAAGCATGTTAGACTTAAATTTGTTTTGAATTTGCCTCTTGATGCTCTCTTTTGCTTCAACTACTATTTCTTGCGAGTGCATCATTAAAACCGCCGAGCCCATCTTAACGGCTATAAAGAAAGAACTTCTTGGGAGATAACCCATGTGTTATTTTGCTACAGTACTTTGTTTTATATTTGTGTCTTGGAAGTTGTTTACTACTGTAGCAACCTCTCCTTATCTTAGTTTTGTGTTTTGTTGTGCCAAGTAAAGTCGTTGATAGCAAGGTTGATACTAGATTTGGATTACTGCGCAGAAATAGATTTCTTTGCTGTCACGAATCTGGGTCTACCTCCCTGTAGGTAGCTCAGAAAATTAAGCCAATTTACGTGCATGATTCTCAGATACGTACGCAACTTTCATTCAATTTGGGAATTTTCATTTGAGCAAGTCTGGTGCCCTAATAAAATCCATCTTTACGGACTGTTCTGTTTTGACAGATTCTGCCTTTTATTTCGCATTGCCTCTTTTGCTATGTTGGATGAATTTCTTTGATCCATTAATGTCCAGTAGCTTTGAGCAATGTCCAGAAGTGTTAAGAATGATTGTGTCACCTTTGAACATGTGAATTTTTGATTATGCACTAACCCTCTAATGAGTTTGTTTCGAGTTTGGTGTGGAGGAAGTTTTCAAGGGTCAAGAGAGGAGGATGATATACTATGATCAAGAAGAGTGAAGAGTCTAAGCTTGGGGATGCCCCCATGGTTCATCCCTGCATATTTCAAGAAGACTCAAGCATCTAAGCTTGGGGATGCCCAAGGCATCCCCTTCTTCATCGACAAATTATCGTGTTCCTTCTCTTGAAACTATATTTTTATTCGGCCACATCTTATGTACTTTACTTGGAGCGTCTCGTTTGTTTTTGTTTTTGTTTTTGTTTGAATAAATGCTTGTGTGGGAGAGAGACACGCTCCGCTGGTTCATATGAACACATGTGTTCTTCGCTTTATCTTTTAGTGTTCATGGCGAAGGTTAAAACTGCTTCGTTCATTTTTATATGGTTGGAAACGGAAAATGCTACATGTAGTAATTCTAAAATGTCTTGGATAATTTGATACTTGGCAATTGTTGTGCTCATGTTTAAGCTCTTGCATCATATACTTTGCACCCATTAATGAAGAAACACTTAGAGCTTGATAATTTGGTTTGCATATTTGGTTTCTCTAGAGTCTAGATAATATCTAGTATTGAGTTTTGAACAACAAGGAAGACGGTGTAGAGTCTTATAATGTTTACAATATGTCTTTTATGTGAGTTTTGCTGCACCGTTCATCCTTGTGTTTGTTTCAAATAACCTTGCTAGACTAAACCTTGTATCGAGAGGGAATACTTCTCATGCATCCCAAATCCTTGAGCCAACCACTATGCCATTTGTGTCCACCATACCTACCTACTACATGGTATTTATCCGCCATTCCAAAGTAAATTGCTTGAGTGCTACCTTTAAAATTCCATCATTCACCTTTGCAATATATAGCTCATGGGACAAATAGCTTAAAAACTATTGTGGTATTGAATATGTACTTATGCACTTTATCTCTTATTAAGTTGCTTGTTGTGCGATAACCATGCTTCCGGGGACGCCATCAACTATTCTTTGTTGAATATCATGTGAGTTGCTATGCACTGTCCGTCTTGTCTGAAGTAAGAGAGATCTACCACCTTTATGGTTGGAGCATGCATATTGTTAGAGAAGAACATTGGGCCGCTAACTAAAGCCATGATTCATGGTGGAAGTTTCAGTTTTGGACATATATCATCAATCTCATATGAGAATAATAATTGTTGCCACATGCTTATGCATTAAAGAGGAGTCCATTATCTGTTGTCCATGTTGTCCCGGTATGGATGTCTAAGTTGAGAATAATCAAAAGCGAGAAATCCAAAATGCGAGCTTTCTCCTTAGACCTTTGTACAGTGCGGCATGGAGGTACCCCATTGTGACACTTGGTTAAAACATGTGTATGTGATGATCCGGTAGTCCAAGATAATTAGGACAAGGTGCGGGCACTATTAGTATACTATGCATGAGACTTGCAACTTGTAAGATATAATTTACATAACTCATATGCTTTATTACTACCGTTGACAAAATTGTTTCATGTTTTCAAAATAAAAGCTCTAGCACAAATATAGCAATCGATGCTTTCCTCTTTGAAGGACCATTCTTTTTTACTTTTATGTTGAGTCAGTTCACCTATCTCTCTCCACCTCAAGAAGCAAACACTTGTGTGAACTCGTGCATTGATTCCTACATACTTGCATATTGTACTTGTTATATTACTCTATGTTGACAACTATCCATGAGATATACATGTTACAAGTTGAAAGCAACCGCTGAAACTTAATCTTCCTTTGTGTTGCTTCAATACCTTTACTTTGATTTATTGCTTTATGAGTTAACTCTTATGCAAGACTTATTGATGCTTGTCTTGAAGTACTATTCATGAAAAGTCTTTGCTTTATGATTCACTTGTTTACTCATGTCATTACCATTGTTTTGATCGCTGCATTCATTACATATGTTTACAAATAGTATGATCAAGGTTATGATGGCATGTCACTTCAGTAAATTATCTTTGTTATCGTTGTACCTGCTCGGGACAAGCGAGAACTAAGCTTGGGGATGCCGATACGTCTCCAACGTATCGATAATTTCTTATGTTCCATGCCACATTATTGATGTTATCTACATGTTTTATGCACACTTTATGTCATATTCGTGCATTTTCCGGAACTAACCTATTAACAAGATGCCGAAGTGCCAGTTCTCGTTTTCTACGCTGTTTTTGGTTTCGTAAATCCTAGTAACGAAATATTCTCGGAATCGGACGAAATCAACGCCCAGGTTCCTATTTTTCCCGGAACCATCCAGAACACACGAGAGCCGCCAGAGGGAAGCCCTGGGGCCCCCACACCACACCCTGGCGCGGCCAGAGGGGGGGCCGCGCCGCCCTATGGTGTGGTGGCCCCAGGCCCCCTCCGAGGCTGCCCTTCCGCCTATTTAAAGTCTCCGTCGCGAAAACCCTATTACGAACCACGAAACCCAGAGAAACCTTCCAGAGCCGCCGCCATCGCGAAGCCAAGATCTGGGGGACAGGAGTCTCTGTTCCGGCACGCCGCCGAACGGGGAAGTGCCCCCGAAGGCTTCTCCATCGACACCGCTGCCATCTCCACCGCCATCTTCATCACCGCCGCTGCTCCCATGAGGAGGGAGTAGTTCTCCATCGAGGCTCGGGGCTGTACCGGTAGCTATGTGGTTCATCTCTCTCCTATGTACTTCAATATAATAATCTCATGAGCTGCCTTACATGATTGAGATTCATATGATGATGCTTGTAATCTAGATGCCATTATGCTAGTCAAGTGAGTTTTACTTATGTGATCTCCGGAGACTCCTTGTCCCACGTGTGTAAAGGTGACAGTGTGTGCACCGTGTGGGTCTCTTAGGCTATATTTCATGTGAATACTTATTCACTGTTATGAATGGCATAGTGAAGTGCTTATTTATATCTCTTTATGATTGCAATGTGTTTGTATCACAATTTATCTACGTGCTACTCTAGCAATGTTATTAAAGTAGTTTTATTCCTCCTACATGGTGTAATGGTGACAGTGTGTGCATCCGTGTTAGTACTTGGCGTATGCTATGATTATGATCTCTTGTAGATTATGAAGTTAACTATTGCTATGATGGTATTAATGTGATCTATTCCTCCTACATAGTGTGAAGGTGACAGTGTGCATACTATGTTAGTACTTGGTTTAGTCTTATTGATCTTTCATGCACTCTAAGGTTATTTAAATATGAACATTGAATTGTGGAGCTTGTTAACTCCGGCATTGAGGGTTCGTGTAATCCTACGCAATGTGTTCATCATCCAACAAGAGTGTAGAGTATGCATTTATCTATTCTCGTTATGTGATCAAAGTTGAGAGTGTCCACTAGTGAAAGTCTATTCCCTAGGCCTTGTTCCTAAATACTGCTATTGCTGCTTGTTTACTGTTTTACTGCGTTACTACTGCTACCATATTGCCACCATCAACCACACGCCAGCAAGCTATATTCTGGCGCCGTTACTACTGCTCATATTCATTCATACCACATGTATTTCACTATCTCTTCGCCGAACTCGTGCACCTATTAGGTGTGTTGGGGACACAAGAGACTTCTTGCTTTGTGGTTGCAGGGTTGCATGAGAGGGATATCTTTGACCTCTTCCTCCCTGAGTTCGATAAACCTTGGGTGATCCACTTAAGGGAAACTTGCTGCTGTTCTACAAACCTCTGCTCTTGGAGGCCCAACACTGTCTACAAGAATAGAAGCACCCGTAGACATCAAGCCATGGAACCTTCGGGGCGCTGATTGATGAGGTATGCAGCGAGGTTTGCGGTCGCTCCTGCGACGGTTTTTGGCCGTGGCATACCCGCGGTGTCCGTGGTCATGAAGGACTTGGTCAGGTTCGACGTTATTTCTCTAGCGTCGTCTTCCGATAGCTTGGATAGTCTTGATCGATGCTTGCCTGCCCCTTGGGTACTTCGAGAGGCGCTTCCTTGCGAGCCTCTTCGTCGTTCACTGGATCGGTCTGCCGCAGATAGGCGTCTCTCGAGGGTGGTTTGTTCCTTAAATAATCGTTCCCGGTTTTTCTCCAATATAGAGCGGTAAGCATTGAGGGTGCCGACCGTGGTTCCTGCTGGGAGCGGCGTGTTGTTTAGCACGGCTGCCTTGGCTGCTGCCCACTCCTCCTATGCGATGGTGTGGTCGTTGTTGTTGTTGCTGGCGCTGTTCTCAAAACTAGCTCGCCTGCTAGAACGGGGGGTGCGATCTCCGTCTCCCCTGTTAGCAACATAAACTTGGTGTGCGCCGCTCCTCGGATGACACCTTGGACGATGCTGTCGACACTGTCCTCTCCCGACGAATACTGGGCATTGCAGATGAACGGTGTGTCGCTCGATCCCAGCCCGTGCCTGGTGTCGCAGTTCAAGCAGTAGTACGAGGTTAACTCCGAAGATGCGGGATTGTCGGATCCGACCGACATGGAAGACGCTGAACGGGGAGTCGAGGGCGCAGGCGAACCCGTCGAGCCTGTCAGACCAGCCGAAAGGTCGAGTGATGATGACGCGCTTGGACTCGTCGATCCGGAAATGGGCGATTCCAGCAGCCGAAGGATTCTTTCTGAGTTGACGTTGTAGTGGATGCTCCCGAAGGTCATCTCCATGTTGCCTTGCAGATCGGAGAAGGTCGAGCGAGACGAGTCGCTGTGCGGGGTGAATTCATAGGAGCCAAAGCGAATCGGGCTTCCCAGTTTTGGCGATGATGGTGTTGATGAAGTCGCTGATGACATGACGGGCTCGCCGATGTCCGATCTTGTGCCGACAAGGCTTCCACGAACGGCGCCAATTGTCGAGGGTACTCCTCGGCAATGCCCTCCGATTGGGGCTTAGGGTTGATGGAATCCTCGCAAGCCGACACGAGACATCGGTTCACGGACAAGCGGAGAGAGCGATTTACCCGAGGTTCGGGGACCTCGATGAGGTAAAACCCTTACGTCCTGCCTGTCTGTTCTTGATTATAAAGATATTGGGTTACAATGGGGTGCCGAATAGTTCGGCTGAGATCTCGTCGAGAAGCTAAGTGCTATGATGACCTAGCTCTAGACTTTTGGTGGCTAAGATTGCTAAGTTTTATCGTGTCCCTCGGCAGCCCCTCTCCTGGCCTTTATATAGGACGCCAGGTCTCAAGAGGTCTAACCGAGTACGACTAGGTTTACAGTAGTTTTAAATCTAATCTTTCCTTGTTCGGCTGTCTCTTTGTCTTGCCTGTCAAGGAATCTTCTGGTGCGCCATCCAAGTGGCCCGTCTTGCCTCCAAGTGCCTTCATGGGCCTCCAACTAAACTATACGGGATAGGGCAATGTCGGTTACCCGCAGGGTAATGCCCACGTCACCGTGTCATGACGAGATGATCAGGTGGCGGAAGACTAGGAGTGTGAGAGGGCTTCTTCTCTTCTCACACCTTAGTGGGAGTAGAAAAGCTCACCTTATAAGTCACTCTAACTTTCTCACAACTGTCAATGTGAGACTAAAATTTAGTCCGACGTAGTTCAGCCATGCCTATGAGCCAACAAAATTTTCAGAATTTGCATTGGCTATGGGCCTAAGGCCCAACATCAAATTCCAACAAACATATCAACAACTAAAAGACAAATGTACAGACGATAGAAGTGGAGGAAAAATGTATGGGATACTTAAGGGGTTGCTAACAAAAGAATGTCAGTCAAAATGTGTGTACCTTGTGCATGCACGGCTGTACGTTTGTAATCCAATGGCATCCATGTCCCTTTATTTGTAATGGCTTCGAATTTCCTATCTAACTTCATCTCAAGTACATCATAAACATGGAAGAGAAAAAATATAAGTCATAAAAACATGATTACATATTTTTGAATAGGTGAAATGCCCTGCCCTCTGCATCAATAATCAAGATGCACACACCAATTTTTTTATTGCAACACTATCATCAATAGTATTACATATCATGGATACATACAAACATCAACTAGCGAAATAGAAAGAACATGTAACTTCTATGTATCATGAATTATGTTACTGGACCGCCACCCACACCAACTGAATAAATCATGAGCGACCGTATCCCCATGGTTGCACCAAGAGGCATGGGCTCCCACTCCTACATAGAGTGATGATAGGTGAAAGTGCATCTAGGATCCCTACAAAGGTTCTCGATGTATCATGAAAATGCAATTAAGGAATTAATCCTCTTGTTAAGTGTTTAAGGTTTCGAGTTCAAATTTGTGGTTGGATGTGTCATTAGTGACTCTCAAAAGGCGAGAAGATGTGTGTCCTACCTTGAGCTGTAATGTTTGTTTTCTTAAGTCATAGCTATGTCGTGCTATATATCAAGAGGAGCACTAGGAGAACAAAAGGATATGAAACCATTGCAAAAATTCTTGGTCCATAAATTCACCTTCATGGTGCCACTTCTATTACCCTTGCCACGAGCAACCTTGCTTGTGATAGCCTCTAGATATTTTGTCCCATTTTTATGTTGGGGCTTGAGGCGGGAACCACCCAAGAAGATTTCGCGTAAGCATGAAGATCCTCCATCTTTAGGATCGAGGGGGGGGGGGTGTTGTTGATGGCTCAACAAGCTCGCTAGCTCTGCCTTCCGAGGAGATTCTATGATGCTAGATGTGGTCGTTTCCGAGGTATACAGGAAGAAGCCGATGAGTGAGATGCTTGACTTGTTCTTGAGGGGCCCTTTCCTTCGTGGGATATTTCCACCTTCGCCCGAGGAGTTCAATGGCTTGGATGACTTGGCCGGCCTTCGACTTCCTAATAAGGTTATCCATATTGATGATGACGATGTCCCGCGTATGCCTGTGAGAGGGGAAAACTTGCTCACAAAAAGAGAACATAGACAACAAGGACAATAGGCCGGTGACGAGACCAACATCTTACACCTTTGGGGCACATGCTCCACATAGACACACACCCACAAACTACTCGACACCATCGACTATTCCACCAAGATGTGGCCAAAGTCAAGACGCCATTATTCCAAGAAATGGTCCCACCTCCATTAGAACGACGAGCCAAACACTAACCATAACTATGCAAGAAACTAGAAAAACCAAGGTTCCCCCACCTCCTCTCATCGAGGCAGTAGATGGAGCCACGAAGGTAAGGCGAACCACAAGTGTATGAGATTCTAGCCAAGGACTTAGTAATATTAATAGGATACTCATACTTACAAGATGCATCTTCTTTTACAGAACCTCGTCCCCGTAATACCAAAGATTAAGCGAGAAGTTCTTCCTGGATGACTAATGAGAACAAAGTGCATAGGAAAGATTAGTGTTGGTTTGTGGAGTCAGGTGTAATAGGCCAATCCCCTACATGGTCGGGTATTACTTGATTTAATTCATTGATCCAGGAGGTCGTACAACTCCATAATTAGAAGCGCAGAAACAGTGACGAAAGATGGTCTAAACCTGGCTCACCCATAGAAGGTTGTTGTGATGTGAGCGCGGAGATACGTGTCAGAACACGATTCTCAAACTACCAGAAAAGATTATTGTTCTTTAGTTTCGGGAATTTGTGAAAAAAAACATTGACACGTAAATATAGATTTGATGCATGTGTGTGCCAATTTTCAATAAAAAAAACGTACATATGTGACCTCCAGGAAAAATAGAAATATGCAACATGTATGGTGAAATCTTATAACTTTAGGTACTTTGTCCTTTTTGGTAAGTTACATATTCATAATTTAAGTTTGAAACTTGGCCAGCACATACATGCATACATCCTATACATATAAAATTTATTTCATATTTTTTCTAAAAAATATATTTATTTCAATTTACTATTCACGTGGGATCAAAAGTACCTATATTGGACGGCGGCCGCTGGCTACGGTGGTTGCAGGAAACCCTTGGAATTGTTTTGTATTTCTCGATCTTTTAAAATTTTATCTGTAAATTTAGGATAATCATTTTATTCCGGTTTGTCTTTTAGTTTCCATATGTGTTGCTTCATGTAATTTGGTTTTCGATTAATGAAATATGTGGTTGCTTAAAAAAATAGTACCTACATTCTGGTTGGTTATCGTTAGGAGGGAGGAGATGTTATCTTCTTACTAGTATAAATGCCCGTGCGTTGCCACGGGTCATAAAATTTCATTTCTCAATGTGTATATATAATTCCAACACTATGAAAATTTAAAACAAATCAGGGATATCATAATGTGCTATAACATGATAATACCGAACGCAGTAACAAGACATCATTATTATGCATCTGCGTGGTTTCAAGTTCTAGCATATTGAATGTTTGAGAAACAATATAAACTGAAATGGCCTGCTGACAAATGGACTTGGCATGATTTGACCAACCTACCGATGGTTACCCCAAGTGCCTGAAATAATAAGAAAGGAGAAAATAGAATTATTTAATAATTCAGTCCTGTATAGTTGGAAGACATAAATTTCATAAATTAACAATGCTCGATAATTACATAGTATGTAAACAAACATTAACTACTCCAGATGTCAGTATATAGGACGTTGACTCTATTCAGAAAACATTGGCTATAGAAACATGGCGTAACCTTGAGAAAGAAAGAATCAAGGATCCCAAGCTTGAGAGGTACTCGTTTGGGGCATTTCTCTGTTTTTGTGCTTCTTCTATAAAAACCTGCAATCAAAAAGGACAATTTTCAATTAATATAATCCAAAATAGTTGTTTACTCATTTGACTCAACAATTGTATTACATATGCAAGATATTTGTCGAGTAATATCAAATCGGAATAATAAGATGTGCATGGCTCGAATGTATGGATTACCTCGAAGGCTCCAACTATCATTCAAACCCCTGCCATTTTGATACAATTGTCGCTTTGTATCCAAATTATCTTAAGAGATTGACCAAGTAACTGCCACTACATTGATCTTTTATGAAGACTTGAAGCTACGAATTGTGGATTAGAATAACATCGGGTGAACGGTAGAGTAACTTTTGTTTTTTCTCATCTTCATCTTGCTTGTACATCTAAAGCTGAACATGCGAATGAAGGATATAGCCAGAATACAAAAGACAAGCTACCCATTATCGATCATTGTGTTATCCAACTATTAGTTTATAGAATACAAACGACACTAAGATAGTTTAGAGTACAAACATGCTCATGGAACTGGATAGCAAAAAATACGGAAAATACAGTTCACGAGAGGCAATTATAACCCTTTCTACGCAACAACCATCACACTTATGGTGTAGATATACCGTATACATGCCCCGAATCGGACTTAACACATTGACACACTACTCGCACTTCCAAGATACCGAAAATGGATCAAGTGCCAAAATGAATCCTCAAAGATAGTTCTCAAGCCATTGTTGTCATCATATGCTTCACAACTCGATTCTCCATAACAACTCCTTGAGATCCTACTTTGTTGCATCATCCATCAGAACATGATTCATGCTGCAAGTGGAACTCAACTGGGAGCAATGGAATTAACAGTTTCACAACAATGCTTAGCTTGGTGCGCAGAAGTATGAAATAGCTTTAGGAATACCCATTACAGTGGCAAAACAAAGCATAATTGTATAAGAAGACAACTCTAGTGGCAACCTAAAGTTCACATTCAGACCAAGGGGTTTGTTCCTAGCGATCACACAACAGCGATACTCTGTTCCATTCAGACCAAGGGATTACATGATTATTTTTTCTTCACTCAACCAAATGATTTTTCCAGCTCTCAAGATCTTTCGCTTGCTAGCCTATACACAAAATAACATTTTAATAGAGGCATTGCTCAAATTAAGATTAGATGAAGAATATAGATGGGCATCCTAACACTGAGTGTCAATGAAAGGTTAAGCCACTTAGAACTTCTTCAAACATACTACATTATGCTCAGCCGAGTTTCATCAGGGCTCACATCACGACTTGAGCTTACATTGCTATTCTAATCTCTAAGCAACGATACTTTTAAATGCCAGTTTACAAAAAAAGGACAGAGCAAACATTATATCCTCTTGGTTCCACATTTCACGTACGCATTAGAAGATGGTGAAGACCTCCACGGTACTCCCGAACCGCCACACCTCGGCAGTGGTCTGCTGCTTCGACGATGCCCTCGCTGCCCAGCTTACCAAAGCTGAGAAGCAATATTAGCATTGTCACCAAGTACACCGCTAGATACATGCGCATGCCCCACCCCCACTCGGAGGAGCATCCATGTCGGAAACATTGACCAGCATCCCGGTATCGTAAAAGGATGCAACATGTAGGCCAACCATAATCACAACAATCATGTGGAAAAAACACCCACAGACATATCTAGTTGGTTAGTGTCCCAAAGTTTCAAGAGAAAACAAGTGAAACTTTGCTATTTCATCAACACATCTATTTGTGTATTCGGATCTCGTGGATAGTCAAACCTATATCAATGGAAACTCGTCAAAAATAGAATATCTTGCGAGCAAAAAAAGGTGATTCAAGCGAGAAATGATAGCTAAAAAAAGACACATCCGAACAAAATAAAAAAGAAAAGGCAGAGTAAACTCGATCATCTGGAGCAGATTTGTCTTTTAAGTCTGGTTGCAACCTCAACCTCAATGGTCATACAAATGTGAAAGGATACTTTTAAATGCCAGTTTACAAAAAAGGACAGAGCAAACATTATATATCCTCTTGGTTCCACATTTCATTACAAGGCTGGAAAATAAGTGAGAGATGCAAAACATACTTCCGTTGAGAACACTCAAAGTATTCCTACCGAATATTCAAGAAGACGTAATCAGCAACACAAATAATCACCTGTACCATAGTAGAGAAGGAAGAGATAAAAAAATGCAAAGGTAGCCTCGTATCATAAAAGAAAGTGCAAAAAATGCTACCCATCTAAACATGTAGCTAGAGCAATCAAAATTGTAATCTTGCAAGTAAATTAGATGCACGTATTTTATAGACCGGAAATGTGGAAAAAACATAAGAGCAAACTTCCATTTATCAAATACACGATTCTGATCATCAGTATTTTGTTAGTCCCTGGATAAACCAGTAATGCTCATATAACAAAATCATTATCAAGAGAAACTAACCTGTAGACACATCTGGTGAAAAGAATTACATTGTGAAATTATCTAACTATGCTTCCATCCAACCAAACTCCAGAACATAGTGTCTTAGGAAATTAACGCAAACGACGATATACAAGAAAAGAAAGAAACAAGGATTACGTTTCCACCCAACTACTTTGGAATTCTATATTTGCTTCCGGTCCTTCCATTTAGTAGCACAATTCTAAAAGCTAGTGCCACGGGCACTCAATCCACCATTTCAATTTCCACCACCCATTATTAAGGATGCAAACAGAAGAATGCATTGGTAATTAAGAGTAAGGAAGCCATCCCAAAAGGGAATGCAGATGAATACTCTGTGGTTGTGGTACTGCAGAATGTGAAGTTTGAGCTGAATATCTGGACCCTTTCTAAAGTGAAGCCTAACATGCTAATCGCTTAGTCAAATGACACATGAGTTATATATTATTCAAATGTTACACCGTTGGTGTGCTTAGCGTAAAGTATCTTGCATAGTAGAGTACCAAGGAAGAAAAATTGCCCCTTAGTTCGATCATGCGATTCATCGAGAACAAATCGAAGACAATAGTTTGAACACATAAAGCTAACTTATGGAAACCATGACCAAACAGACAGATAACAAAAATTGTTCGAGTATTTACACTATTCATAAACCAAGATGATCTCAATCAATGCTTTTCTAAGAAGTTGAATACCGTCTTTAAGACTTCCGTGTTAAGGAAATACACATGGGTAAGCATAACTAAGAGTCTTTCATGACAAAATATTGCTGGGACATTATAGCAGTCATTACGAATGAAGAAAGAGGCAAGGGCTACTTTTTCGGTTATAATACCCCCACATCTAATAAACCTCAAGTTCATGTTATTATGAATAAAGTACTCTAATGCAACAGAAATAATACGAATGTCTCCTATAACCTCACGCAAGAGGCAAGAACTAACTGAATTGCATTGATCATGTAGCATAACTGTTGCGGTCAGAAACCCACCGGCGGGCAGCGACGGGCAACACCGTAGAGCCGGGAATCTCCCAGGACTGCGGCTGGCCCTGGTCCCTCCGAGCGACGGCCCGCAAAGCCTTCGGCACGCACGTCCGATGCTGATGCAAGGGCGTGCCACCTGACCTATACCTGGTCGGGAAGGTGTTGGAGAATGCCTCACTTAGTTTCTCGCATGGCATACACGTAAACATTAAATACGAGCCTCGATCGGCTCTCGAGTTGTCTCGTGAATCGGCTCAGAGAGCCGATCCACCCATGATGCGTACGAGGTGTACGATCAGATGGTGGTCCTGCTTGATCAAAGCAAAGCTAAAACGACCTACTACGATTTGGGGTTTTCACCGCATAATCGGAACGTCCTACTCGTGATTGGGCCTCGCGGCCGCATACGGTGATCGTAAGCCGATCCTAGACAGGGCCTAACAACCAACACGAGGTTGATCCCCGGAACATCCTGTCTAGGGCTAGCAAACTACACCCTACGCGCCGCTGGATCCTCCAACCCTTTGTAAGGCCTAACCATGCGAGATATTAAACTAATCCTTGAAGAACAAGGAGCAATCATAACGGATCGGATCTACTAAACAATGATCAAGCGGGGTGCCGCCCTTACACCCAAGATAGGTGTAAGGGCGGCTAGATGCCTAAGGGTTGCACGACGATAGCATATGATACGAAGAACAATGCTAACCCTAAAACATCTATGATAACTACGCTGCTCGCCATCAAAAAGGCTTCAGTACGAGCAACGCATGAAGGACGAATAAACGTGTGCTGCCTAGATCGCAAGATGCGATCTAGGCAGCATGGTGCTTACCCGGAAGAAACCCTCGAGACGGGGGAGTTGGCGATGCGCCGAGATTGGTTTGTGGTGAACGTTGGTTGTTGTTTATTTCATAAACCCTAGATACATATTTATAGTCCGGGGGACTTTCTAATTCAGTGCATGCACCTAATCGTGCACGGGTTAAACTCTAACTTCTTAAACGACACGTATCCTACTATGTTACAGATACACGGGCAAACTAGCCCAAACTTGGTATGGGAGGCCGATTCATGTACTTCTTCTATGTATATTCTTCAAGCCCATCTCCAATCGCGGCCCACCTCTGATCCGGTCAAATTCTGGTGATAACACATGCCCCCTGGTTTTGAAAATAACATTTCCAAAATCACTCTGCTTTCCCTTCGTCGGGTCATGTCGTGGCGTCTTGCCTCCTTGACTTTATCACCAATCTAAAAAATCCATCTTAAAATGAAGGAATGTCTTCACTTAACTTTGCCGATAGTCAGAGTCAAGCACTCCCCAAAAGAGCCGATGGTATCACCTCGGCCTCTACAATAAAACAAGAGTGAGGCCATCCTAAATGCTCCTCCAAACGGTAACCTGCGCCCTCCGTCTGAGAAAGCAAACTCAGATCCCCAAATCGCCGCCCAAGCAGCTCCACGAATCTCAGATCTCAGCCGCGCCGTCCCAATTCCTCAGCACATCAAATGGCGGAATCATCCAACGCCAACGCCATGGTCTCCGGTCTGAAGGTAATCCTCAACAGCCTCCCCGTCACGCGAATCAATGTTAGGAGTAAACAGCAAACACCTGAATTAATGTTCTATTCCATTATCAATTTTAGGTTTCAGACATCCTGCTGCCGCACCCTTCTCTCCCAAACTCTATGTGTCTCGGCCCCCGTTCTTCTGAGAGTCCCGCTCACCTAATCTCATGTGAAGCCAATAGGATCCCCTTCGTGAATCAGAATTTAGATCTGACTTCCTGGGCCGACTGCCTGCGAGCCTGGCCTAATCCTCCCGAAGGTTGGGTGGCATGGTACAGTAGAGTGTCTAAAACACACTATGCTACCTGGGACTCGATAGGGATAGCCGATGCCTTATCATTATCACTATCTCCTCTCGAAAAGAACGAGAACATCTTGAAAACCATCGGCTACTTTTGGTCTGATGCACTGAACTGCTTCATGTTCGGCCATGGCCCCATGACTCCAACTCTGCTGGACGTGGCCATGATCACAGGCCTAGACATTTCATCCCCAAGCCCCTCTGCCTTTAAATTGCCAAAGGTCCCTTTCACCCTTTCCTCCAAAACAGAGTGCACAAGTTGGGGTGCCTACCTCAGGCGTTATATGAAAACCAAAGGCCCTGTGACAGAAAGAGACCACACGGCTTTCTTGAACTTCTGGCTGGAGCACTTCATATTTTGTGGTCCTTCACTTGCCCCAACCAAGAACTACCTCTCTCTGGCCTATGAACTCGCCAAAGGTACTCAACTTGGCCTTGGAAAACTGCTCCTTGGAGAAGTCTATCGATCTCTTCAACTGATGTCTGTCAAACTGTTCTCCCAAAGGACAATCAAAATAGGAGGCCCCTGGTGGTTTATTCAGTTATGGGCTCAATTGTACTTTCAAAGTCAAATCCCAAATTTCCCACCTTTGGCCACCTGCACCTTCCCAGATGCGAACGGGAAGGAAATCCGATGCACCAGCTATGGCCAAGCTCTGTACGATCTCCCGTGCAGCAGGTCGATCCCCAAGGAAGCAGCCGAGTGGTTCAAGATTTTCTTCCAAGGCCTGGACAACCCCCTGTTCTTCCCCTATAGCGAATCGGAAATCTTTGAGAACCCAGTCTCCTTCCGATTAGACAGTCTTGCCGATGACGCCAGCACCCAGCACCTGTACTCCATCATGATCTGTCCTTGCTTTCTCCCAGTTGGCATGAGTACCTCAAACAGGATCATAAAGCCTGGTTACGAGTCTTACCAACCGGTGGTAGTAGCCCGGCAGCTTGGCCTCGGGCAAGTGCCCCCACACTTCTTTCTCCACCACCTGACAGCAAGCAGGGCTGAATTGCCTGACATTATTACTGGCTAAAGGTGTTATACCTTCTTCGACGCTCTGGCCATTCCAATTCCTCATAACCTCCGTTTTACCACCATTATCGATGGCTTCGAGACCTGGTGGTCGATGTGGAAGACTCACGCTTTCAGAAGAGCTCTAGGACCGTTGCTGAAGCAACTTGATGCTGAATATGACGTCCCTGCACACCAGGTACCATTACATATAAATCACCTGCAATGGCTCATGATGATTGTCTGTAACTCGACTTTATTCATTGGCGACAACAGGATGGCCCGGAACCCACACAAGCCGACGGTTCCCCATTCGAGTTCCTTCCACCAGCTCCGGTAGTTCTCTTCTGTCAGAGCTCGCCGCCCTTGAAAAAAGTCATAATGCAGAGCCAACCGATTTCACCGAAATCGGCTCCCAAGAGTAAAGCATCCTCCGGGTCAGTTGCCCCCCGAGCCTCAACCTAGGCGAGGAAGGCAGTGAGGAAAGTAGCTGTCAGAAAAACCCTGAAGCGCAAAGCTCCTGTCCAAGCAAGCTTGCAAGTAAGCTGACTCGTGTCTTGACCAAACACATCTGCCTTCCCAATCTCTGTAACATGGTTGTACCTCTTTTTCCAGACTTCCACTGAAGAGAACTCCAGTGAGGGAGCACAGTCCAGCCCAAGGGACTCCTCCCCGGGCGATTCAGAGAGATCCACCACACAGAGCCAGACGGTCTCGCCATCGTCGGCTTCTAGGAAAAGGTCGACTCCCGAGCCTGCTGACCTTCAAGCTCCGATCAAAACGGGGTCACGCATGAAGCGTCGATGCGTCAAAAGGGCTCGCAAAGGCCCACGAGTTTCCTCGCCGAGCCAGGAAGTTTCAAATGTAATTATCTCAACAGCTCATATTCCACACCGTCCCGTTGCTAAATGGATTGGCTCGCCACTTCCTTTGCAGACTAATGGGACCTCCAGCGGGGACGTTGAAGAGGTACCGATGCCATCTGCTGCACTCGGCCTATCCAACTCGCCGAGCGTGGCTGACCAAGTGGCTGACCTGGCCCAGTCCACCGCAAAGCCGATCGTCACAACATCGGCTGCCCTTCCTTTCTTGGGGGAGGTACGCTCCAATCTCTCGGGCCTACCCTTTTCCTTTGTTGTACGCTCATACTGCTCTTGTTTGTCTGTCAGGGTTGTGATCTTTCAAGCTTGCTGACGTTCGATCCCGACTCCATCGAGCCAGCTACTTCCATAGTAGGTGAAGAGCCAAACCCTAGCGCGGTTCATGGCCCGCTCCAGCGTATCAAGGTTTTGCTCTCCTCCTCGGTCGAAACCCTGGTCGAAAACCCCGAGGCAATCAAGGGCATCCTCGAAGACATCCAGCCCCGTCTCCCGGTGACGCCGCGAGTTAAGCTTTGGCCGGCTGTGACTTTGTCGGTTTTCAGGTCAAGGGTGCAGTCGGCTCGTCAAAGAATTACCCTTCGCCGCGCCCAGCTCCCGTTGAGAGCCGATATTGCAGACAAATGTCAACGGCTCAACGAGAAGAAGGCGGCTTTAGACGCCAAAACCGACACTTCTACCCATAGTGTCGAACTCGAGACCTTGCGCAAGGAACTGGAGGACCTTGAAAAGAGGGTCAGGGAGACCAAACAACTTATCCAAGACAAGGAAACTCTCATTGCTCGCTCTCAAGAGGAAGCAAAAGGCCTCACAGCCGATCTGAAGACCGATCTGGCTGAAATTCGCGCCCTGAGCAGTCAGCTAGTGATGGGGAGGGACGAGGATGACGAGGCTGAGATCGCCGAGGTCGATCGAATCCGTGCCGATGCTCTTCACGCCCTTAACGCTTTTCTTCAGTAGGGTCTCTTTGTGTAACTGATGCATGTTTTGTTGAACTTGTTTCGCTGAACTTGTCTAAAGTCGATGGCCGTGCATCGGCTTTTTTTAACATTCTGAAGTCAATGTCTGTGCATCGGCTCTGGTTGCATGTACCGATTTTTTTTTTACTGGCCGATTTCTCTATCGGCCCCCAATATTTCTCCGCACATGTATTGGTGTCGCACATGTTCATCTGACTAGGTGCCCCCGAGCCGATTCCGCGGTGTATCTGCGATATCGGCTCGTGGTTAGCCAAAGTACCACATGTGAACGTCGGCTCTGTTAGGACCAGTGTTGACTTCTTCCAGCTCATCAGCCGACGTAAACCCATTGCCCATTAGATCAACGTTGAACCCGGGCAGAACGCATGGTGAGGATAATTTTGGCCGATTTCCGGAATCGGCCTCCATGTTGGTTGACCAATGAAGGTTTGGCAATGTTTCTTCATAGATTTTTGGGGCCGATCCCACGGATCGGCATTGCCGCGTTTGTCCGTATATATAGATTTTTGGGAAGTGTCGGAGCCGATCGCGTGGAACGGCTTCTCCCTTATCCTCGTTATGAGAACAGCTGCCCTTGTTCTATTGCCATTTGGACCTCGTCGACGCCACACCCTGCGGTCGTTGGTGGCGTGGGTGAACGTGTTATGCCACTTGCAGTATGGCTTTCCGTTCAGCTCCTGCACCGTGGGGATCTTGTGGCCTTCGGGTACCTTTAGCTGCTTCTCCTTGAGTAAGAGGTCGAAAATCTGCTCAGCTTTGGTCACGTCGAAGTCAAACCCTTTTGGAGGACCTTGTGGCTTAACCCACTTACTGGACACGGGGCTTGCCCCCGAGTCCATTCAGCCACTGCTACCTCTTGATCTCCCGCAAGCACCTTCATCTTCATCCGCCTCAACCGGGACCACCGCACGCTTGAATTTGTCCTGGTAAACATCCGGGTGGCGCTGTTCATATGCCGACAGCTTCGCACCATGTGCGCCGGTGAAGGGTAGTCCGCTTGGGAGGCCACGTCCTTGATCGATGATGAGAGACCCACCACCGCCAACTCGATCGCTTCTTTTTCACTTACATGAACCGAATAGCATCGGTTCCTAACGGTCTCGAAGCGCTGGATGTATTCTGACACTGTTTCCCCGCGCTTCTGTCGCACTTGTGCTAGATCGGCAATGCCAGCCTCGGAAGCTTCTGAGTGATACTGCACGTGGAATTGTTCTTCCAACTGCTTCCAAGTCCGGATTGAATTTGGTGGCCGCGATGTGTACCACCCGAAAGCCGATCCTGTGAGGGACTGTGCGAAGAACCTCACACGCAGCTCGTCTGATGCTGAGATCGTGCCCAGCTGTGCCAAATATCGGCTCACATGCTCGATGGAGCTGGAACCATCCGATCCATTAAACTTGGTGAAATCGGGGAGCCGATATTTGGGTGGTAATGGGATCAATTCGTACTCATTGGGGTACGGCTTGGAATAGCCGATTGTCCTCCTTTTCGGCATCATGCCGAACCGATCTTTCGAGATTGTACAAATCTGATCCGCGGTGATGGCTGCGGGCGTCGAACTCCGAAGATTCGCCGGGGTGGCATACTTAGCCAGCCATGCTTGCTTTTCCAGCTCCGAGCCAAGCTGCAGGAGCTGAGCTGCGGAGGTTTGTCGGAGTGGCGTACTTAGCTAGCCACGTCCGCTTCTCAAGATCCGTTCCCGACGTCCCTCCTCGCTGTTCCGGAAGTCCCTGTCGTTGCGGCTCGGTTCGAGAGTGCCCGATTCATTGCGATCGGCACGCATGCGCACGTGTATCCGTGGGGGATCTCCTTGGGCGCCTCATGCAAGAATTGGTAGTCACTAGGGTCACCACCGATCTTGTAGACGACGTATGCCGATGAATTCGGCACTTCTGGTGCTGCCAACGCGAACGGCAGCGGTGGACGGGACTGGAGTGGCATCTCTCCTTGGTAAGTCCCCAGAGCTGGTCCCGACGGAGAGTACTGATGGCTCATGATCTCCTGGATCACCCGAAGAGCGACACGCTCCAAAGTGTTCACCAGGCTCTCAGAATGGCGGTGTAGCGAGTGAGCCACCATGAAGTTGATCTCCTGACGCAGCGACCTGGTGCGTTCTTCTGACGGGGTGGACAGGTCCACTCCATCGAGCGTGCCTTCAGGTGAGAACCCTTTCCACCTGATGCCATGTGAGCGGGTTCGTGAAAAGAGCCGATGAGGTCGGCTTCGAGGACTGCTTTGATCTCGTCATGCTTCTTCTTGAGCTCCTCAGTCAGATCCTCGTACTTGACCGGAGTGCCTTCCGCCATCTCAGATGTAGATGGCGATGTGGTTGATGTCGAAGATTGTCCCACCGGGCGTGCCAGAATGTGTTGCGGTCAGAAACCCACCGGCGGGCAGCGACGGGCAACACCGTAGAGCCGGGAATCTCCCAGGACTGCGGCTGGCCCTGGTCCCTCCGAGCGACGGCCCGCAAAGCCTTCGGCACGCACGTCCGATGCTCGATGCAGGGCGTGCCACCTGACCTATACCTGGTCGGGAAGGTGTTGGAGAATGCCTCGCTTAGTTTCCTGCATGGCATACACGTAAACATTAAATACGAGCCTCGATCGGCTCTCGGGTTGTCCTGTGAATCGGCTCGGAAGAGCCGATCCACCCATGATGCGTACGAGGTGTACGATCAGATGGTGGTCCTGCTTGATCAAAGCAAAGCTAAAACGACCTACTACGATTTGGGGTTTTCACCGCATAATCGGAACGTCCTACTCGTGATTGGGCCTCGCGGCCGCATACGGTGATCGTAAGCCGATCCTAGACAGGGCCTAACAACCAACACGAGTTTGATCTCCGGAACATCCTGTCTAGGGCTAGCAAACTACACCCTACGCGCCGCTGGATCCTCCAACCCTTTGTAAGGCCTAACCATGCAGATATTAAACTAATCCTTGAAGAACAAGGAGCAATCATAACGGATCGGATCTACTAAACAATGATCAAGCGGGGTGCCGCCCTTACACCCAAGATAGGTGTAAGGGCGGCTAGATGCCTAAGGGTTGCACGACGATAGCATATGATACGAAGAACAATGCTAACCCTAAAACATCTATGATAACTACGCTGCTCGCCATCAAAAAGGCTTCAGTACGAGCAACGCATGAAGGACGAATAAACGTGTGCTGCCTAGATCGCAAGATGCGATCTAGGCAGCATGGTGCTTACCCGGAAGAAACCCTCGAGATGGGGGAGTTGGCGATGCGCCGAGATTGGTTTGTGGTGAACGTTGGTTGTTGTTTATTTCATAAACCCTAGATACATATTTATAGTCCGGGGGACTTTCTAATTCAGGCGTGCACCTAATCGTGCACGGGTTAAACTCTAACTTCTTAAACGACACGTATCCTACTATGTTACAGATACACGGGCAAACTAGCCCAAACTTGGTATGGGAGGCCGATTCATGTACTTCTTCTATGTATATTCTTCAAGCCCATCTCCAATCGCGGCCCACCTCTGATCCGATCAAATTCTGGTGATAACAATAACATAACCATTAGGTTGTTAGAACCATGCAACGGTCTCAGCCAATGTTTTGGAAATTTAAAAGAAATTGAACACCTCATGAGTACACATGCAACCAACCAGAAACAATTCGATTGCAGAGGACATAAAAAGTGGAAAACCATTTCAGTGAAGTGCTAGTAGGGAATACAAAAATTCTTTTTTTGCGAGAAAGGGAATACAAAAATTCAATTATGAATAATGTGAACTCAGCATGTCACTTGCTTCTGAATGATCACCTATGTACTCACCCTGGGTCCTAAACAGAGTCTGATAGATCGGGAAAAAAATCCACACAAATTATAGTCATATTCATTGGAGGATTTATATCAATGCTTGCCAAAAAATTGTTGGAGCTATCACCATACGTTGACACTACATGTTCAATTTACAAAAATGAGCAGTTTCTGTGCACCTCAACTGGAAATAGCCATGCGTACCATTATTCAGCTCATAGGCAATACGCACCAGGAATAATTTGAGCATGCCCAATTCTGCCTCCGCTTCTACCCGCAACATCGACGTTTCCTGGAACCTAGAAAATGTTCGTGTAGATCGGAGAGAGAGAGATTAGCATACTGGAAGCGAGAAACTGATTGAAGGAGAAGAGAGTGAATCGTGTGAGGAATGCATGTGAGGTCTGGACGGGATTTACCACATCAGACTTGACGATGGAGACCACCCCCCTCAGATTCAAGGTGGTTGCCGCGCAACTCAGTCCTAGAAGGCCTACAGATGAGCGGTCGCCACGGCAGCGGTGCGAAGCACAGGGCGTCGGGGTAGAGCACATGGCTCCACCATCGCGGAAGAAGGTGGCTGTGGATCTTGAAGACGTACGTCGGATACCTCGGGTAGCCCGCGACCTCCGGGACAACGAGCGGCGAGGCAGCAGAGATGGGGGAAGGAGAGGAGATGCGGCGGCGACGCATTGAGAGCGAGGTGCGCGGAAGGGGAGGAGATCAATTCAGAGAACATTGGGACGATTTTCGTCCGTGATTTGGGGATGTGGTGTTTTCTTCCTAGTTCGCAGGCGATGGGATTTTTCAGGCTCCGAGTTTATGGCCCATGCTGAAGCGGCCCAGGTAGGCGATTGGGCGGAAGCGGCCCAGGTGCGGAAGGGAAATACGACGATGACGACGAAAAGTTTTGACGTATGGTTGGT
Organism: Lolium rigidum; assembly: GCF_022539505.1. NCBI lineage: Eukaryota > Viridiplantae > Streptophyta > Magnoliopsida > Poales > Poaceae > Lolium > Lolium rigidum. Next base: position 137,589,452 of record NC_061513.1, on the reverse strand, counting down.
TGGGCAGAATAAGAAACCAGTTTAATCTTTTTAAGTAGTAGAGATTCTAGAACTAGGAAATGAGTGCACAATCATGGAAAAAAAAGGACAATACGAAGGCCAACCTAAATCATCCATTTCCTTATGAAAAAGTCCAAACCGTCCATTGTCACACCATAGATTATTTTTACTCGTCATGCCCACAAGGCCAGCCTAGTCAACTTCAAAGTCGCAGTATGGCTCGACCTAGTCAACCACCCCCGGACCTAGCTAGTTCACTTATCTGATCAACAAAAGCCTGGACGCCGTTATCCGACGAGCCGCCGTCGGCCAACGCCGCACGAGCCCTCTTCTTCAAGCTGGCCGCTCGTAGTCCGAACCCCTCGGCCTCCGGCCCGCCCATGACCTCCTCGATGGACAGACGGAGCGACTCCCTTGTCACCGGCGTCAGGCTACGGACGCCGACCCGGTACACGTCCACGAGGAACTTGGCGTTGATGCGCTGGTCGGACCACCTCGTGCACGCGACGACCGGCACGCCCGCGGCGAGCGCCTCCGTGGTGGAGTTCCAGCCGCAGTGCGTCACGAAGCACCCGACCGCGCCGTGCGCGAGCACCCGCGCCTGCCTGCACCACGGCACGACCCTGCCTCTGCCGCGGGAGGTGGCCGCCGCGAGGGTGTCCTTGGAGAGCAGCGCGCGGTTCTCGTCGCGCAGCACCCACAGGAACGGGCGGTCGGCGCCGGCCAGCGCCTCCGCTATCTCGGCCGTCTCCTCGTCGCCGGTCTTCACGAGGCTCCCGAACGCGACCAGCACCACCGACCGCGGCGGCTGCGCGTCGAGCCACGCGACGCAGCCGTCGGCCTCGGCGGTTTCCGGCTCGAGGAGCGGGCCGACGGGTATGACCGGCACGTGCCCGCTGAGCGCCGCGATGGCCTCGTGCTCCAGCGCGTCGAAGGTGTTGACGAGAAGCCATGACACCTTCTCTCGGACGCTGCCGAGGTCCGTGACGACCATCTGGCGCCACATGTCTTGGCTGGAGGTGTAGATCAGGAGGGGACGGAGCTCGTCGATCGCCAGGTCGGGGAGCCCGGGGATGGCCACCGAGCCGGACGCGTCGTCCGTGTCGGGGAAGGGTGCGAGCGCGTGCAGGTAGTGGTAGTACACGGAGAGCAGGGCGCAGGACTGGATCCACAGCATGGCGCGCGGGAGGCCCATGTCGGCGGCCACGGGGAGCGCCCACGGGACGAAGGCGTTGGCCACCACGCACGTCACCGGCCGCCCGGCCGCCGCCTCCCGGCGGATTAGCGCCTCCAGCGCCGCCGGTCCGGCGGCCGACAGGTGGCGCGCCATGTCGCTGGCGTCGACGAACCGGGGATCGTCGGGTTCCCACAGGTCGCCGCCGCGCAGGCGCTCGACGCGGAACCCGTCGACGCCGGAGACCTCGTCGAGGCGGATGCCTGCGCGGAGAGCGGTGGTGAAGGTGACCAGCACGCCCTTGGCGGCGAGGCGGCGGCCGAGGCGCATGAGGGGGTTGACGTGGCTCTGGAACGGGGTGGCCACGAGGAGGACGTGAGGCTGCACCGGCGTCGTCGTCGGCATCGTGGCGGTGGCCGTGGCCGTGGCCGTGGACCCGTGGTAGCTTAGCTGCCTTGCAGTCTTAAGTACGGCTGGATACAGGCGATCTGCTGGCGCAAGCGTAATACTAGTATGTTGGTGGAGTTGCTGAGATTTTAGATAGCGAAATGTGGCGGCTTCTGCACTATCCGACAGGATAGTAAGAAATATCTTCGTAAGATAAACGAGAAAGGAAGATATTGAATACTCGCCCACAAATTTAGCTCAGCTTTTCTATCGTACCACAGCACTATACTTTGGTCGTCAATGGTGATGCCGATGCCACTCTCTCCTAATATCAATTGATTAAACGTTTTTACCCATGTAGGTAGACGTCTCGATCTCGACGGGCTGACAGATCTCCGCTTCAAAATTTATGCCGGGGCTGGAGGTCAGGGCTCATTTAATTTGGTTTGCATATGATCTGAGGTGTGATGTGGACCCTTTATGTGTTTCCAAATGCAGGCACAATTCACTGCAGCATGCACCCGCATTTATAATTTGATAGTATCCTATAGTTGAGAGTGACGAAACCTAGGCCGTTTTTTCAATCTATGAAACTTTTATTTTAGACATGTTAGAAAAATTGGGAAAAAAATTATGACGTAGAGAATGTTGGAATCTATCAACGTGTAAATTTTCAGAATGAAATGTGTTGTATTTTGAAGTCAATAAAAATAACAAATCTTGATTTCATCATTAGTGAATAGTAATGAACAGTACACTATAATCTTGAATTTGTCATTTTGTGAGATTTTTTCATTTTTACTGAGGGCAAAATACAATGTATTTTTATTCTAAAAATTTACACATTGATAGATTCCAATATTCTCTACGTCTATGTATTTTTTTTCTCAAAATTTTCTAGATCTATAAAATCAAAAGTTTTGAAGCTTTTGAGAGAAAAGAAAAACGGGGCTACATGTAGCCCGGGCTACAAAAGAAAAGAGGTTTTCGTTCGACTAAATATTTAGCAAAAGTTAGTAACATCTAGTAAACTATATATTACCCCCATTGATTCATATTATTTGACTTCTCTTTGTCTAGATAGGGATGTATGTAGTCGATAAACATATCTAGATACATCTGTATTTAGATAAAATTGAGTCAATTATTTTAGATTGGAGAGAGTAATCATTATAAACTATATTTTCATACTATATTCATACGATATTCTAATCTTAATATTTTTCATTTTTAATTAAACTTGATAAATTTAATTTTTATTCAACTCAGAGGACGAAGCAAATAAAATGGAGGGTACCTACAAATAAATAGCTTTTATTATGCTTATGCTTCTAGTTTTAGAAGGCGAGAGCTATTTTTGTTGCCATCATGTGACGCATAACATCGATCTGGAGAGTCAAGAGTGGAGAAGAGGATGAACATCACACTGGTGGTGGTGGTCAGCGCGGCCAACAAGGGGGGCCACCGCTCCTTAGGCCCATTCAGTTTTCCATAATACCCCTAATTAAATGGCCCATTCCCATTGATCCAATGGATCCAGCCCATAACTTGATTTGGCCACCCTACACCTAGGTTTGTGCTCTAAGCTCTGCTAAAAAAAAGGTTTGTGCTCTAAGCTTTACATCAAACTTCCCCTCAAAAGAAGATTTACATCAGAACTACCACTAGTACATGCAAAAGAAGAAAGAACTGCCACTAGTAAAAAGCCACATTGAACATGGGTGAAAAGCTATATCAACAACAAACATATGGTATACCGATCAGGGCCGGTCCTGAGATTTCGAAGGCCCGGGGCGGAACTAAAATTTTGGGCCCCTCTTACTAATTACTATAATTTTTTTACCCGCATGTATGAGATGATGAAAAATAAATACTTTAAGTATATCCAATTGCAATATTCATATAATAGTAATGTTTACATGATACCTTAATTTTTTTTGCGTCAATTCCTAGAAGCAAAGTCACTGACGATGGAATCAATATCAATCTCGTCCACTAACTTTTTCTCGATGCATAGAGTTACCAAACCATTTAACCTCTCTTGAGACATTAGAGATCTCAAATAGTTCTTCAATATTTCAACTTTGAAAAGTTTCTTTCCACTAATGTAATAGTCATGGGCATAGTAAATAAGAGCTGATAAGCGATAGAAATATTAGGATAACAATCCACTTCTCTGACAAACTAAAAAATCTCCATAGCAGACATTGGTGTATCAGTATCTGGCAAAGTGAACTTCATAACACTTAACTCGGAAATAAGTGCATTCAATCAACATCACATGTATCAGGTTTACCAGATTTACCCGGCTGAGTAAAAGTTTTTGCAAATTTAGTGCACTGTTCTTGCAGTTGAGGACCATCCAATGCCTTCAAGGATTTGGAACTCATTAAAAATCCAAATATACTTTTAAATGACTGGAGTTCTTCAAATCTGCGCTTTAAAGATGTGGTCGCCATATTGACCATAACCAAAAAATAGTTAACTTTAAAATCCTCCTCAGGCCTCAGCTTGAAAGATTGCTTCCTCGCATTCAGTTTCATCAAATTGCTTTTTCCTTGAAGCATGACGCTTTACACGGAATAATTTCTCTACACCCAGCCCAGATGCAATATCCTTGGCGGTCTTCAAAGCAACATCAAATCCTTTATTTCTATATGTCTCAAAGTGAGTGCGCATACCTTCTATTTGTTGAATTGTAGAATCAATGCACATGGATGTTGATTGCAACTTCTTGCTGACTGTGTTTACTGCAAATAATATATCATGCCAAATAACCATACCAAATATTAATTCAAAGCTACCAAGAACTTTAAATAAATTATTTGCATCACTCCTATCCTTGGGTTCAGTATCAACATCTTCACTTAACGCAAGAAGAGCATACCTTAACTGAGGAGCTTGAAATCTTATTGCGCTGACACTTTTGATCCGACTCTCCCAACGAGTATTGGACAAAGACTTTACAGTTAAACCTTCCACGTGGTCAAGCAACACTTTCCATCTTTTGGTAGATCCAGAAAATAAAACATAGATCCGTTGCACGATACCAAAGAAAGAAACAGCCTTACCACAAGATTTAGCCATATCACAAAGAGTAAGATTAAGACTGTGACAAGCACACGACATATACAAAGCCCTTGGATTTACCTTGATCAACCTATTCTGCACTCCTTTGTTCTTTCCTTTTATATTAGAGCTATTATCATAACCTTGACCCCTAATATCATCAATAAGAAGACCATATGACTTGATGGATTCAACCAATACATTGAAAATCCCTTCACCGGATGTGTCATTCACTACCAAGAAACCAAGAAAGTACTCCTCAATTTTTACCTGCGCATCAGGCGTATTAACACATCGGACCAACAAACTCATTTTCTCCTGGTGACTCACATCTGGGGTACAATCAAGAATAACTGAGAAATATTTGGCCGTCTTAACTACCTTTAGAATGGTGCTTGTAATGCTTGAAGCGATAAGAGAAATCAACTCATTATAAATTTTATGACTAAGATAATGATAATGAATCTCTTTGCTTTGAATCCGTCTAATGTGGTCTTGCATTACCATATCAAATTCTGCAATCATTTCTACACAAGCTAAGAAATTACCGTTATGATCATCATAAAGTTTCTCACTGGATCCTCTGAATGCCAAACTACGTTTACCAAGAAATTTCACATTAGCAACTATTCTTCGTAAAACTTGCCTCAAGCGATCCTTCTCTTTAGTGATCTCATGCTGCAACTCCTTGTCAATTTTTCATGTTTGCTAAGTCTACTTCTCAATTCGTTTCAAGAGATCATGCTTGTCATATGATCGGCACTAACTTCATGTTCTTTGAGTCTGTCGGTGATATGTTTCCAATCACAAAACCCATCATGTGCCAAAGAACTCTTGCAGTTGATAGGATTGAACAACTTACATGAAAAGCAAAACACTTTGTCAACACTTCTTGAACAAACTAGCCATCTTAGATCACGGACCTCTCCATTGCTCATCTGTCTAGTATAATGCGAATATGAAAAATGTCTCTTCTTAGCATCTGAACGAAAAGTTATATTCTCTTCTCTGATACGACCCTTCTCCACTAACATGTCCCTTTCTTTGTTACCAAGAGTAGCCCAATTTGCCGGGTCATAAATATCCACACTAACTGGAACTGGTTCATCATCAACACTAGCAGATTTATCATGATGATCAGTCACATTATCACTATCCGCATTAACCTGAACGTCATTCTCTGTACCAACATCATCTTCTACATCAACATTATTCTGTTTCCCCACAACAACTAGCGCCAACTCATCTGGATTGCTTGAAGTGCTCGCGTTGCTCTTCAAAAATTTAAACATAGACCCTCTCTGTGATTCAATTAATTTTTCTTCTTGCTATTTCCTTCTTCTTTTTTTAGCACCGGATTCAGGCGCCCTAATCAGTTAACCTAGCTCCTACAAATAAGAACAACAACTATTAATCAAAATTTAGAACATAATTAGAGCAGATAGTAGAATTTCAAGAGAACAGCGGCGGCCGGCGGGCGTTCTTTTCTTACCTTCTATGCAGATTCGGTGTAGGGGGAACTGGGACTGCGGCGGCCAGCGGACCAGGCAGGGCAGCAGATCGTCGCAGCGTCGGCGGTCAGAACTCACGATCGGGAGAGCTGGAAACCGCCTGGGCGAGGGCGTGAGGCGCGACGTTTCTGTTCCGCCGTATGGAACCAACTATCGATCAATGATCAATCGATGCGACCTTGCCTGTTGGTATGACTCGTACGCAGGCCTGCTGGTACGTAAATTCCTGGCCGGCCGGCTGGCCGGATCGGCAACTAAAATAAAAAAAGAAATGCCCAAAGTATAGATCGAAGCCCATCTAAAAACGTTAATTTTTTTTCTTGCAACTTATAGTAAGCCTATATAAAATTTTTGGGCCCCTAATTTTTCTAGGCCCGGGGCGGCCGCCCCGCCAGACCCCCCCAGGGCCGGGCCTGATACCGATACAATCATGTCACTTATGTGGGAGGCACATCGGCAAGAGATACCACTTCATTTGTTTTGAGGTGTTCCAAATCAAACGGGTGTCCACAACTGTATGGTGCCGATTCGCACCCACAAAGGACACGACGTTGGTATACAACTGAACTTTGGAACCACTGAACTTTGGTCATCAATGGTGATGCCACTCTCTCCTAAATATCAATGGATTAAAATCATGTCGTATCTGGATATATACGTTTTTACCCATGTAGATAGACATCTCGATCTCGTGATATCCTGTATACAGCTGACAGACCTTCGCTTCAAAATTTATGCCGGGACGGAAGGTCAGGTCTTCAAGAGGTGTAATGTGGACCCTTTATGTGTTTTCAAATGCAGGCACCATGCACCCGCATGTATAATTTGTCATCCCTCCGTTTCTGGGATTAATTAGTCAAAGTTAAATTTAATAAAGTTTGACTAAATATGTATCAAAAGCTATATTACTCCATCCGATTCATATTAATTAACTCAGCTTTGTCTAGACATAGATGCATGTATCTAGTCGACATACACTCTTATCTATCTATCTATTATATACTAAAAGCAAAATATGTATAATAGAGACACCACGTTAATCCACATCACCAAAATTACTGTGACAGTTACATCTAAATTTTACAGTTATGATTAATTATGCATTAATAATTACGTAACATACTTAACGCGTCGGATTATTAGTCGCCCTTCAACATGTTTCGTGTTATTTCGCGGGGATACTTATCTCGTACTTTCTTTGATCGTACAATTAGCTGCCGTGTATATAGATTAGAATAAAATAGATCTATGGATTTCATGTTCACTGTTCCAATCACGTTACTATGCCAAGACTTAAATGCATAGCACTCTAGCTACAGCTATTTAAAAAAAAGTTAACACACACTAGCTAGCCAGAAGCCAATGGCAAGATAGGATGTACACTTAGCTAGGGAAACTTGAGCAAAACGCTGGTGGTATACGATCTGATCTGATTACATTATTCTTTTCCTTCTCAGGCACGTGCACTACACATGAGACCAAAGAATCTATTTACTCCCTCCATCTCATAAAAGGTATTTTTAACTTTGTTTAAATTTAAAAATCTAGGCGATATTTAGTGTCTAGAACATCTAAATTTAAATAAATCTAAAACATCTATCTACTTTAGACTAAAAGTAATATATATAATTAAAATTGAAAAATCATGTTCATCCACACCACTTAAATTATTTTAATAGCTAGATCTAATTTTTTTGGCTAGGATTTAACAAAATATTAATAGTTACGTAGCTGGAAGGTCCGGTTTGACACGATCAAATTATGAAAGGTACAGCCGTGCCGCATCAGCTTTAAATAGAGAACGGTGGTACGAAGCTGTATCGCGATAGGATGCAACTGATTCACAGAAAAAATTAACTCAACTGATTCAGGAAAAAAAATCAACTGCCTCCATTTACATTTAGAAAACGTGTACGTTCGGTCAGGGAAAAATCAAGCCTGTAATGGCGTAACTCTGTTCCGGGATTTATGTCTTCTCTGTGACGTGGAGAGCAACTCCAAGGATATTTTAGAGTTTGTCTCGAATTCTTTGTAGACAACACACTAATCATCTAAACTCGGAAATGACCGTATCTTCAGGAATTATACATGAACATTCGTGGTGTCATTACAAACTAGCGTATATAGTACACAACAATTTGGTAGCACGTATAGTATACATGAGGCAGTATAGTAGCTCGCCGTATTTGCATAGAACTCTAACTGCCTCCGTTAGAAAAAGAAGCCTATACTAGACAAATTTGAATAGAGAGTCCATATAAAATGCCGAGAGCTGTTAAGCATAGTAAAGTTTTGCGTGGAAACAATTAGATCATCTATAGAAGTTGCATAATCGAGCAATGGAAAAAAGTTAAGCATACCACGATTTATGCCCGCTTTGTTGCTAAAGCGCACAATTTTTCTTACTTGGTCAGTTTGTTTTTGGGCAGTTTACATACACGCAAATAACAAGTTGCTCCCAATTAGGTCATCCAGAGAGACATACAAGGACACCAAATAAAAATAGTCTATGAAAAACTGATATGTATATACGAGTCATAAAAAATATATCCAGGGCATAATCGAAAAAATATGCATAGAAACTGAGTGCAATGTGAAGGATAATAAGAGGATGTGCTTCACGCACATTTGAAAATGATAAACTACTCTCTACATCTCCAAATATATGACGTATAAATTCAGTAAAAAATCAATGCTTTGTTAGTTTGATCACGCATTGATCAAAGGGAATACCAATAACTAAAATATTGAACAACTAAACTACAAAATATATCTTATAGTGGATCTATTGGTATTGATTTTGTATTGTAGATCTTAATTTTTTATATATATTCCTGATCCAATATATTCAGACATTGCCCTCACATTTGCGGGAGCCACTATGCTAGTTTAGATAAAGTTGAGTCAATTAATTTAGAACAAAAAGAGTATTAGAATCATCATAAAATCTATTTTCACATTATATTCACATGATATTATAATTTTAATATTTTTCATTTCTCCTGAAACTTGATAAATTTGATTCTTATTAAACTTAGAGGAAGAAGTAAGTAAAAATGCAGGGATACTACAAATACGACATCTCAGATCTCACCTAAATCGCTAAATAGCTTTTACTATGCTTCTAGTTTTAGAAGGCGAGAGCTAGTTTGTCTCTCACTAGGCAGTGGGTAGCCTGTTGCCATCATGTGACACATAACATCGGTGTAGGGATTCAAGAGTGGAGAAGAGGATGAACATCACAATTGCGGTGGTGGTTAGCGTGGCCAACAAGGGGGCCACCGCTCCCTAGACCCATTCAGTTTTTCATAATACCCCTAAGTAAATGGCCCATTCCCATTCATCCAATGGTTCCAGCCCATAACTTGATTTGGCCACCCCACACACACACCGCCCAAATTTGTGCTCTAAGCTTTACATCAAACTTCCCCTCAAAAAAAGATTTACATCAGAACTACCACTAGCACATGCAAAAAAAGAAAGAACTACCACTAGTAAAAGACACATTGAACATGGGTGAAAAGTTATATCAGCAACAAAAATATGGTATGCCGATACAATCATGTCACTTATGTGGGAGGCACATCGGCAAGAGATACCACTTCATTTGTTTTGAGGTGTTCCAAATCAAACGGGTGTCCACAAATGTATGGTGCCGATTCGCACCCGCAAAGGACACGACGTTGGTATACAACCGTGTGAGTTATGGGCCTAGATTTCTTCCGCATGCCATGCAACAACAAAAATATAGTACATCTTTCGGTCCATTCAAAGCCTATACAAAAAATGTACTGAATTCATAGACATCACAATAACACGGATGATGTAGATAAAAACAATGGCATTGCACTACATCAGAAAAAATGTTTAAACATCACTTCACAAACTTGTAAGCTGAATGACATGAAAATTGCAGAAATGGTGGATTCGCAACCGGAAAGAACTGAAAAGCCAATTCACTATGCGACAAACCATATCTGCTGACTACAAAACTTCTAGATTTCTTATTCAGATGTTACACGATAAGAGTGAAATTGCTAATTTAAGTTGAATTTCTAATTATGCACACATCTAGAAACATAAAGAAAACACACGTAATAATTATGAGCCATGGCTTCCTTGATTAAAACAACCATTGAACTATATTAGGTGAACAGGTCTCGTGTTATCACTATCTAGATCTCATAAAATTTAAAAAATTCAGTAATCAGTACCATGTTTCAGTATAGGCAACACATACTTGTGACAGTGTTGTTTAAAGCTTTAGGGATAAACAACAATCAATTTTAGCACAATCTTTAGGGATTATATTTTGTGAAGACAAATTTCACAAACAGGATCTGAAATGAACAATGATAGTTTGAACGGGGATCGAGAAACATGATCTTACCAACTCGGGACATGCGGATGGCGTTCATATATGCTAGTTGCAGAATTGAATCAAGGAGTCAACCAAAAATGATTTTTTTTGTGAGGCATCACACATGGATAGATTATCAGTATATACCATCTACAGTTTTGGAGTGAAATGAAGTGAAAAAAAAACATGATATCGGTTCAACAAGTGCACACCATAATGATATTATTAACCCTGGAACCAACAGATGGATCTGTGGTAATTTTCTTACATTGGACTTCTGATGAACAACAAAGCAAGCAACTTCTCTTATATGTAATTAAAAGCATGATACATGTGTATGCTTGTTTTAAAACACATCTGATTGAGTTTTACGGAATTTTGATTTCTTCTATGCTTCTACTTTCTACTGGATGGTCTCCATAAGGAATCACACAAAGTCACTTGGTCGTTGAAAATTTGTTTACTCCTTTTAAGAATTCCGGAAACTTAGTGGCTTCCCTAAAATTGCTTACCATACCAAGAAAAAGGGTGGATCTCGAAATGTCAGGTTCCCGAGAAAGAAAGAAATTGTACAAATATCTGTGTAGATTCCTTGTACTTTTATCTCTTTGGAAAGAAATAAGACAAATATGTGCAAACAAGAAAATCTATCATGAAATGCATCCGAAACCTAGAGTCAAAACTTGCTTACAATCAAAAACAAATTCCCCTTCCAATTGTGCAGAGCTACTCGACGAACTGGCAGTTACCAAGTTCTTCTCCAAGCTTGATTTCCGCGCAGGTTACCACCAAATTCGAATACGCCCCGAAGAAGAAGCTAAAACTACGTTCAAGACACAACACGGTCACTGCCAATTTCGAGTGATGCCTTTTGGTCTGACGAACGCACCTGCTTCATTTTAGTGCGTAATGAACTCAATTTTTGCGCCATTTCTGCCTAAGTTTGTCATTGTCTTCCTAGTGGATATTCTCATTTACAACTCATCATGGACTGAACACATGGGACATTTACAATTGGTATTGCTCAAGCTGCGAAACACAATTTTATGTCATTTTAAGCAAGTGCACTTTCGGTCAGCAAATCATTCAATATTTGGGACACATTCTATCTGATCAAGGTGTGTCTATTGATCCAGACATCTGTTTCCATGGCCACCTAAAAAATACCCACTAATGCCACATAGTAGAGGGGTTTCTTGGGCCTAACCGGCTATTACCACAAATTTGTTCAAAATTATGGATTGATTACAAAACCACTCGTTCAATTACTTACCAAGAAGGGTTTTGAGTGGTCTTCAGCTGCTACAGATGCTTTTTCTCACTTTGAAGGATGTGATGTCCTACAAATGCTTTTCTCACTTTGAAGGTTGCGATATCTTCTGCCCTGTTCATGCTGTCCCAGATTTCAATATTCATTTCTCTGTTGAAACCGATGCATGCGAGACTAGTATTTGTGCGGTGTTAATGCAAAGAGGACACCCCTATATGAGCAAGGCTTTAGGCGTAATGAATCATAAGCTTTTTGTGTACGAAAAAGAGTTCTTAGCAATCATCACAGCTGTTGATAAATGGCACAAATACCTTCAAAGAGGCCATTTCGCTATACTCACTGATCAAAGAGTTTGAGCAATATGGACGATCAACAACTCACCTTTGATCTGCAAAGAAAAGCAATGGCCAAGCTGGTGGGTTTACGATTTGAAATCAAATACAAGAAAGGTGTAGAAAATTGTGCATTTGATTCTTTATCTAGAGTAGGTCATTTGTTTGATGTGCAAGCCATTTCTGTTTGTCAACCTGACTGGCTTCAAGAGGTGTTAAAAATTTACACCAATGATGCATATTCTCAATCATTGCTGCAAGAATTAGTTGTTCAACCACCTAATTCAAAAGGCTATTATCTCGAACATGGCCTCATCAAGTACACATGCAGATTAGTAATTGGTGATAATCTGGTATTGCAGACCAAAATAATATCTTCTTTACATGACAATGCTATTGGTAGCCATTCTGGCATTCAAGCATCTTATCAAAGTACATCTCTACTGTTGGCCATCTATGAAGATTGCCATCGAAAATTATGTGAATCAGTGTGTTATTTGTCGGCAAGCAAAACACAGACATCACAAGCCGATAGGTCTGCTTCAACCACTTCAAAAACCTAAAGCTCCTTGGCAAGAATTGACTATGGATTTTATAGAAGGTTTTCCCTTGTCTAACGGTGCCAACATTATTCTGGTTGTAGTGGATTCTCTTACTAAATACGCCCATTTCTTACCTATAAAGCATCCTTACACATCAGCTTATGTTGCTAAATTGTTTGTTGACAATACTGTCAAGGTACACGGTGTGCCGCTCAAGATTATCCCGGGATAAGATCTTTATAAGAAAATTATGGAAAGACATTCTCAAAGCTATTGTCATTAATTAATCTGAATTACAATATTGCTTACCATGCTCAAACCGACGGCCAAAGTGAGTGTGTGAAACAGTGCTTGGAACATTATTTGCGTTGTGCTGTCTAGGACAATCCTCGTTGGTGGAAGAAATGGAAGGTTTTAGCAGAATTCTGGTATAATTCAAGCTATCACACAACGTTGGGGCGCACTTATTTCAAATACCTGTACCGCACATATCCTTACTTTAGAGGTATATAGCCAATCTCTTTGTATTAGCAGATTTTGTGGCAAATGAGGACACACTGGCATATCAAGCTGAAACATAATTACTTCGGGCTCAACTGATATGATATTAGCAACATATGAAGATGTATGCTGACAAGAACAGAGTGGAGCGTCAGTTCATGGTTCGCAATCAAGTGATGTTGAAATTGCAGCCATATGCTAAACAATCTGTGGTAAATCTCTCATGGCTTCCAAGTGTAGCAGATTAATTGTAGTACTTTTCAATAAGAAAGGTTATCGAACCCACGAGGATCTGAATGTATTGGTTAGCGGATTTGACAAGCAAACAATAATAATAAAGTAGTAGTTTTTGTGTTTCGAGCGTATAGTTTGCAATAAAGTAAAATGCTGATAGTAAATTGCAATATGTAAATGCTCCCAATGAGAGAAATCCCAATCCTCTATGCAGCAAGAGGACAAGCTCAATTGGGTGCGCGCTTATATGAGACAAATATTCCCGAGGACGGCATTGATTTACTAGCTTCTACACAACATGGTAAATATTTTGTCAAGTTTCATTCAATTAGGGGTGGAGCCTAAATTAGGTGCAGCCATAAATATGAGCAAGTGTACCCCTTATGATGAGTCCTAGAGTCATTTTCATGAGCAAGAGACATAAATATCCCACCACAGAAATTAGATCATTGGTCCCCGACATAAACCCCTCTAATGCAACTCATAGTATTAGAAAACGGTTTCTATCATTCCGTCCCTTCCAACGCACATTCATTACATTAGAGTGTAGCCCTATGAGCCCATATAGGTGAAGTAATATGCAGTCAATGTTCGCACAAAACCATCATAGAATAACATAAAAGATAAAAACTTGACCTAATACTCATTGCACATCATATAGAATCATAGCCAGATCATCCTATGCCCTCAGAAATGTGGGGAACTACTCACAAGTGTCAAACATGATATGGACCAAAGCCATAATGGTTACAACACAATCTGAATATATAATCTCCCCACCAAATAAAGATAAAGTACCAATCACAAATATGCAACTAGCTCAAAATGATATCTTGGGTTCAAGTCAACACAAACTTTGAGGGAGATGAAGTCGATCTCATAGATGGAAATGGTGGTGATGATGGTGTTGATGGAGAGTTTGATGGAGATGCCTCTCCCCAAGCCAAGTAGTGGCGGTGATGTCGATAGCTTTGATTTCCCCTTCACCGGAGGCACCGCTGTAGCAGGATCTGCCCTCTCCTGGAGTAGGAGAGGACCTTCACCTCCGTCGCCGCCTCAATAAATCTCAGGAAAAATATGGCTTAAATTTTTGGGTGAAACAAAGGCTCTAGTATAAAAGGGGTCCCGAGGCTGGTTGGCGTGCCCGGTCAGGGCGGGTGCACCACTTGGTCCCGTTTGGCCCTCATGGCTTCCCTCACGTACTTCTTTCGCTCACGGTATTTCTCCAGGTGAAAAACAGAACATGTAATTTTTCCTCAATTTTTTAGGTTTCCAAAAGGTCCCTGAAAAAATAAAAATGAAAAGGGAGATTTTCTGCCTCCCATGAATTAAATACCAATAAAGAGGACTTGTAGAAAAGTTCCGAAAATCATCTAAAAATGCATAAATAATGGTATATAATGGCATATATCAATGAAAAATAAACATATATAAAAAAATAATGATGATGTAAAATGAACGTATCAATCTCTCATATCCGAAGCTTTCCTATAAATATTTTGGACCATACAAACTCCTGGAGCGCATTGGCGAAGTGGCATACCGTTTTGAAGCTTCGAACCACTGCTCAGGTGCACCCCATGTTTCATGTGTCTCAACTCAAACCTTTTATTGCAAACTACAGTCCATGAACTGCCATCGTCTCCCGACTTTATGGAAGCAACTCCAATTCATGTGGCGATTTTTCAGCGTCGGCTAGTGCGTAAAGGAAATGCAGGAGCGCCTCAAGTTCTGATCAAATGTGCATATTTGACTGACCATATCGCTACTTGGGAGGATTATTATGTATTCAAGACTCGATATCCTGATGCTACACCGTGGGAAGATGATCAAGGTCAGGTCATTCCACAGGGTGGGGGGGGGGGTGCAAATGTCACACCTTCTCCAGAGTCGATAGACCATGAGATGCCAACTGGTTAAGCTATTCATGGCCCAACTGTAAGAGATTAAGGTGGAAGAGGCATGGACTATCATTAGACTAGTCGTGTTTGGACCTGATAGCCCTGTAAGCATGTATGTCTATAAGAGATGATCCAGACAAGTTGTCACACGTGTGGAAAAAAAGTAAATAAACTCAATCTCATCCTATGTGTTGTCTGTGTATCCCATCCCCTTGCTCCTCTCATCCCACCTCCAATTTTAAAATCCGCTGGATCCTGTGATCACACTGTACCTCAACTCTAGGGACATCGCACAAACACACGAGCGATGCATCAGGAGGGGAGACAGGCTCGCTATCGCATAAGCTCACCGCCATCAATTACGAGCGAAGCATCAGCAGGGAGGTGTGCTCCGTGCCACATCATCTCACCACCAATGACGAGCGACACATCAGCTGGGGAGTGATACGTCGCAAACGTATCTATAATTTTTGATGTTCCATGCTTGTTTTACACCAATTACTATATGTTTTAAGGGACTAACCTATTAATAGTTGCAAAAGTGCACAAGTTCTTGGTTTCAACTTTGTTGTGCAGGAAATAGGCAAATATGGAAGGAAATAGCTCATTATGGTGAAATCTGGAATTTCCCGGAATCTGTCCCTGCTGAACACTTTTCAAAGATCGTTTCGAAACTCTATCAAAACGACGTCCAATGGAAAAGTCGTAAACTACAAAGTTGTAGAGAATTTCAAACCGAACAATTTGGACATCTTCTTCGTCCAGAACGGACAACGGATGCATCTGGCAGAGCAGAATTACTGCGGAGGTTCGTGCAGTCTCGGGACTCCGAAAGTTGATGACGTATTTGACACAAACTCTTTCCATACCTGGATATTTCGGCCCAACCACGAGTTTTGAGGCTCAAGAAGGACAGAGGGGAGTCCTAGGAAGGTTCTAGAGGTGCCCAAAAGCCCTTGGATCAAAGGGGCATCCATCCCATGGCCTAGATTGCATCTCCAACACTATATATTGATGGGAAACCCTATTTTTGGAGGCCCCCAAGCATTGTCACGAAAATCCTCTGTCAAGGAGGGGGAAACACTCATCTACACCAGCACCAACTCAAGGAAGAAGAAGGCTAAGGGGCGGCGCTCCCCCATGATGCCGGCGGCGGGGAAGGAGTCCCCCACGCCGCCGCCGCCCACGCCTCCGCCTCCCGGCGCTCCTCGCTGAGCCCTCCAACGTCTTCACCGCCATCTCCATCACCAACTTCTCATTGTATTCAGTGGTTCATCCTCTCACAAACCTCTGTACCGCCCTATGTAAACATGGTGTTTGATGCTATAAGTTATAATCCTATGATCTATGTCATGTTGCCATAGTTTATTTGTTCTTTGATTGATTGGTTGTTTCTCTTTGGTTCATTAGAGTTGTATGTTGATATGTTACCTTCCTTGGTGCCCATTATATTTTTGCGCGCATGGATCAAGCACCATAGGGTTGGTAGTACTTGTATACTAGAAGGGGGAAGTTCTGCCGGAGTGACAGAAACCTAAGGACGCGAACCGGATAGTTGCATGTATGGGAGTAAGAGGACCATTTACTTAAGGCTATGGTTGGGGAAACCTTAATGTTTGCTAGTATTTACGGATGTTTGCTAGCAAGCCAATCATATAGTACTTGTAATCCCGGAGGGAGAGCATGTATATTTAGCCTCTCCTACATAGAAAGCTGCATCGAAGACATTGAACCCAAGATATTCACTAATTGATCTTGGACAAAGCCACCACTATTACCACCGCCTTTGCACACTCATGGTACTGTTAGTTTAGTTTGTTTTATTGCTGCAGCACTAACATTTATTTCGTGTATTTTATTGTTCTGGAAAGTCACCTCTCATACCCGTTATCGCTCTAGTTTTATTTCCTAGATATTGCAAACGCTTAGTGTGCGTAGAGTTGTATCAGTGGTTGATAGAACTTGAGAGAATGTTTATCCTACCTTTAGCTCCTCGTTGGGTTCGACACTCTTACTTATCGAAAAGGCTACACACGATCCCCTATACTTGTGGGACATCAAGACCTTTTCTGGCGCCGTTGCCGGGGACCATAGCGTAGGTGAATATTTTCGTGTGCACTTGTTTGCTTTATCTCTAAGTAGTTTTACTTCCTGTACCTAGCTGTTCTCTATCTCTTGTATGGATAGGGAATGCAAATTACAAAAAAAATTAGTTGTACTTCTTATATAAAAAATAAAAAATATTTTCAGAAAAGAAAAGTGATTGGAAAGATGAGTAATGGTGAAGTGGGGGTCGACCTTGAACACTTGTGTTCATGCCTGTGAAACCAAAACAATTCTTTCCATGGAAGCTTTTCATTAAAAACTTGTATATAGTGTATATAGTGTACATATCCCGCTGTAAATAGAATGTATAGATAACCCCTAGTTTGTTATGCAAGTTTGTCACTATGCTGCCTAGAAAACAGATTTTCTGTGCTCCACTGTAGAAAATTTTAAAAATCACCAGAACGTGATCTTGATCTGAAATTTCTTGAGTGCATATTAGTGCTTGCTATCTAACTTTTGTTAGTTCTGACTTTTCTGATTTGAGGTACGTAGACAGATCTAATAATTCAATCTTTGCGGACTGATTCTGTTGAGACAGATTTCCTGTGCTGTGCTGCAAAAATTCGTGAAAAATCTCAGTATGGCATTTTGATCTGAAATTTTTTGTGCGTAGACCTGAGGTTATGATCTATCTTTCATTAATCATGAGTTTTTCGATTTGAGATACGTAACTATCTCATTGAGTGACATCTTTACAGAGTGTTCAGTTTTGACAGATTTCTATTCTCTTTGTTTAAATATTGTACTTATGGTTCAAAAGTTTCCTTCGTTTTCGACGTACGATTGAAATAATAAGAAACCTCAGTATTACAGTGGCTAAATATTTGATAGATTTTAGAGAAATTAGGGATACTTGAACACTTGTGGATTTTATTTAATGAGTACTAACCTACTAATGAGTTTTGTGAAGCTTTATGTGGATGCAGTTTTTAAGTTCCGATCAATATGGTGATATGAGATGAGCAAGAGGATGCAAGAGCTCAAACTTGGGGATGTGTAGATGGATCCCAAGAGAATATTCAAGAAGATGCAAATATCTAAGCTTGGGGATGCCCAAGGCATCCCCTATTCATCAACCAACATGAGGTTGTCTCCTTCAAACTCAATATTACCCATCCACATATAAGCATTGTATATAGTTGCTTTTATTATCTTTGGTTTTATCCTATTTAGTTTTATTAGGTTCTTGTTTCTTTGTCAGTTTCACTTATAATTGGAAAACAACAACAAAAAAAGGGGGTTTGAGAGCTCCATCAAATAATCATGCCCATCTTAAATGGCTATAAAGAAAGAGTTTTATGGGAGACAATCCAATATATTTATATTTCTGTTATTTACTGCTTTGTTGAGTCTTGGAAGTCATTACTACTGCAATGACCTCTCCTTATCATGTTTGTTTTGTTTTTGTGCCAAGAATTTCCTCTAATGGTAAGAAAGTGGTATTTGGGAGATTTGCAATCTTGTTTACTGTTTCTGGTTTGTCACAAGAAAAATCGCCAAAAATAACCAGAACGTAAGTTTGAGCTGCCAATTTACGAGCATCTTCCCCAGGTATTTATCTAACTTTCATTAGTTCAGAGTTTTTCGAGTTACGCAGCGTAACTATTTTTAAAAAATCAATTTTTACGATCTGTTCTATTTTGACAGATTCTTGCACTATTTTGCATTTGCATCTTTTTGCCCACCTTTTTGAGTTCTCTTGATCAAAGAATCTTATTGAAGTTGTGCTACAGTAGCTAATGCTTATTAAAATGCTTTTCATATGTCATACTGAACTTTGTAGATTTGATTAATATTATCATTGCACTAACGCTGCTAATGAGATTTGTGATGAGTTTTGTATGAAGGAAGTTTTCAAGTGTAGGAAAGAAGAATGATGAGATGCGATGAAGAATGGACAAAAGCTCAAGCTTGGGGATGCCCATGTCACCCCAAGATATATTCAAGAAGTACTAGCGTCAAAGCTTGGGGATGCCCAAGGCATCCCCTTCTTCATCAATAAAAATATCAGGTCATGTTTCTGTTCACTATATTTTTATTGCTTCATATACTATGTGTTATTCTTGGAGCGTCTTTATTTTCTGTTGTGTATTTTATTTTCAATAAAGTGGGCACCATAATATCATGTTTGTTTGGGAGAGAGACACGCTCCGTTTTAATTGTATGAACGCTGTAGTTTTCACTCTTATTGTTCAACGAGCGTTTTATTTTTGCTAGTACTGCGTTTAGCTCTGGTTTTTCACTCCTATTTTGTTCAGAGATTGTTAGTATGCTTCAGTTATATATGATTAGCTCTCTGATCTTTAATGAATATTATAAATGAGAGTTGTTTCAAATAAGTTGATTGGTGTTGGATACGAGTAAAAAAGTTTCATATTAATAGTGATGCAAATGGAAGATCCCCTCTGATGTTTCAATTGGGTTGAATTGATCATTTAGTTTAGACTTTTAATATCACCATATGCTTTAATTAATATTTTTTATCGCTATGCATGATTATGACCATTATTGCTCTCTTAGTTGGTCGCTATCTTTCTTTTTGCTAGCCTTCATTACTATACCGAGTATGATCTCTACTCGTGCATCCAACCACCAAAAACCAAAATATGCCAAAAGTGTCCACCATACCTACCTATATGTGGTATTTCATCGCCACTCCAAGTAAATTTACATGTGCTACCTTTAAAACCATCAAAATAATTCCTTGTTTTTGCAATACATAGCTCATGGGAAAGTAGCCTAAAAAAATATTGTGGTGAGGAATATGTCACTTATGTATCTTAGTTAAGCTGCTTGTTGTGTGGCAACCATGCTGACATGGGGACACCATCATCATATTTTTGATAAATATCATGTTAGTTACTATGCATGTCCGTCTTGTCTGAAGTAAAGGAGATAACCATGATAAAAGGTTAGAGAATGCATATTGTTAGAGAAGAACATTGGGCCGCTAACCAAAGCCATGTTTACATGGTGGAAGTTTCAGCATGGACATTAAAACCTCAAAAATCTCTTATGAGAAATTTATGTTGCCAAAAGCTTTAAGCTTAAAGAGGAGTTCATTTGTCTGTTGTCCATGTTGTCCCGGTATGGATGTCTAAGTTGAGAATAATCAAAAGCGAGAAATCCAATGCGAACTTTCTCCTTAGACCTTTGTACAGGTGGCATGGAGGTACCCCTTTGTGAAACTTGGTTGAAACATATGTAATACGATGATAATCCATGAAAATCCGAGCTAATTAGGACAAGGTGCGGGCACTATTAGTATTCGATGCATGAGGCTTGCAACTTATAGGAAGTTTTATACATAACCTATATTACTTATTGCTACCGTTGATATAATTGCCTCTCTTAAAAGTTTATATCTCTATGTTTTCAAAATAAAAAGCTCTAGCACATGTTTAATCTCTGCTTCCCTCTGCGAAGGGTCATTCTTTTACTTTTATGTCGAGTCTTCATCTTCTAAGTTATATGCACCGTCTTATGAGAGCATAGTTGTCATTCTTAGTTCTATGTGCATGGTCCCAAAATTATTATTGAATCATGAATGTGTTATTAATTGTTCTTAAATTATTTATATCTAGTCATCCTTTGAACTTTGAAGGTGCATGTCACCTCAAAAATTATTCTTTTTATCACTTACCTACTCGAGGACGAGCAGGAGTTAAGCTTGGGGATGTTGATACGTCGCAAACGTATCTATAATTTTGATTTTCCATGCTTGTTTTACACCAATTACTATATGTTTTAAGGGACTAACCTATTAATAGTTGCAAAAGTGCACAAGTTCTTGGTTTCAACTTTGTTGTGCAGGAAATATGCAAATATGGAAGGAAATAGCTCATTATGGTGAAATCTGGAATTTCCCGGAATCTGTCCTTGCTGAACACTTTTCAAAGATCGCTTCGAAACTCTATCAAAACGACGTCCAATGGAAAAGTCGTAAACTACAAAGTTGTAGAAAATTTCAAACCGAACAATTTGGACATCTTATTCGTCCAGAACGGACAACGGATGCATCCGGCAGAGCAGAATTACTGCGGAGGTTCGTGCAGTCTTGGGACTCCGAAAGTTGGTGACGTATTTGATACAAACTCTTTCCATACCTGCATATTTCGGCCCAACCACAAGTTGTGAGGCTCATGAAGGAAACAGGGGAGTCCTAGGAAGGTTCTAGAGGTGCCCAAGAGCCTGGCGCGTAGTTGACGTGGGAGTTAGAAATCTTTGTGGTGTAGCTTTTCTTCAGTTTCACCGGCAACGGCGCCAGAAAAAAGCTTGATGGCGTGTATTTCACACGTTCATTGGGCAACCCCAAGAGGAAGGTATGATGCGCACAGCAGCAAGTTTTCCCTCAGAAAGAAACCAAGGTTTATCGAACCAGGAGGAGCCAAGAAGCACGTTGAAGGTTGATGGCGGCGGGATGTAGTGCGGCGCAACACCAGAGATTCCAGCGCCAACGTGGAACCTGCACAACACAACCAAAGTACTTTGCCCAAACGAAACAGTGAGGTTGTCAATCTCACCGGCTTGCTGTAACAAAGGATTAACCGAATTGTGTGGAAGATGATTGTTTGCAGAGAAAACAGTAAAAACAAGTATTGCAGCAGATTTGTATTTCGAGTATTAAAGAATGGACCGGGGTCCACGAGTTCACTAGAGGTGTCTCTCCCATAAGATAAAAGCATGTTGGGTGAACAAATTACAGTCGGGCAATTGACAAATAGAGAGGGCATAACAATGCACATACATGTCATGATAAGTATAGTGAGATTTAATTGGGCATTACGACAAAGTACATAGACCGCCATCTAACTGCATCTATGCCTAAAAAGTCCACCTTCGGGTTATCGTCCGAACCCCTTCCGGTATTAAGTTGCAAAGCAACGAGACAATTGCATTAAGTATGGTGCGTAATGTAATCAACAACTACATCCTCGGACATAGCGCCAATGTTTTATCCCTAGTGGCAACGAGCACAACACAACCTTAGAACTTTTCGTCACTCGTCCCGGTGTCAATGCGGGCATGAACCCACTATCGAGCATAAATACTCCCTCTTGAAGTTAAGAGCAAAAACTTGGCCGAGCCTCTACTAATAACGGAGAGCATGCAAGATCATAAACAACACATATGCAATAACTTGATAATTAACATAACATGGTATTCTCTATCCATCGGATCCCGACAAACACAACATAGAGTATTACGGATAGATGATCTTGATCATGTTAGGCAGCTCACAAGATCTAACAATGAAGCACAATGAGGAGAAGACAACCATCTAGCTACTGCTATGGACCCATAGTCCAGGGGTGAACTACTCACTCATCACTCCGGAGGCGACCATGGCGGTGTAGAGTCCTCCGGGAGATGAATCCCCTCTCCGGCGAGTGCCGGAGGAGATCTCCGAAATCCCCCGAGATGGGATCGGCGGCGGCGGCGTCTCGGTAAGGTTTTCCGTATCGTGGTTTTTCGCATCGGGGTTTCGCGACGGAGGCTTTAAGTAGGCGGAAGGGCGAGTCGGAGGGCTGACGAGGGGCCCACACCACAGGGCGGCGCGAGCCCCCCCTTGGCCGCGCCGCCTTGTGGTCTGGCCACCTCGTGGCCCCACTTCGTATGCTCTTCGGTCTTCTGGAAGGTTCGTGGCGAAATAGGCCCCTGGGTCTTTGTTTCGTCCAATTCCGAGAATATTTCGTTACTAGGATTTACTGAAACCAAAAACAGCAGAAAACAGACAATCGGCACTTCGGCATCTTGTTAATAGGTTAGTTCCAGAAAATGCACAAATATGACATAAAGTGTGCATAAAACATGTAGGTATCATCAATAATATGGCATAGAACATAAGAAATTATCGATACGTCGGAGACGTATCAGAGCCCTTGGATCAAAGGGGCATCCATCCCATGGCCTAGATTGCATCTCCAACACTATATATTGATGGGAAACCCTAATTTTGGAGGCCCCCAAGCATTGTCACGAAAATCCTCCTCCTTGGCAGCAGCCAAGGAGGGGAAACACTCATCTACACCAGCACCAACTCAAGGAAGAAGAAGGCTAAGGGGCGGCGCTCCCCCATGATGCCGGCGGCGGGGAAGGAGTCCCCCGCGCCGCCGCCGCCGCCCACGCCTCCGCCTCCCGGCGCTCCTCGCCGAGCCCTCCAACGTCTTCACCGCCATCTCCATCACCAACTCCTCATTGTATTCAGTGGTCCATCCTCTCACAAACCTCTGTACCGCCCTATGTAAACATGGTGTTTGACGCTATAAGTTATAATCCTATGATCTATGTCATGTTGCCATAGTTTATTTGTTCTTTGATTGATTGGTTGTTTCTCTTTGGTTCATTAGAGTTGTATGTTGATATGTTACCGTCCTTGGTGCCCATTATATTTTTGCGCGCATAGATCAAGCACCATAGGGTTGGTAGTACTTGTATACTAGAAGGGGGAAGTTCTGCCGGAGTGACAGAAACCTAAGGACGCGAACCGGATAGTTGCATGTATGGGAGTAAGAGGACCATTTACTTAAGGCTATGGTTGGGAAAACCTTAATGTTTGCTAGTATTTACGGATGTTTGCTAGCAAGCCAATCATATAGTACTTGTAATCCCGGAGGGAGAGCAAGTATGTTTAGCCTCTCCTACATAGAAAGCTGCATCGAAGACATTGAACCCAAGATATTCACTAATTGATCTTGGACAAAGCCACCACTATTACCACCGCCTTTGCACACTCATGGTACTGTTAGTTTAGTTTGTTTTATTGCTGTAGCACTAACATTTATTTCGTGTATTTTATTGTTCTGCAAAGTCACCTCTCATACCCGTTATCGCTCTAGTTTTATTTCCTAGATATTGCAAACGCTTAGTGTGCGTAGAGTTGTATCAGTGGTTGATAGAACTTGAGAGAATGTTTATCCTACCTTTAGCTTCTCGTTGGGTTCGACACTCTTACTTATCGAAAAGGCTACACACGATCCCCTATACTTGTGGGACATCAAGACCTTTTCTGGCGCCGTTGCCGGGGACCATAGCGTAGGTGAATATTTTCGTGTGCACTTGTTTGCTTTATCTCTAAGTAATTTTACTTCCTGTACCTAGCTGTTCTCTATCTCTTGTATGGATAGGTAATGCAAATTACAAAAAAAATTAGTTGTACTTCTTATATAAAAAATAAAAAATATTTTCAGAAAAGAAAAGTGATTGGAAAGATGAGTAATGGTGAAGTGGGGGTCGACCTTGAACACTTGTGTTCATGCCTGTGAAACCAAAACAATTCTTTCCATGGAAGATTTTCATTAAAAACTTGTATATAGTGTATATAGTGTACATATCCCGCTGTAAATAAAATGTATAGATAACCCCTAGTTTGTTATGCAAGTTTGTCACTATGCTGCCTAGAAAACAGATTTCCTGTGCTCCACTGTAGAAAATTTTAAAAATCACCAGAACGTGATCTTGATCTGAAATTTCTTGAGTGCATATTAGTGCTTGCTATCTAACTTTTGTTAGTTCTGACTTTTCTAATTTGAGGTACGTAGACAGATCTAATAATTCAATCTTTACGGACTGATTCTGTTGAGACAGATTTCCTGTGTTGTGCTGCAAAAATTCGTGAAAAATCTCAGTATGGCATTTTGATCTGAAATTTTTTGTGCGTAGACCTGAGGTTATGATCTGTCTTTCATTAATCATGAGTTTTTCGATTTGAGATACGTAACTATCTCATTGAGTGACATCTTTACAGAGTGTTCAGTTTTGACAGATTTCTATTCTCTTTGTTTAAATATTGTACTTATGATTCAAAAGTTTCCTTCGTTTTCGACGTACGATTGAAATAATAAGAAACCTCAGTATTACAGTGGCTAAATATTTGATAGATTTTATAAAAATTTGGGATACTTGAACACTTGTGGATTTTATTTAATGAGTACTAACCTACTAATGAGTTTTGTGAAGCTTTATGTGGATGCAGTTTTTAAGTTCCGATCAATATGGTGATATGAGATGAGCAAGAGGATGCAAGAGCTCAAACTTGGGGATGTGTAGATGGATCCCAAGAGAATATTCAAGAAGATGCAAATATCTAAGCTTGGGGATGCCCAAGGCATCCCCCTATTCATCAACCAACATGAGGTTGTCTCCTTCAAACTCAATATTACCCATCCACATGTAAGCATTGTATATAGTTGCTTTTATTATCTTTGGTTTTATCCTATTTAGTTTTATTAGGTTCTTGTTTCTTTGTCAGTTTCACTTATAATTGGAAAACAACAACAAAAAAGGGGGTTTGAGAGCTCCATCAAATAATCATGCCCATCTTAAATGGCTATAAAGAAAGAGTTTTATGGGAGACAATCCAATATATTTATATTTCTGTTATTTACTGCTTTGTTGAGTCTTGGAAGTCATTACTACTGTAATGACCTCTCCTTATCATGTTTGTTTTGTTTTTGTGCCAAGAATTTCCTCTAATGGTAAGAAAGTGGTATTTGGGAGATTTGCAATCTTGTTTACTGTTTCTGGTTTGTCACGAGAAAAATCGCCAAAAATAACCAGAACGTAAGTTTGAGCTGCCAATTTACGAGCATCTTCCCCAGGTATTTATCTAACTTTCATTAGTTCAGAGTTTTTCGAGTTACGCAGCGTAACTATTTTTCAAAAATCAATTTTTACGATCTGTTCTATTTTGACAGATTCTTGCACTGTTTTGCATTTGCATCTTTTTGCCCACCTTTTTGAGTTCTCTTGATCAAAGAACCTTATTGAAGTTGTGCTAAAGTAGCTAATGCTTATTAAAGTTGTATGTTGATATGTTACCGTCCTTGGTGCCCATTATATTTTTGCGCGCATGGATCAAGCACCATAGGGTTGGTAGTACTTGTATACTAGAAGGGGGAAGTTCCGCCGGAGTGACGGAAACCTAAGGACGCGAACCGGATAGTTGCATGTATGGGAGTAAGAGGACCATTTACTTAAGGCTATGGTTGGGGAAACCTTAATGTTTGCTAGTATTTACGGATGTTTGCTAGCAAGCCAATCATATAGTACTTGTAATCCCGGAGGGAGAGCATGTATATTTAGCCTCTCCTACATAGAAAGCTGCATCGAAGACATTGAACCCAAGATATTCACTAATTGATCTTGGACAAAGCCACCACTATTACCACCGCCTTTGCACACTCATGGTACTGTTAGTTTAGTTTGTTTTATTGCTGCAGCACTAACATTTATTCCGTGTATTTTATTGTTCTGCAAAGTCATCTCTCATACCCGTTATCGCTCTAGTTTTATTTCCTAGATATTGCAAACGCTTAGTGTGCGTAGAGTTGTATCAGTGGTTGATAGAACTTGAGAGAATGTTTATCCTACCTTTAGCTCCTCGTTGGGTTCGACACTCTTACTTATCGAAAAGGCTACACACGATCCCCTATACTTGTGGGACATCAGGGAGGCATGTTCTGTGCTGCATCAGCTTACGAAGGGCACATCGGACATCGATGCACCCCCTCCATCGACTGGCCATGTCCGATCAGAGGCCGTCGCGCGGGGTCGAGTGATGCATGTAAAATACAGACACGAACGTATAGTTTATGGTACTAAAATCCTTATTGTATTGCAACTTAGTTATATTTATTGGAACTAACCAATTAATAGTTGCAAAAGTATTACTCCCTCCGTCCCGGTTCACAAGGCTCATATAAATTTGCACCGCGACCAAGGCAACATTTGATTGGACGCTAAAACTCTTCTCAGCACTTGTCTCTCTCCAATCAGTTGCACTCGTTAATTAATAGGAATGCTAACAGTCACGCATGCACCCCAACCCCACATAAAAACTCGTTCCATTTACACCCCTACCTGCATGCAATGGTTGTTTCAGCGAGCATAAAAAGAAGAAAGAGAAGGTAGAGAGTAATTAGAGGGAGTTCATACTTGTAATTTAATGCATGCATGCCTTAGTGAGAAGGTATTGTGGGACAAATGTTTTTTCAGATTAGGCCTTGTGAACCGGGACGGATGGATCGGAGTAGTTGAAAATCCAAATAAAAGTCCAAGGAAGAAGAAGGGGAAAGGGGCCGCTGCCCCTACGGCAGCCGCCGCCCCTTGGGCCGCCTCCCTCCTGAAAGGGGCGCCACGCCAGAGCTGCCTCATCTCCTTCACGGGTTGCTCCTCTTCATCACCAACGTCTTCACCAACATCCCCAACACCATCTTCATCTACCCTGTGTAATATTTTGGCAAACATGATGTGTGAGGCAATCTATCGTTTTTTCATGATGTATATACCTCTATGTCTTTGTTTGAGTAGTGGCATGTTCTTGGCAATTGTGAGATAATTTGTTGATGGTTGCATATAAGTATTTGTTATCCTCTATGATGATCTCTTGTACTAATATATGAGTGCACACATATGTTGAGGAATACATGAGGTTGTCAGCATTGCGTGATGATAGGAGGAGGGACAGATGGAGCCTGACAGAAACCATGTCCCAATTCTTAGATATTCATGTTATATTAATTCATGGTTAATCAACGGAGGTATAACTATGGGGTCTTTAAACTTACAGCGGTGGTTGGACTCCCCTTGTTTGCTCTTAATTAGCCTTGGGATCAATCACTAGTGGTGTATTTGCTCATGTATATGGCTACACCTATCTATGGCTCCTCTCTAGAAGAAACACTAAAAATACTATACTGAGCTTCACTAATTGTGATAACTACACAAATGAAATAGCAATTTGCCAGAACACTTACTCTCTTTTGTTACTCCACTTCACCTCACTTTACTACACTTTACTTTTCTTGCATTAGTTTTACTCCTTGCATTTTATTTTCAGCACTTATAGTTTATACTAGAAACATCTTCACACACACACACACACACACACACACACACTATAGATCCTAGCTTTACATAGAAGTTCATATAAGTGGGTTATAGGGCTTTAGAGAATAGATAGTTTACCTTCAGCTCCTCGTAGGTTCGACACTCAAATACTTATCGAACTAGTTGAATGCCCGTGCGTTGCTACGGCTGCAACATTTTTTTTCCCTTTCCACCTTTGTAAAGATAAAACATGAAAATTCAAGAGACAGCCATTTCTCCAAAATCATCTTCTAAAGGGAAATGGCCAACATACCACAAAGCACATAGTGCAAACAAATTAAGTATGCCATTAGAATTGGGACCTATTGGGATATTGGAAGTGCCCCTGCTTTGCTATGAAGAATGTGCATCTTTGAGGTTTTCTATTTTGTCGAAGTAGTACCCTCTGTACCAATCATATATACACATATATACAAACATAACCTTCATTTTTCTTCACTCCGTTAGGTGTGTCTTCTCTACCATAGACCATGGAGGAAAACAAAACCTTAGTCCTCTCATCCTTGCTCTGCACCACCTTTGACATGTGACTATCTTCTCTATGATAAAAAAAACACAAAGATTAGCTAAAAGTGTATTACTGAAAATTAGTATACTTTCTATCCGTGGAAAAAAAAACTTGACTTGAGAAAAGATATACTCGTAAAAAACATGGAAGGAAGCATTAATGGATTGAAACAATTACCTCCGCACTGTTATAACACAGCAATGCATTTTTTTTAAATGTTGACAGTAACAAGGATATAATGAGTGACAACTACAAAATATTAAGAACCATCCTATTTGCCTCACTTCTCTGCGATCTCACCCAAGATTGTAAATTTCAGCTAACATAAATGATCATTTCATTAGGAGTTATTTATCTTTTGCACTTTAAACATGCAAGATTGAGTAGGTTCCACATAGATGAATACGTAAGTAGAGCAGACACATTAGTTTGCTTGCATCACACGTACAGATTTTTAGGCATAAACTATGCCCATATTTTGTGGTAATCGCAAAACATTTAAAGCAGAAAGCTGCGCATATGTTTGGCATGTGTCAATTGTGCAACTACGAAACATATTAGTCCTCGTAAGTGCCAGACATGAGATAGCATAAGGGTCTTGAGAGTTTACCCGAGTGAAACAATAAATGATATGAATAAAGAGAAGCACATCCTTTTCTGTCCTTTAGCGTCACGGAACACAAGCACAGGCACCATGGGCACGTTCATTTACCCATAGACAACAACACCCTTGCTCTGACTCTGAAGAAAAAACTGCCATGTAAGAATTGCCATAAAATACTAAAAATATATCATTTATCTGCTTATCATCAAGCTTAATTAAACCACTCTCCATCATTTCCCTATACAAGTCATTACCCTCACGAGTACCTTAAACCACCTAGAATAAACAATACACTGAAATAAGACAAATAAAGCACAACAAACATCTTTGCTGACCAATAAGCTCTATAATGATACTAACCATGAGTTTTGGTAACGTTGTTGATCAAATCCATAATAAGGACAGTTTTGCCCACACCTGCACCACCGAAGAGACCAATTTTACCACATCTTTGATAGGGTGCCAGTAGATTGACAACCTAGTGAGAGTAAAATAATTGCATCATTAATATTTGTAAAGATAGGAAGGACTCTAGCCAAATTTAAAGATTCCTAACTAATCATAAGTCCTGAGTGTTAAGAAAAATACTTCTATTCGCAAAAGAAAAATACTTTAGATGGGCACCTTAATTCCAGTAACACTGCAGGTCACACCATACCTGACTGTACCACCAACAAGTGGATAACCCAGATCGCCACATTATCTTACCATTGCTCTATCTAATCCAAAGGTAAGACAAATCTGTTGTCCTCTAAAGAGAAATCAATAGAAAGAGGGTCATGGCCATATTGTCTTACAATTTTTATGCCTCTTTTCCATGAGAAAACTCCAAAAAACAGAACACAATCTCTAGATCAGCATTCCCCACCATATCAAACAATCCAAAAATCTATATTATATACTACCAAATAAAAAATGATCATCAGGCAATTAGTATTAACCAACCATGGTGGACGCTAACTTACACTGGACTACTTGCAATAGTGGATGATATCGTGGACAACATGATTGACTATTAGACTTGATTCAGTACAGCCTATTGTGCCTGAGATTATGTCAACCGGCAGGAAATTTCCAACGCTACATGAAGATAGGATTTTCAGAACTGCAAGCATAACCATGGTGATTAATTTTTATCCAACTTGAAAGTTCTATAGATGCATACCAACCAGGTGAAAATCCTAACTCAATTCACAACCAAAATTACACATGATTTTATGTAGGTTGGAGGCACCTGAGGTTAACAGAGGTTCTAGTTGAAACAAACATGTCACTGGAGGTACCCATAGGGATTGGAGGGAAGAGAGAAGAAAGCACATAGTGCTCTGGTGTGCTACCCAGCCGTAACCTGGACTGCCCACCACATTCACGTACGAGCATCAAGCACACTGCCGATCTGCACGAGCACCAGTGCACAGGTCGCAGAGGCTGTCAGCGTCGAACCAAAAGGGTCCATTGTGTTTTGGTGTGATATTTATGTAATTCCAAGCCAATTCTCTGGGGCTGTTATCACTATTTTTGAAGGCGTACAAGCCAAATACTTCCTTGCAACATGCAGACTCCCATCCAAGATTATTGATCTAGATGGTCCACTTTTCTGCCAGCTGATAAATTTGCCATTCTTATCGTTGTATAAGTTTATTTTTTTGTGGAAGAAATATGATGATGTCCAACTTGCTTCATACATGTACGATTGCAGCCAGATGTACAATTGCTAGTTAGTAATGATAGGTACAATCAAACAAGAGAGTGCTTGCATTCTATAAAGAGTAAAATACCTGGCATTTCTTGAGGGCGGCTGCACCCAAATCCTCATCTTCGTCACCATATTTAATAAACTCGCTGATGAATGGATGGCGATGAGCCAGCCATTTCCAATTTTTGCAGCCACATGCCATAGAAGATCATTATGGCTAGAATTAAATTGCGCGTCTCTTAGTAACCCTGGCCAACCCTGCAATACGACAAGCAGAATTCTAAAGTAAATAAGCAATTTAAGTTGTTGCTAAGCAACTTCAATACCATTGCTATATAGGGAAGATCTTGGCACATTTGAAGGTTACAAGAGCAGATCATTGAACGGCTCAACTTGGTGATAGACAATATAGTATGACACCAATTTCAGTAAGCGCCCACACAGAACAAAGTGTCAGTAACTATTTCCTCCCTCCCTACTTCAAATAAATACTCGCCTCTCAAAATATATAACAACGAAGGTGTTGATGTCCTTGCAGGGCCTGGACTGTGACAGAAAAGAGTAATCTTTAGGGTTAACAGTATGGATGAAACTAAGCGGACAAACAGTGCAGGTCTACGAAAATTGGGGAAAGCCCATGGTGACCTCAGTTGACCATTTGCCAAACTTCAGAGTAACAAAAACTTCTTTCAAGCTATGTGAATTCATGGACGCTAGCAAGCCCAAGAAAGCAAACAAAGAAGCGTAATAAGAAATGTGGCTCTAAGCCAACCCCGAGACCAAGGGAATCTGCAACTTTGCGACGTCTAATAATAACACGAAACTGTATTAGAACTTAGAACAAACGTCTAATAATGACACCAAACTGTATTAGAATTTATAACCACCTGCTGGGCCGCTCCATGAGAACCCTCTGAGGCCTGGTAGCCTCGCACCTGCAAACCAGACTGAGTTCACGACGCCAAAAATCTCGACAGGGCAGAACTGCGGAAGAACAAGAACTCAAGAAGGCATGCGTGAACCTGTCGGGCGTGGAAGGCGAGGGCTCTACCCGCGGCGCATGTGGAGGCCGAAGAAGGCGGCGACGGTGCCCTGCGAGGGGGAGGTTGTCAGAGTCGAAATCGGTGGCGAGGCGGGGAGGGCCACGGGAGCAATCGCAAGGCCAGCCGCCAGACACCCTCGTTCGTGGGGTGCTTCACGGTCACCAATAGGAGGGGAAGCGGAGGAGAGGCGCCTGAGATTCGGAGGCCTGGCCGGCGGTGGGAGGGAATGGCCGAGGAGGTGGGTGTCACAGGCGGCGGCGAGATTGGATCGTGGGGGAGAGAGTGATGTGGGCGGAGGAGTACGAGAGAGAGGGAGAGGAGTTCGGAGGGTCGAGGGAGAGGTTTCCGCGCGTGGGGCTCACACGATCGAACGGTGGAATTTGGCCGCGGAAGATTGGACGGACACGATGATTCCAATGACGACCATCAAACGTGTTGAGTGTCAAACGACCAACTCATATTTAATAGTAAAGATTATACTGCGGTGATCCCTGCACTTGGGGGTTATCATCGAGTGCCCCGCCGCATCGCGTGGATTGTGGTGCTTGCTGCACTTCGGGGTTTCTCCTCCCCTTATTTTTTCGAGATGATATGCGTGATTTTTTTATGAACGGAATTGCTTGGCTAGCATAGTAATGTCGGCTTGTAGCTTCTGGTTGGTTGAATGGTTCGGTTAGTTGGGTTGTGGGCTTTGTATGGCCCCAATCAACCACATGTCATGAGATATCACCGAAGTCGTTTTTGCAGAGTAGCGCCCCTGTTACGTTGGCTCGACCTACTCGGGCGGACTCATGGGGTGACGGCGCCGCGTGGCATGGCAAGACGATCTAACACTAGTAGAAAACCTCTCATCCATCTAAGCCTTTAGTACCGGTTCCCTTACGAACCGGTACTAAAGGGGGCATTAATACCGGTTCCGTGCGTGGGACATCAATACCGGTTCGTTATGGACCTTTAATACCGGTTCGTAACGGAACCGGTATTAAAGGGTTTGGGCTCGATTTCCGTACGGTGGTGGGGCCAGGGTTGCACCTTTAGTACCGGTTCGTGTAAGGAACCGGTACTAAAGGGTCTCGTGCCTATATGAGCGCGCGGCGGCGCCCGACTCCCTGCATATCTCATACTCACTTCTCCTCTCACATTTCCAAATATCCACCTCTCACACTCCAATAATCTTTATTTTTCTCCACCATTTTAACAAGATTAACGGCATGCATCTATCCAAGGGTTAGCAATATCATCCTTTCTTCCGGCGTTCCTAATTTAGCTCATTTCTTTGGTAGTTTAACTCGTACTATTTTTCTAGTGCTAGCAAGGTGTTTGATGAAATGCCTAAGTTAGGGATTTTACTTTTTTTATAATCAATTTGAGCTGAAATTATGGTATATTTTGTAGGTTTTAATTAGTATCATCCCCGTCCTCACCGCCGTCGATCGCTAGCGTCGTCCCCTAGCCGGCACCGTACAACCTCGGTGAGCCTCTTCTTTTTTATAACAAAAACTTAGTTTTATGTGATGAACTTGAATATTAATTAAGTTGGTCACTCATATATCCATGATGTTGTGTACTTAATGATTTTTGATATACATATAAAATGCAGATGAGTCGACAATGGATGTACGGTGACCGGGTCCATCCCGAGTTCATTACGGCATGCATTATTTTCTCAACGTGGCTGAGGCAAACGAGCGGTCGAATGGTTTCATGTATTGTCCATGTAGTTCCTGTAAGAATATGAAGGATTACTCTACCTCGAAGACCCTTCACGTCCACCTCGCTGGAGAATGGTTTCATGCCCAGCTATAATTGTTGGACCAAGCACGGAGAAAGAGGGGTTATATTGGAAGACAACGAAGAAGAAGAGGATAGTGACAACTATCCCTTATTCACCGAAGACGGTGGTAGTAGAATGGGGGAAGACGAAGTCTGAAGAAGAGCCCATTTTCGATGAGCCGATTTTTGATGACCCGGATGACGATTTGGGTCGGGCCATTCTTGATGCGAAGATGAACTGCGGAAATGAAAAGGAGAGGTTGAAGTTGGAGAAAATGTTAGAGGATCACAACAAACTGTTGTACCCAAATTGCGAAAATGGTCGGAAAAAGCTGGGTACCACGCTGGAATTGCTGCGGTGGAAGGCGGAGAATGGTACTTCCGACAAGGGATTTGAAAAGTTGCTGAAAATAATAAAGAAGATGCTTCCGGGGAGAACGTGTTGCCCTCTAGCACGTACGAAGCAAAGAAGGTTGTCTGCCCTCTAGGATTAGAGGTGCGGAAGATACATGCATGCATCAATGACCGCATCCTCTACCGCGGGGAGTACGAGAATTTGAATGCATGCCCGGTATGTAGTGCATTGAGGTATAAGATCAGGCGAGATGACCCCGGCGATGTTGAGGGTGAGTCCACCCCCGGGAAGAGGGTTCCTGCGAAGGTGATGTGGTATGCTCCTATAATACCACGGTTGAAACGTTTGTTCCAGAACAAAGAGCATGCCAAGTTGTTGCGATGGCACAAAGAGGACCGTAAGAAAGATGTGATGTCTGAGACACCCCGCCGACGGGTCGCAGGTGGAGAAAAATCGACGAGAGTTCAAGTCATTTTCGGATGACGCAAGGAACTTAAGATTTGGTCTAAGTACAGATGGCTTTAATCCTTTCGGGGAGCAGAGCTCCGAGTCATAGCACCTGGCCGGTGACTCTATGTATCTATAACCTTCCTCCTTGGTTGTGCATGAAGCGGAAGTTCATTATGATGCCGGTGCTCATCCAGGGCCCGAAGCAACCCGGCAACGACATTGATGTGTACCTGAGGCCATTGGTTGAAGAACTTTTAGAGTTGTGGCGTGACGAAGGTGTACCGTGTGGGATGAGCACGAACAAAAGGAATTTAACCTACGAGCGTTGTTATTTGTAACCATCAATGATTGGCCTGCTCTTGGTAACATTTCGGGCAGTCAAACAAGGGATACAATGCATGCACACACTCGTTTAGGTGAGACCGATAGTATTTATTTGGGAAACAAGAATGTGTACCGGGGCATCGTCGATTTCTTCCAAAACAACATCACGTAAGAAAGAGAGGAAAGCATTTCGGAGGTGAGGCGGATAACCGAACCAAGCCTACCCGCCCTAATGGGGAAGTTATATATGATATGGTCAAGGATTTAGAAGTGATCTTTGGAAAGGGTCCCGGCGGACAATCTGCTCCGCATGATGTTGACGGACAAGTACCCATGTGGAAGAAGAAGTCGATATTTTGGGAGCTACCCTACTGGAAATTCTTAGAGGTTCACTCGCAATCGACGTGATGCACGTGACGAAAAATCTTTGCGTGAACCTCGCTAAACTTCTTGGGCGTGTATGGGAAGACAAAAGATACA
>NC_061513.1:137532799-137553839 GCF_022539505.1 Lolium rigidum | reverse complement strand
GAGAGTCATCGACACACCATTTGCCGGAGAGTTGTTTGGAACTTTGTCCAAGGCATTGGCAGGGATGTTGGCGGCTTCTGCAAGAGAATGAAATGGAAAAGGTCATTGACAAAGGATCGAATCCACAAGTGCAATAATCGATAGAGGTGTACAAAAGAGATTACCAAGTAAAGCCAAGGAAGACTGACGAAGGAGTTCATCCTTTTCAGCTGCCCGAGCCTCGGCAGCCAGCCTCGACGCCTCTTCTTCTTTCAGCTTCTCCTTCAGTTTGCCCAGTTCCTCCTTCAGGGAGTCGACTTCTTGGCGAGCTGTGGCGGCCTTTTTAATGGCGCCATCCAACTTCAAAGAAGAAGATTTAACTTCCTCCTGCAGCCGAACTTTGTCTGCTTCCAGAGAAGTAAACTGAGAGGCAAAGGCCTCCAAAGAGGATATAACACCTCGCAGGTCCTTGAGAAAGAAAGATGTTTGACAAAGAATCATTAAACAAGGTACGCACCAGGAAAATTTGTGGTGTAATCGAAAAAGGACTTACAGAAGGGGGAGTCACGGCGGCGGCAGTTGAGGGA
This sequence comes from Lolium rigidum, assembly GCF_022539505.1. Lineage (NCBI taxonomy): Eukaryota > Viridiplantae > Streptophyta > Magnoliopsida > Poales > Poaceae > Lolium > Lolium rigidum. Next base: position 137,553,273 of record NC_061513.1, on the reverse strand, counting down.
ACATCTTTCCCCTTAGAAAGGGAGGAGGCTGTCGATACCTGAGCCGCGGGGGCTACCTTAGGAGCCGAAGCTTCAGCAGCCGCAACCTCCGGTGGAGCAGCGCCAGATTTGGCTTTCTTAGACGGAGGTTCAATAAAACCTTCGTCACTGCAATCACTGCAAAAAAGAAATGATTGATAGAAGTTATGAAAGGAATGTGAAGAATAAAATGACAAAATATGGCTTCAGGGAAGGAGGTGCTTACATATCGAAGAGATCGTCTTCATCGGCAAAGACGCCGGTTGATCTCTTCACGGGTGAAGCCCTAGTCTCCTCCACAGCTGCATTAACAAAGGCATCACGATCAGCGTCATCATCACACACTGATCCCTCTGTGTCGCAAGCATCATCGGCTGAGGAAGGAAGATCGGTGTGAACAGCTTCAGAATCTATCGGATCATCGTGTCCACCATCTGGGCCTGTGCGCTCGACAGTGTGAAAATCAACAGGGACTGAGGAGCCTCTTCCCTCAGAAGTATCGTTCGGCGAATCATGCATGTTTCCAGAAACTATGGGGATCTGTCGAAGAGAAAAATAAATAAGAATAATAGTAATTATATTAACTAAGTGGAAGCAGCGTAATGAGAATATGAGAAGGAAAGATACCTCTGATGGTGGATGATCGGCATCAAGGGGAGTATAAGAAGATATCAACGGAATCGAGTCTTCCTGACTAAAGAGAGTAAGGCGACGGACTTCGTCAAGCAGCTCCTTTTCCGACAGTTCGGCGATATTTATCCTGGTTTCGTCCTTTGTACCCGAATACAACCACATCGGGCGGATTCTGGCCATGACTGGTTGGACTCGACGCTTCAAAAACACCGCTGCTACCTCTGTACCGATCATAGTTTGACCATCGGCTTCTTTGATCCGAAGGAATTTGGCGAATAATTCGTCGGCTGCTGTCTTTTCGTCGGGAGAGAGAATGTTCTTCCAAGAATCCTTCGGCTTGGCTTCAAGGACATCGACAAAGCAAGGAAGCTGGGACTCGGTTGTTGAAGAATCCTTGACATAAAACCATTTCAGTCTCCATCCTTGCACGGATTCTCTCATTGGGAAACTGAAATAGTTAACCTCTGAACGAGCCACAAACCCCACTCCACCGATGACAAAGGATCCGTTGCTACTGCTGTACCTCTTAACATAAAAGATCTTTTTCCACAACCCAAAATGGGGCTCAATGCCCAAGAACGCCTCACAGAGGGTGATGAACACAGCAACGTGAAGGATTGAGTTAGGGGTGAGTTGCCACAGTTGGATTTCGTAAGTCCGCAGAAGATGGTGAAGAAATTCATGGGCAGGAAGCGAGAGACCTCGATACAGGAATGACAGGAACACCACGGAAAAACCAACAGGGGGATTGGGCCGAGAAATCGCACCTGGAAGAATCACGTTCCCCTCGTCGGAGGAGACTAATCCAAGGCTTCGGGCCCTCTTCTCATCACGCTTCGTGATGGAGGATGCTAGCCAATCCCCAGGTTTGGCTATCGAGCCTGGCGGCGCTGGCGGCGCCGAAGCTGGAAGGGGAGCATCTGGAGCGCTCCTCTTCGGAAGATTTGAGGAGGATTTGGCGGCGGCGCCACCGCTGGTAGAACTGGCGGCGGCAGTGAGGTTCTTCTTCTTCACCATTGTGAGATCTGGGGAAGACCGGAAAAGCGGTGGTGGCGGCGCAGTAGTTGCAAAGGAAAGAAGAAGAAGGGCGAGGAGATGCTACGACAAGTGTGTAGGCACGTGTCTTTGCTACCAGTTCATTAAGGAGATCTTTTTCCATTGATGGCTGCGGGAATCGAGGGGGCGCCTTGGTAACCGTGCAAGAAGAGCGGATATTGCTTAAAAATAGGGCCAGGCCCAGTGGGTCGCGTCTTATCAGTCAAAATCAAGATGTCAGTAAAACGTCATCAATGACGTCGTGAAGAATGCTTGAAGCATTCGAAGGAATAAAAGGTATCGGATGGTTTTGTGCCCGGACTCGGGGGCTACTCCCATCGGGAGCGCTGAACGCGCACCCGACAGAATGAAGACTCGAAGGAAAAAGTTTGAAGAAAGAGATAATTGCTCAGTTTGAGTCTGCACCCGGTTGCAAGCACCCGTGCCCAGACTCGGGGGCTACTCCCATCGGGAGCGCTGGACGCGCACCCGACAGAACTTTTTTGCACTCCAGGATCATGCCCGGGGACTTGATTCTGTGTAGGGTAACGTTGTTTTGCCATCGGCAGTTAACCAGCAAAAGTTGGGCACGTTACTCATCATCCCTTGCATGCGGAAAATATATCGGATGACCTATGAAGACTTGCGAAAAAACTTCGGCAGAGTAAAATGTTCGAGTGGTACAACTTGAGTCTACGCACGGATTGCAAGCATCCGTACCTAGACTCGGGGCTACTCCCATCGGGAGCGCCGACGCGCACCCGACGGAAGAAGATGATGCTGATTCAAGATGAACAAGGACAATCATGGAGAAGAACATCGAAGGAGACATGCTTAGTCTCCACCCGAACTATGTTCGGGTGGACACTCGGGGGCTACTGACGTGGGCATTACCCTTCGGGTAACCGACATTGCCCTATCCCGTATAGTTTAGTTGGAGGCCCATGAAGGCACTTGGAGGCAAGACGGGCCACTTGGATGGCGCACCAGAAGATTCCTTGACAGGCAAGACAAAGAGACGGCCGAACAAGGAAAGATTAGATTTAAAACTACTGTAAACCTAGTCGTACTCGGTTAGACCTCTTGAGACCTGGCCTCCTATATAAAGGCCAGGAGAGGGGCTGCCGAGGGACACAATAAAACTTAGCAATCTTAGCCACCAAAAGTCTAGAGCTAGGTCATCATAGCACTTAGCTTCTCGACGAGATCTCAGCCGAACTATTCGGCACCCCATTGTAACCCAATATCTTTATAATCAAGAACAGACAGGCAGGACGTAAGGGTTTTACCTCATCGAGGGCCCCGAACCTGGGTAAATCGCTCTCCCCGCTTGTCTGTGAACCGATGTCTCGTGTCAGCTTGCAGGATTCCATCAACCCTAAGCCCCAATCGGAGGGCATTGCCGAGGAGTACCCTCGACACACGGGTTGTTGGATTAAGCCGAGCTCATACCCATGCATTTTTTTTTCGAAATGGGGGAAATATCGCCCCAGCTTCTGCATCCAAAGGATGCACACTGCTTTTTTTATTAGATTATTCACAAAACCTTACCAGAACAATACAACAGATCAACCTCGAAGCCACCTCACTAAACCTACAGTGGGATGAACGGGGTGACAATACACCAACTCACATCATCCAAAACCAAATGTCTTCCCAAACCGCCCAATAGCAGGTGAGAAGCACATCCAGTCAAGCAGACTCTCCGCGCACGCCAACACACACGCCACAGAAGTTGCTACCGACGTCTTCCTCGATTCCATTTTCAAGAGAGATCATCGCATTAACCTTGCAAGACCTGCCGTCGATGCCACCATGACGCCAGACGGCTCCACCATCCTGCACGCATACATCATCCCGCATCCGTCGTCGATGCCCTGCAGAACCATGCCACCGAGACTCAACGCCAACAATGTGGTAGATGAATACTAGTCCACCAACATCCGCCAACATCCAGCAACTGCTCCAAAAACGATGCCCCAAGAGGTAGAACGACGCAGGGCGCACCGCCATCGTCCGATCCGGGAGACCCGGACCTAGGGTTTCCCCCGGAGCAGCACGAGTGAGAGACCACAGACTACGACGACGATGCCTTCAAGAAGGTAGCGGCGCGACACGTCGCCATCGTCCGCCAACCGAGGCGGAGCACGGTTTTCACCGGCAGCCGCGCATCCCCAACTCGCCGAGTGTAGTGCCAAGACGGGCAAAGATGACGCCTTCGACAAGGTAACGACGTCGACCGACGCCGCCATCATCCGCCAAGACCGAGGTCGAGGCTCAATTTTCACCGGCCGCCATGACACCCCGGACTAGATCTCACCGCCACCCTGCCGCCCACACGGCCAGGGCCACGGGCCACCGCTCGCGGCGCCGCTGCCACCATCCAGAGCCACCGCTCTGGCATCCAGGGCCCCGCCGAGACCACCACCAGCAGCCCCTCCAGCACCGAAGGCCGCCGCCACCGAGCCGCCGGATCCCGAGAGCCACCCGCCGCCACGGACGGAGGAGCGGCTGCCGGATTCGCCGACCAAGGGGGAGATGCGTCGGGGGTGGAAAGCGTCGCCGGGCAGCGGCCTCTGCCCTGGCAAGCCCAGCCCGGCCACCTTCCTTCCATGCGGCTGTGCTAGGCGCCGGGGGCCGCAGCCGAGGACCAAATCCCCGCCGCTCCCTTCACCGGTGCCGCGGCCTTCGGCCGACAGCACCTTGGGGGCGACGAGGAGGGAGAGAGGGGGGAGGACGGACGGGGCGGGGGTGGCGGCTAGGGTTTGCCCCTCTCGGTCGCCTGGAGGAGCGACGCGAGAGGAGCCTTCTCGATTCTCATACCCATGCATGTTGTCGTGTATTAATTCGCTAGTCATTAATGCACACGTTATCAGCCGGTTACCCTGCCTGCACTATATAAACGCTGATGTGAACCCTAATCGGAAGTCGGAACACCACATGAGATTACCTTCCTCCAGAATGGGACAGGCCAGACAATAGGCCTCCAGAACTCCACCACTCGTGGACCTGTACGGGTGAGTGGCATCAAGTTTTGGGGGAGCGCTCTAGCGTGACTACTGGCATCACGACATCAACGACCTCTTCGGCAAACTTAGCATGGGAGACAACATTGATGTTGTTGTTGCTATTGCCGCTACTCTAACTACACCGTATGTGATTTTGTTCTTTCTAGAGTTTCTAATCCTAGGGTTTGGAGTAGATGTGATATGTTTATCATGTTCAGATATAATTTGTTCATCTTATAATTATTTTGACTACTGTTTTATGACCATGCTAATCTACTAATTTTTATGATTAAATCATATGGTCATTTGCTTATATTTTCACAATTTTCAGTAAGATGTGGAAACCTCGAAGCATTAGTTCTCGGTCGGAATAGTTTTATTTATTTATAGTGAGTAGTTTTATTTGTAGGCACCCTGCACCTGCAATAGGGGATTACTCGTAGATTTAACCTTTAGGGCTTTAGACTGTATGAACCTTTCAATTTGTCTTAGTTTCAGATATGAATAGTGCAGTAGATATTTTAGTGCTTAACAAAGCACACCATGCCGATTTTAACAACTAATCCAATGTGTTCTATTTCATCGAAATGTGGTATATATGCACATAAAGAATGGTTTAACAGACTATGCGGTTCGATCTATATTAAAGGTAGCTCAAGTATGATTCAATTGTTCGTACCATGTTGAGTTAACATTGTTCTCTTATGGTGTTCTTTACTCCAGAGTGATATACTCCCACATTGAGTTAACATTGTTCTCTTTATTTACCCGCAAAAAAAAAAGCATTGTTCTCTTTATAGTGTTCTTTACTTCAGAGTGATGTACTCCCTACGTTCCATCATAGTATTGGGAATCTGTATCAAACTTGGTTGAACTTGGTAGTACTTTCTCGTGTAAACTTTTTTTAGAAAAGGGTAAAGCTCCGGCCTCTGCATCGATTGATGCGTATGGATTTCTCGTATAAACTAGCCTTGTGTTTTTTCTCTCTATGTTATAGCTTAATTTATCCTCGATTGTTATTATTGTAGCCCAGACTTGCTGTTCTTTCTAGTTCGCAATGACAGAGAGTAAGAGAACACTTCTGAAGCAAAATCATTTTGTAGTGTAAGCAAAGAGACACTGATGTACTGTATCATTGATGTAAGCGTGAAGGATTGCACGTTTTTTTACAGAGCTGCAGTTTCAGTTCCCTACTCTTTTCAAAGAAAATACAGACGTTTTAGTGATTGTTATCTTCTGTAGCTGGGGACAATTTTCTCTTTCCCAGGAATGTGGGAGGGCACTCCTAAATTTTATATACACATGCCCACTTCATCTTCATGACTTGTGAAGTTAGGTGGATCTGTTTTAGTATGCCTTGTGTACAAAGATTCTACGAAGCAACTCTACACTTGCAATGATTTTGCATCCTCTGTATCCTATAAAAGCCAGCATAGATCTCGCCAACTTCATCCAATGAGACAGATATTTACAGAACCTAACCACAGTTTTCCTTCCGCAGCTTGCTACTGGATGCTGATAACATGTTGTTGTGTTGGCATCGACTGCTGGCTCTGTAAGCCCTCTGCTCTTCCTGGCTCTGAAACTGGCGTTACGTCATGAACACCCTGTTGCATTATCATGAACACCCTGTTACATTGTGAATGAAAGTGAAGATTTTTTCTAGGAATGAATGTACATGTGTTTGACAGACCTGGTGTTGATTGTACCGATGGAGCAATGTGACAACTGATATCAAGATGATGTAGATTGGTATGACAATTCCGGCTGTTCTCAACATCAGCAGCTGTCTCATCAACGTAATTCGTATCAGCCAGGTAATTCCGTTGCCCATGAATAGCATTCAGAGCAATAAAGTTATAGAAAGGTTTAGTCGGGTTACAGGATTCAGTCTCTTACCGTGATCAGTGCTATCGAGTACACCTCAGGGCCGCCGAGGAGAAGCGAGATCGCGTCACGGAGCACTAGCAGAGCCATCAACTGAAGGTTACATGTGCATTAGTTGGCTACTCGTGTCCAGATGGAAGGTTTTACGTTCTGCAGCACTTACAGCTATGGCAATTACACGGCAGTAGGTGGCACCTTTCGGATTGGAACCTTGAGAGTCAAAGCTTGATGTGCCAACAGCATGACCAGCCGTTTGCGAAATGTTTTCTTCAGCATTGAGGTTCTCTAGTGTTTCTCCAGTTCTCCTACAGTGAAAAGAGGGCTAGGCTGTATGAGATATAACCCCTTCTCGTACCAGAATGTTACCATGGATCTGAAGCACCAAAATGACACCTGAAGATAATTTGGTTTCTTCCGATCCGAAACAACTTCAAAGGAGCACTGTAGTTTGGTGTAAATTGCTGCGCCATAAGGAGCAGAGACAGCAAATTAGTCAACAAACCCTGCACTGTCTTTTGGAAAGACTGATGATGGTTTTCTCATCGTCTCTCGTGGTATAGATCTGAACTGAAAACTGATTTACTAGGAAGAAACGGGCAAGCTGAATTCGGCCACTTCTTTTTTGCATCAGTTGAGAATGGCTTGTTATGGTAAGGCAGTTTCAGAAGTGCTCACCTGTAAGCATATCTCACATATGGTGTCTCCCTTCTCGTTACACCACCTCTGGATGCATATGTGGTGAGCGTACTGCAGGCAGCAACAAACTAATTCAAGTATTGGAAATTTGGAATGACTAAATAGGCATCTGGTAGAAAAATAAAAGGGTAGTCGAATCTATGTGAAAATCATGATGCAATCAACACCAGAGATCACACCCTCGCGATAGCAACAAAGGAAGAAGGAATTCGCTGATAGTGATTTGGGAAATAGAAAGTTTGTTCCAAGTGGCATTTTGAATGAAAGAATCTAATACGAAAGCGAGCTCCCTTCCATGGTTGAAGATGCGGTAATGGATAAGCTGGTTCTGAGCTTGAGTTTATTCTGAGGTTCAGACTTCGAATAGTTTATCAATCTGGAATAGGAACAGATAGCCTTGCCTTGAGGCTACCCTTGCAGGAGCAAGGGGTCTCCATGTAAGCTTCATCACCTTCTTCTTGGCAGATTCTGCATTCCACCACGACGCCACTCTTGATCCTCCCGTCCTCAAAAACAGAATGATCATGATGATCACAATCAGCCTTCCCGGAAGGAACGTCGAAGGCCTGATGAATGGCTGACTGAAGCGTCGCCTCCGTGATCATCCGCCCCGTCATCAGCGCGAAGTGGTCCGCCATCCTTGAGTCGATCGTCTGCAGATGAAGACGGCGAAGATTGGATCAAAACAAAGCCTTGGACAACATAGGCAGCCGTGATTATTTTCGCGGACATGATAACTGAAAGAATATTCGGAACAGGCGCCACGAAATCTATTATCCATGTTGATTTGCACCACATGACAAGAATTAGACCACGAACATCACACGAGACGGCATAAAAGTGGCTGCTTTCAGCAATCTCTTCACCAAACATCCTTTCTGATAAAAAGGAGCTAAAAAGAGCCATGTGCCCATGCATGGAGATATGAAAAAAGGCTATTTGGATTACATGTTACTTACCTGAAGGCAAAGGAGACGAAGGCCGTGCAGGACAGGAAAAGGCAGGAGCTTTATTACACCATGAGAATGAGTTGAGACATAGCACGCACGCAGGTCGTTCCTTAGGATCTCTGCTTTCTTCACGAACGAAGGAAGAGATGATATGATATGCAGACCAAGGGGAGCAGGAGGAAAAGAAGATACGAGTAGGAGAGGCAGGCCAACAACAGAGCAGCAACAAGCCGAAGGGGTCTTAGAGAAGCAACAACAGAAGATTAGGACGCTTGCAAGGCGGGACTTGGAGATCCCAAACATCCAGAGAAGCAAGAGATCGATCGATTAATTAGGTGGCCCTCCTCTGCTACCGCCCTTCTTGTTTCTGAAGAATCATCCGCCACCTCGCGATTCGTGCTACTAACCTTTGCATTAGTATGACCCACCGTTTTGTAACTGTATTGAATACTACTACGTACACGTTTAATTATCACTAACAGTTTTAGCCTTGCACTATGTGAAATGTTTTTTTTATCTTGTGATGCAGTATGTGATGGTCTTTCCCTGTTGATTATATTTTTTGATAAAGCCCTGTTGATTATATGAAGAAGAAGACAATTGTGACAGCATTTGTTTCCTCAAATCGAATAGAAAAAGGAGCTAGCCGACCCAACCCAACCCAACGTGCAAATTCTCCACAAAGCGCTTGGCAGTTGGGATGATCGTTGGGAAACTGATCCTCTTTTCCTGCCAAAGCCACCAATTTTCATGGGCGATCCCATTCATCATTCTGGTAACTGTTGAGTTACCCGACCGGGTGCAATCATCCACGGACAGTTTTTGCGAAACGTCAAGTTTCCGTGGCATTCTGCCGTACCACGATAAGTTACCTGATTGGAGTGGAGAGGCTGACACCTGGAAGGTGTTGGGGATTTGGATTAGGGTATCTCCACCTGCGCGACGCATTTTAGCGTTCGGAAATGTCCGCGCGCGTCCGTTTCCGTCGGTCGAAATGGTCGAAATCGACCACGCGTCCGTTTGCGTCGGGGGTGCCTCCAGCGGCACGATGCATTTTTTGGCCGAAACATTTTTTTAAAACATGAAAACATAATTTACATAGTTTAAACATGAAAAAAAAAACCTAACGCCTACTGATGCTTGTCGTCGCTGTCGAGCACGATGAGCTCCGGTATCGCCCACGGCCAGTTGCCATCCGGGGGAGCATACGCAGGGCGCGCCGGCGATGCTGGAGGTGGAGGCGCCCAGGGATGCGGCTGTGGCGGCGGTGTAGGCGCCCAGGGATGCGGCTGTGGCGGCGGTGTAGGCGCCCAGGGATGCGGCTGTGGCGGCGGTGGAGGAGCCCAGGGATGCGGCTGCGGAGGAGGAGCCCAGGGATTGTACGACGGCGGTTGTGGCGCGGCCGAGTCCTGTAGCGCCTGTCGAAGGGCTTCATCCTCCGACAGGCCCGGCGGCATGACGCCGGTGGCGTAGCGGGGCAGCGGCGGCTGCACAGGCGGGTCGTTCTCGGAGACGAGGACGCCGAGCTTCGCCATCTCGGAGACGTAGTCATCGATGTCGTCCTTGACCTCCTCGTTATGGTACGCGAGCGCCTCGATGTAGTCATCCTCGTCGCCGTAGGCGTCGTAGGCGTCGTTGTACTGCGCGCGCGTCGGTGGCTGCTGACGCCCCATCGGCGCCTCCTGTCTTCGTGGACGAGTCGGCGGTGGACGCTCGAAGGGAAAATCCATGTCGCCCATGAAGCCCGCCCTCCTCCTCCTATCCGTCTCGGTCAACAGATAGGTACGACAACTTTCGTAGTCGATGGCGTACGCCGGATCGGTGCGGAGGTCCGGCGGCAGGTACCGCCTCCTTTGTCGGATCTCCACGGTCCGATCAGGCTCGCGCGCAGGGACGGGAGGGATGGGCACCCGGCGGCAGCTGACCCGCCAGCCGCCAGGCAGTTGCACGCCAGACCAGGCCTCGCACGGCATCCATTTTCCGTGCATCAGCCTCCCCAGCGTGACGGGCAGCGGCACCCTCTGCGTCCCTGCCGCTGCCGGAGGCCTCGAAGTCGTTCTTCTTCCCCATGGCGCTGCGGCGGTGGTGGTGCGAGTGGAGGTGTGGGCGAAGGAGGAATGTGGCCGGTGGACTTTTAAGGGCGTCCGCGCGCGGGATACGATGTCATTGAAGGCGGCGCAGAAGCCCAGCCGCCGCCCACCAGTGCGTGCGCAGAACAGGCAGCCGCGCCATTGATGGCGAAGGCTGCGACGCAGACGCGGAAGCGCCGACCGCCGATGCGATGCCCTCGATGCAGACTCGCTGCCAGGCTGATGTAGCCCGACCTACGGTCTACGCTTCATCATGCGCGTCAACGTCAAGAACCACACTCAAGGTCGAGGTCACGGAGGCATGGAAGAGATGAAGGAAGAAGATGCGTCCGAGGTCGCCAAGAAGAAGAAGTCGCATGAAGCATCACCTCCGGGCTAGATTGTCCACCCCCATCAAGGCCGGACAATCCGCCATCCCCAGGCACTTCCAACACTTGGGCCTACCCCATGTAACCTCCCTCTATGCTATTTGTATGCCTAAACTACCCCTCCTTAGTGGCTCCCTATATATAGGCTCTCACCTCCCCCTTCATTAGGTAAGACATAACTTGAGTGAGAACTTGGCTTATGCCTCCACCATCCCTCCGGGATTAGGGAAACCCCCTCCTCTTTTAGATACAAATCTATGAGTTGTATCAAGGCACTCCTTATATGATTTATCTTTCGCACTTGTGATTCTACCGCGGTCTCTCACACGTGTGACTCCATAGATCGTATATCGGTCTTTCTCTCGGGGATTCTACCTCATGTCTCTCCTTGAGGGATTCTATCGTAATAGTGGTTCGGGCTATCGGGAGTAAACCGGAATTGTATCGGGTTGTGTTGCGTGCGTTTGCGTGTGTTCATCGTGTTCTTCGCCGCGTTCTTCGTGTTCTTCCTTCCCCCGTCTTTCCCTCGGTCAATTCGTGAGATCGGGCAACCCACGTGGCCTTAGGCCGCATCATATGGTATCAGAGCAAAGGTTACCACGAATTTGACCCCCCAAATCCACCGATTTTCGTTCGAAAAATATCCCAAAAAATTGCCCAAAAAATAGCTCGAAATTTGATCTCTTGATTTGTTGAGTTGTTTGTGGTTTTGATCCAGAGATTTGGTGTTATTTGTGCTGATCTATCATTCTCCCATATTTTCTTTGATCAATTCCATCAATTTCGCTCGAATCTGAGGATATTCTGTCCGTTTCCGTGAAGAACAGCGCAAGAGCAGCTCGAGTTCATCGTATCCAGTTCAAGGTCCACGCCGCGCGCCACCAACTCCGTCTCGCTGCCGCACCCACCATCGCGCGCATCCATCGGTCACCGACCTCGTTGGCTTTCAGCTCGCCCCGGCCAAGGCCCACCCGCCGTCGATCGACCAGCAGGTCAACGCTGCAGCGCCGACCGCTTCCTAGCTCGCATCCATCTATCCTGCTCGCGCGCACGCCACAGGGCCCCGCCTGGCCCACTCCGCGCCGCCAAATCCCATCCGTGAACCGCGCGCAGCTCGCCCAAACGCCTCCGCCCGCCGCTGGCCCCTGGCTCCTGCCGCCGCTCGCTGTGCCTCCAGGCCCGCGCTGACCCACGCGCAGCTGCGCAGCTCGCTGGCCTCAAGCGAGCGCCCGCAGCAGCCAACCACCGGCCCGCCCGCAGCAGGCCACGTCCAAGCCGCGCGCCCAGGCCTCTGCTCCACCTGCTTCACGCCCAGGCCAAGGCCAAGCACTCCCTAGCTTGATGAGTGCCTCCACTTCGAGAGCATGAGTGATACACCAAGTGAGATGAGAGTGGTAGTTGATAGGTCATGTGAGACCATTTCAAATTCTAACAACTTACCCTCTACCTCTAGTGTGTTTCCTAGTGTCTCATTAGGTTCCATGGATGACGAGACGCCGATCATGGAGAAGATGTACATGGTGCATGAAGATGATGATATCACACCATGCTTGTTGCTTGAAGATGAACATGAAGGCCACATCGAGCCTACCTCTTCCACAACACCTACCTCATATGAGCGGGACTACAAAGGTACCTATATGGATGTTGATGATGCCATGATCCCACTAGTGGACATGATGATTTGTGAGTGCTTGCATGAGTTGGATGATCCTATTGCTATGCCATATGCTTCTTTCACTTTCCCTTGTGATACTTGTGATACCACCATTCTTGATCATGTGGAAATAGTTGCTTGTGACAATTTGACCATGCCATGCTATGATACAAACTTGAACATGTTTTGTGCTACATGCTTGCAATATTCTCCCATTAGTGCAACCAAAATGTTGAATACTTTCTCTTTCCAATGCTTGGTTTGCCATAATGTTAATATGCTTATAAATGAGATTGCCCCCATAGACCTCTCACATTTTGAAAACTTTGCATATATCCATGTTGAGCATGTTCCCATGTTTACTCCGCATATTCACCACATCTACTATGGTAAATTGCTTAATGCTAATGGTGATGTGCAAAAGAAATGGACCATCATGATGGATGATGTGTTTATATACCATGCACACACGTTCTTTGCTTTGCCTATTGTGTGTGTAGGTACACGGAAGACAAGGTCAACCTCGATTGAGCACGAGTTGACCAAACGAGCTCTTGAGAGCATAATACAAGTAAGTACAAGATCGAACCCGGCTCTAATACTTTTTCTATGCTTTGCATTGAACATGCCGAAAAATCTCTCTTTCTTATGGTTCTTTTGCAAGCATGATGATGTGATTCTTACCGTTGGTGTTGCCACAAATATGAGGACCAATTTCTCTTTCCGATGGTTTGTGTGCACACATGTTGATGATATTTTGGACACTCTCCCTTATGTGTTTTTGCCAAATTCTCCTCTTATTGCTTCAAGGATGTTGAACAATTTCTCTTTCCGATGCCTTGAGTGCAATAATGCACATGAGTTTCTACATGAGATGGACATCATAGTCATCTCACAATTTGGAGATTTTGTGTTTCCGCATTTGGAAGATATCGATACGGAGTTCTTACACATTGATCTTGCATATGCATTATTCTTGATATATTTGTGTTGTGCTAACGGTGTTGTGAACATGAATGGACATGTCGTTGATGATATGCTCATCTATCACGCACACATATACTTTGCTTGGTCTTTGTTTTGTGAAGGTACACGTGACTTGTGGATGAGCGTCAATGAGTGGTTCCGCCCACATACTTCAACTACCCAAGATCTCTCGATGAGAGCACACCGGCATCTTGCTAAGGTGACCTCCTTCTACTTACGGCCTCTTGCTAAACACATTGAACTTTGGCTACGCTTTGATTGCTCCTTTGCTTTTCTTGTGCTATTGATAGGGCTCTCGACAAGTGAAGGAACATTCAAGCGTTGGTGTCATCTACCTCCTCTACACGTTCATGAAGACTCATCGTCGAGGACGACTCTTTTTCAAGTGGGGGGAGATGATGTAGCCCGACCAACGGTCTACGCTTCATCATGCGCGTCAACATCAAGAACCACACTCAAGGCCGAGGCCACGGAGGCATGGAAGAGAAGAAGGAAGAAGATGCGTCCGACATCGCCAAGAAGAAGAAGTCGCATGAAGCATCAACTCCGGGCCGGATTGGCCACCCCCATCAAGGCCGGACAATCCGCCCTCCCCATGCACTTCCAACACTTGGGACTAGCCTATGTAACCTCACTCTATGCTATTTGTATGCCTAAACTACCCCTCCTTAGTGGCTCCCTATATATAGGCTCCCACCTCCCCCTTCATTAGGTAAGACATAACTTGAGTGAGAACTTGGCTTATGCCTCCACCATCCCTCCGGGATTAGGGAAACCCCCTCCTCTCTTAGACACAAATCTATGAGTTGTATCAAGGCACTCCTTATATAATTCATCTTTCGCACTTGTGATTCTACCTTCTACCGCGGCCTCTCACACGTGTGACTCCATAGATCGTATATCGGTCTTTCTCTCGGGGATTCTACCTCGTGTCTCTCCTTGAGGGATTCTATCGTGATAGTGGTTCGGGCTATCGGGAGTAAACCGGAATTGTATCGGGTTGTGTTGCGTGCGTTTGCGTGTGTTCATCGTGTTCTTCGCCGCGTTCTTCGTCTTCTTCCTCCCCCCCGTCTTTCACTCGGTCAATTCGTGAGATCGGGCAACCCACGTGGCCTTAGGCCGCATCACAGGCGGGCCAGGTGGAGACGCGAGCGGACACTTTGCACGCCCGCGCAGCGTCCGCAGAGACGCAAACCTGCCGCAAATATGTGCCTGGTTTGCGTCTCTGCGGACGGCCCGATCACTTTGCGTCGCGTCGTTGGAGGTGGTGCTAAACGAATTTTCGGTCAAGACAACGCAAATGGTCACCCAGCGTTCGTTTGCATCGCGCCGCTGCACTTAGGCTCCGTGGCTTGAACGCTCGTCTGGCTCTCTGCGATGAGCCGTCCCCGCATGAGGTGGACGGGCAGCACGTTTGGCTCTTTTCATTCACGGCCAGGCTAAACTTGTTCTAGCTGCATCCTCAAATTTGATTTCTATTTTACAGTTCTCTCTCTTTTCTATTCTTCAGGAAACAGGAAAAAGTAATGTAAGCTGTAAACCGATCTAGTCAGATCTAGCCGCAATATGTTGTCAGCCCATGAGAACTGAGTTCCACAGTATCTCGCGGTAATTTCGCAGGGAGGGGTGAACTTGGTTATCATCCTAGCGTTCATGGGAGAGTCTCATCCTACCTAACAACGTATAACCAAGGGAGGGATCATTCCCCCGTTGGTCAACGTTTATGTTGTTAGCCCATTTCAAAGTGAGCAGATCACGGTTGGATGTGGACTTAAATGCGGTATTTTTTCCCGAAAGGAGTAATAATGTAGGAGAAGCCTCTACAATGACTTTCTAAAATAATAAAAACTCCGAGAGCCCGGGAGGACGCGGGAGCCCGGGGTGTCCGCCAGCTCCTCCCCTAAACTATGGTTTCTCTTTTCTTAGGTCGAGTTGTAGTGCGGGGTGGCTGTCCTTTTTATGGGCATGTACATATAACCTTTTCTTTCTATCTATCAATGCATCAAAACGCAAGTCTTTAGTGTTCCTTGGGATTTAAACCTGAGTGGTTGGGGTTATACATCCACTTTCTAATTAAGTGAGTTAGACACATTTCTCACTTATAAATGTGTTATATATGTGACCGCAAATTTGCAGGCAAAATATCAAGGACTCCTACACGAAGGAACAATTTTCTTCAAATAAATATTCATACAAAATTTTCCCTTTATGCAAATAACATGAATAAAGTATCTATCCAAGCGGAACACTAAACTTTGGCCAAAATTGTGCACCTTGTTCACACATCACAATATATAAAAGCCAATACAATAATATTAAGCCAAACTAATACTCCATAATAAGTTGGATGTGCAGTACTGATAATATAATATTCGATAGTGAGCAGAAGAAGCTTACAAATTTGTCAATGGACTAAGTTGGCCGTCTAGACATTTAAAGTTATGCTAGCTATATGGGATAATTTAGTTTGAGGACCTTGGATAATCCAAAAAGGATGTCAGATGATTCATACCCTCAGATATCAACAATATCATATTTGCTTTGCGGTTGACCAGTATCACGTAACATCCTAGCCTAGGACTTAATAGAATTGGTAGAATACTCATATCTACAAGTTGTAACTTATTAAAAAGCTCATCTCAAAAAAAAATCGAGGTTAAGCTTGTTTGGTTTGGAGCAACTTAAGGATGGGTGACCAGCCGGAAAGAAGAAATAATTACCCATACCATTATACCCCTTGCAAAAATGCTACATCTTATATTATGTCATCAATAAGAACGAACGCCCCCTCCCCAGATCGGGCTAGAGTGTGTCTTGTTCCTCTTATATTATGTCATCAATAATATTTGTAGCTCCGCTGCCTTATTTAGTGGAGTTCCAAGTCCTTCGGGACCCTTCCTTGTTCAAGAAAAAAACAAACTATATCATCCATCTTCGAAAATGTAGTTCCTAGTTAAAAAAATGTTGTACCTTTCGCGACCAGCCTATAACATGACATGACATAATTCTTAACTTGAATCTCCAATAATCGGACTTTCTAATCATGGTCAAAATAATAACAAATCTTTTCAAGAAGCATAAAAGCAAAGAATTTATTGCCCTCTCTAGAGGACCAAAGCATATTTTGCTTTCATAGCAGTTTTCAGCAATAGAGGCCCATGCTCATGGACCTGGTTTACCAATAGACAGATGCTGCATTTTCCACGGGCCTCTTATGTTGAAGGCGATCAAACATAACGGCCCAGAGAGCCCTATAGATGCATCGGACGGTCACGATTTCCGCTGAACTGAGCCCAAAGCCCTGCATCCCCGAAACCCTAGCGTCTTACGCCGCCCCCACTATAAAGGCCTCCTCCTCCCTCTTCTCCCGCTTTCCTTCTCATCCCCAGCCCGCGCCGCCGCATTCTCCCCACCACCAAACCCTAGCCCTCCTCCCTCCGCCCCACCACCATGGCCGGCTCGCAGGAGTCCCTCGTGTACGCCGGCGTGATGCGCGGCCACAACGACCAGGTGACGGCCATCGCCACGCCCATCGACAACTCGCCCTTCATCGTCTCCTCCTCCCGCGACAAGTCCCTCCTGGTCTGGGACCTCACCAACCCCATCCAGGCCACCCAGGACTCGAGCTCCGAGTACGGCGTCCCCTTCCGCCGCCTCACCGGCCACGGCCACTTCGTCCAGGACGTCGTCCTCAGCTCGGACGGCCAGTTCGCGCTCTCCGGGTCCTGGGACGGCGAGCTCCGCCTCTGGGACCTCTCCACCGGCGCCACCACCCGCCGCTTCGTTGGCCACGACAAGGACGTCCTCTCCGTCGCCTTCTCCATCGACAACCGTCAGATCGTCTCCGCGTCCCGCGACAAGACCATCAAGCTCTGGAACACCCTCGGTGAGTGCAAGTACACCATCGGCGGCGAGCTCGGAGGCGGCGAGGGCCACAACGGCTGGGTGTCGTGCGTCCGTTTCTCCCCCAACAACTTCGCCCCGACCATCGTCTCGGGCTCGTGGGACCGCTCCGTCAAGGTGTGGAACCTCACCAACTGCAAGCTCCGCAACACCCTCGATGGCCATGGTGGGTACGTCAGTGCCGTCGCGGTGAGCCCAGACGGTTCGCTCTGCGCCTCTGGTGGTAAGGATGGAGTCACCTTGCTCTGGGATTTGGGTGAGGGCAAGAAGCTCTACTCGCTGGACGCGGGCTCCATTATCAACTCGCTCTGCTTCTCGCCCAACCGCTACTGGCTCTGCGCGGCGACACATGATTCCATCAAGATCTGGGATCTTGAGTCAAAGCACATTGTGCAGGACCTTAGGCCCGAGATCACAGTCTCCACTAAACAGGTTTGTTTCCTATGCCTGCCATCATTAAATAGTTCCATATCGTTGCTATTGTTTCCTATTGTTGATTGTGTAGATTTACTGTTTGATTATGATATGCTTATTACTGTTGTGGCAACATAGACCTGTTTCATTTTGTTGTAGCTGCTGTAGTAGTCAAATTTATGTAGTACACTGTTCTGTACTAGTTTCATGCCAAAAACCCCAATCCTAAGATTTAATCTTAGATTACCTGAATGGTTTTAGTTTGCTCTATCGAATCATATAAACCAAATGTGATCCGAAGTGCCCATTTTATCTAAAGTCAGTAGATATGAAAAGAAGCTGATGCATAGTAATGTTATTGGACTGTAATCTTGCTTGATACGTTGCTAAAGCATTATTTTTAGCTTTAATATACTGAGTTTAGAATGTGGCAATCCTGTAATCCTTTAGATGTGTGTTCCTTTAGCTTTTTGTCATAAAATTTTCTCTCAGCTTGCTATCAGTGTAATTCTCTGCTAAATTTATTTTGGTTTTGTTAAATACAATGATCTGAAGTTCTATGTTCATCTTTGCTATCTAGCCTATAATGTAGTTGGCAGTGATTTTTTTTGAAAGATCAGCATCTTTTACTTATTTTCTCCAATGCATGCCTAGGTCTAATTATCAAAACCTTCACCTTTAAACTGATCTAATTGTTCATTTTCTTAAGTTTAGATCCTAATGCTGTGTTAATTTAAATCCTATTGTATTTGAATGCCATCTTACAATTTTTTCATACTGTTGCACAGCTGCTCTACTGCACTTGTTTGAGCTGGAGCGCGGATGGCAGCACTCTCTATGCTGGTTACACTGATGGAACCATCAGGATCTATAAGATCTCAGGGTTCAGCTACTCGAGCTAGATTACGCATCTTGTTTTAGTGGCCCTTGTTCAGTTAAACTGCTGTGGTATCTTCTGTTTTGACTGTCTAAAGGCATAATGTCTGCCTTGGTACTTCTGCTTAATTTGCTATCTGTGTCTTAGCCTCTGTCAGTCATGTTCTCATGGATAATGCGGATAGGTACTCATTTGCACTGTGTTTTGGTTGCTCAATATATTGTCGCATGAATCATGAAATCTGTGCTGCTGCTTGGTAGTATATTCAGTTGGTGATGTTTTTTCCTGTACCATTTTGAACGTTCCTGGAATGCTGATGTGGTTCCTGCTTGGCAAACAAGAGTTCCGAATCCATCTGAGCATCCTATGATATGTAATCCGAAGTTATACCAGAATACAGACGTTAAAATGCGGATGAGTTAGAATGGTAGCAGAGATTTGAGTATATGAAAAATGTCTATCGTGTAAAGCCACTTAGATGAAAAAGCAGTATTGGTACTGAGGTGCCACAATTGAAGCTGAACTAAACTTTCCAACTGAAGGTAAATCTAAAGCCAAGCCAAAAATACATGCTGAGTTCAAATATTAATACTTTGCACACATTGGACCAAATGTGCACTGGCAATCATCTTTTTTTGGTTCATGGAACAATGAACATAAAAACAGCAAGCAAAATTGACGTGTAGAGTTTTTGATTTCTTCTCTTGGAAACGTCCAATTATTTTCTTAGAATGTACACGCATCAAAACTAGAGACGTGGCAATGTGGCATGTTTGGTGTACGACCAAAAATTAGATAGCCAATGTTTCAAAATACCGGATTTGATCAAACGTTGGTGAAGTATACTAAATTTTGACTGTCAATTTAAACCATCTCAACATCTAGGGGTTGGCAAAAAACCCGATGACCGAAGACCGAAAAGATCGAGACTGAAATTACCGATGAAAAATTGGGTAGAAAATTTTATAGACCGAATTTAGTTTGGTTAATTCGGTCATTTGTTCCGAGTAATCGAATAGACCGAGTTTTACGTGAGCCCAATCTTTAGATTTTGTGATATATTGTTAAATGTTGATTAAACTTCTCTAGCATTATTACATTTTTGTTTAGATTGTTGAACGTTTATTCCTGTCAATTGATAATAATATATGCAATGAAAAAACGTCCAAAATACATCTAAAATATCGCCAATCTTTCGCTAAACAATGTCTAAGTTTTGTGTTGACAACATCGCCACACCATTTGGTCAAGACCGAACCCGACGAATTATTGGGTAACCAAATTTGTCGGGTAGTAAAACTAACAAGTATATTTCGGTCTTCATTTTTTCTAACTAAATTTGAAATAGATCGAAATACAAAAACCGAATTTTCGGTCATGACCGAATCCCCACCCCTATCAACAGCTTATAAGTTAAATAATTTGTGGGATGTTTATGTTATAAATGTCGCAAGCAATAACGAAAAACGGAAAAGAAAATCTCAATGGGAGACACAAGATTTAACTGTAAAATCCTTTAGAGGGGAAAAACCACGGGCGCTAACCATCAAAATTTAACTATATCAGGACTGTTCACAAGATGTCATGGGTTATTTTATAATCTGATAAACCCTAGTCGGGGGCTTACAAGAGGTAGACACGATCTTGCCCCGCTCATCAGAAGTTAGTCTCCCTTTTATGTAAATTTGGATTACAACAGAACAAACTCTACCTTGAAACAAATATCATCTCGTAGTATGAATATCAACAATCTCCTGAACAACAAAAAGAACATTTACTAGTGTCAAACAACCACTTGAGCTAAACGGTTATACCAACCAAGCTTGAGTAAAGCTGAAACTTGACAACAAGAACTGACTTTGTCATCATATTAACAAGATTACCATGAGTACTTATATTACATATCTTCAGTTTACCTTGTGCAACAATGTCGAAAACATAATGGCTACTT
>NC_061513.1:137488967-137532699 GCF_022539505.1 Lolium rigidum | reverse complement strand
CGCGCCGCCCGGTGGGGTGGCTGCCTCGTGGCCCCCTCCTTCTCGGTCTTCCGGCTCCGTTATTCTTCTCGTGAAAATAGGCCCATTGGAATTAATCCCGGGATTTTCCCGAAAGTTGAGTTTCGCACAAAAACGAGACACTGTGGCAATTCTCGCTCGAAAACAGCGTTAGTCCGTGTTAGTTGTATCCAAAATACACAAATTAGAGGCAAAACAATAGAAAAAGTGTTCGGGAAAGTAGATACGTTTTGGACGTATCAAGCACCTTAAAGAATTATTGGTAGACCGTGGGTTTGATGTTGGGCTAATCGATCCCACTCTTTTTACTAAGAGGGTCAATGGGGAGCTTTTCGTTTGCCAATTATATGTTGATGATATTATCTTTGGCTCTACTAACAAAGCTTTCAATGATGAATTCTCAAAGCTTATGACCGATAGGTTCGAGATGTCTATGATGGGAGAGATGAAGTTCTTCCTTGGTTTTGAGATCAAGCAATTGAGGGAAGGAACCTTCATCAACCAAGCAAAATATCTCCAAGACATGCTCAAGAGGTTCAAGATGACCGAGTTGAAGGGTGTAGCCACTCCTATGGTTACTAAATGTCATCTTGCACTTGATCCCAATGGTAAAGAGGTGGATCAAAAGGTATATCGCTCCATGATTGGATCCTTGCTTTACCTTTGTGCATCTAGACCGGACATAGTGTTGAGTGTTGGTGTGTGTGCAAGGTATCAAGCTTCTCCTAAGGAGAGCCACATGATGGCTCTCAAAAGAATCTTTCGGTATTTGGTTGATACCCCAAGATATGGTATTTGGTACCCCAAAGGCTCAAGTTTTATTCTCAATGGATACACCGATGCGGATTGGGCGGGAGACAAGGATGATAGGAAATCAACTTCCGGGGCTTGCCAATTCCTTGGTAGGTCCTTGATGTGTTGGTCTTCTAAGAAGCAAAATTGTATATCTCTCTCCACCGCCGAAGCCGAATATGTTGCCGCCGCAAGTGGATGCACTCAATTGTTATGGATGAGGCAAACTTTAAAGGAATACAGTGTCATTTGTGACAAAGTGCCTCTATTATGTGACAATGAAAGTGCCATCAAGATTGCCTATAATCCGGTGCAACATTCAAGAACGAAGCATATTGAGATCCGGAATCATTTCATTAGGGATCATGTTGCCCGTGGTGATATTGAGCTTATCTATGTTCCTACCAAAGATCAACTTGCCGATATATTCACGAAGCCTCTTGATGAAGCAAGATTCTCTTATTTGAGGAATGAGCTAAATATCATTGATTCAAGGAGTATAGCTTGACCATCTTGCAAACACACCTTTGTCTCAAAACTTTATTTGGTTTAGATGTGGGCATGGAAATAGGGGGAGTGCGGTTTAAATTATTGAGCTATCCCTCCCCCCATAATGCCAACATTAAAAATATCATTCTCATTGTATCATATGTTGATATGTGAGCTTCAATGGTGAGTAGTGGTTCGGACCCAAGATATATCTTCGCGGTGCCATGCCATAACACTCATATATGGTGGCCTAGGCCACCACACTCTTCTTTGTGAAGAGTTGGAGTAATTTGGATCTTCATTGGATTTTATTGACATCTCCTTGTTTATGGGAAATCGCTCATTTTTGGCCTTCATTTGCATTACTTGCAAAAATGAGTGCTCATGTACCATCTTACAGTTTGGATCATCTGTCCTAAGCCTATCTCATCTAAGCCATATCCTCTTCCCTCTCCGAGTGCACCAATTCCCTGTCAAATTCCCGTTTCTGGCATGTTTTTCTGCTTCACCGGAAGTTCCGATCGTTTCGGCCGGTACTTCCGGCTGGATCCTGTCTGCCAGTTTCTGCCCGCTGTTCCTGATCTGTTGGTGGGGTTTCTGTGGGACCCGAAGTTCCGGCTCCAACGAGCGGAACTTCCGCCCTTACGATTCCTCCACTTAACCGGTCGGGAACGGGGAGGCAGTTCCTGCCCCCCACTTTTCCCCATCCAAGATCTGTTCGTGCTCTCTCTCTCTCCCTGTGGCGGCTGCAACCTCGCCGGCCGGATCTCCTTCCTCCGGCGACCTCCGCCGGATCGGCTCCGTGGATTGGCATCCCCTCCCTCTCCTCCACCATGGCTCCTCCCGGTTTGTGCCCTCTCCCTCTCTATGTGTGGGTAGACCTCACTAGATGAACTATAGGGCATACTCTAGGTTAAGCTATGGTAGAACATCTCTAGATGCCTTTTCCCTACTAGATCTTGCATAGGATGTTCTGGTAATGCAGTTCACAATGCCATTGCCGCGGATCTGGTGAGAAAATGTTGCTGTCTTCGAACAGCCGGATGTTCCGGCCCTGTGCGCCGGAAGTTCCGCCCCGGGGCGGAACTTCCGCCGGTTCTCACCGGAACTTCCGGCCTGGCCTGTTTTCTGCTGTGTACTCAATATTATGTGCAGGCTCTGGTTTTTGACCTCCTTGTTTGTGTGCACTCATTTATCTGTCCTATCATCATGGTTGTATCTCAGGTGGCTCCAAGAAGAGAGGCAAGGATCATGTGGATGAGATTGAAGAAGAGGTTGAGCGCACAAGACCATCCAAGCTCACGGCTCGTCAACAATCTGCTCAAAGGCATAAGTCACCCGCAGTTCGAGGCAAGAATGTTCATGTGTCAGTGAAGAACATGCAGTATCTTGAGTACAAGGAGCTCCGGGATGTGAACCCTTATGTCGTCCCTCGGAACAATAGGGTCACGGACAAGCATTTCCACAACAAGACTCAAGAGGAGATCTTCTATGAGGTCTATGTGCCCTTCAAGAAGGGAGTAGCCCCTCAACATGCCATTGACATCGCCAAGATGGCCGCCACAAGATACTTTGAAGAAGCCTATGCTATGTGTGGTGAGTTTGGGCTCTATCCCATTATGGAGCTCAACAAGGACTACGACATCGGGTTGATTCAACAATTCTATGCCACCGTTCACTTTGCTCAAGATGAAGCTAGAACTTTCCGGTGGATGTCTCAAGATACCCTCCTTGAGTCTAACTTGGCAAAGTTTGGAAATGCTCTTGGATACCCTCGCTTTCCGGGCGTGAATGAAAATGGTTGGAGGTGTCATGATAGTTCATTTGCTCAAACCAAGGAAGTCTTGGAGCACCTCTATATCAGAGGTTGGGGTATTCCGGGCAAGAGTGCGGATCTTCTCCCTACTTGGGACATCATGCTTCGTGTCTACCGGGAAACCATTGGACCCAAGGGTGGCAACCTTGATGAGTTGCATTTATATGAAGTGGATCTTATGGCAAACTCCTTTGCTAATAAGGGCACCGGTGAGAGGCTTGATGTGATGGATGATGCGTGTAGTTAACACGTCCGTTGGGAACCCCAAGAGGAAGGTGTGATGCGCACAGCAGCAAGTTTCCCTCAGTAAGAAACCAAGGTTTAATCGAACCAGTAGGAGTCAAGAAGCACGTTGAAGGTTGTTGGTGGCGGGGTGTACTGCGGCGCAACACCAGGGATTCCGGCGCCAACGTGGAACCTGCACAACACAATCACAGAACTTTTCCCCAACGTAACAGTGAGGTTGTCAATCTCACCGGCTTGTCTGTAAACGAGAGGATTAGATGTATAGTGTGGATGATGATGGTTGTTTGCGAAGAACAAGAAAGAACAATTGCAAGAGATTGTATTTCAGATGTAAAGAATAGGACCGGGGTCCACAGATCACTAGTGGTGTCTCTCCCATAAGATAAGCAGATGTTGGGTGAACAAATTACAGTTGGGCAATTGAAAAATAAAGAAGGCATAACAATGCACATACATATATCATGATGAGTACTATGAGATTTAATCAGGGCATTACGACAAAGTACATAGACCGCTATCCAAGCATGCATCTATGCCTAAAAAGTCCACCTTCAGGTTATCATCCGAACCCCTCCAAGCATTAAGTTGTAAACAACGGACAATTGCATTAAGTATGGTGCGTAATGTAATCAACACAAATATCCTTAGACAAAGCATCGATGTTTTATCCCTAGTGGCAACAAGCACATCCACAACCTTAGAACTTTCCGTCACTCGTCCCGCATTTAATGGAGGCATGAACCCACTATCGAGCATAAATACTCCCTCTTGGAGTCACAAGTATCAACTTGGCCAGAGCCTCTACTAGCAACGGAGAGCATGCAAGAACATAAATAACATATATGATAGATTGATAATCAACTTGACATAGTATTCAATATTCATCGGATCCCAACAAACACAACATGAAGGATTACAGATAGATGATCTTGATCATGATAGGCAGCTCACAAGATCTAATATGATAGCACAATGAGGAGAAGACAACCATCTAGCTACTACTATGGACCCATAGTCCAGGGGTGGACTACTCACACATCGATCCGGAGGCGATCATTGCGATGAAGAGACCTCCGGGAGATGATTCCCCTCTCCGGCAGGGTGCCGGAGGCGATCTCCTGAATCCCCCGAGATGGGATTGGCGGCGGCGGCGTCTCTGGAAGGTTTTCCGTATCGTGGCTCTCGGTACTAGGGGTTTCGCGACGAAGGCTTTAACTAGGCGGAAGGGCAGGTCAAGGGGCGTCACGGGGGCCCCACACAACAGGGCCGCGCGGGCCCCCTATTGGCCGCACCGCCCTACTGTGGCGGTGCCCCGTGGCCCCACTTCGTGACTCCTTCGGTCTTCTGGAAGCTTCGTGTGAAAATAGGACCCTGGGCGTTGATTTCGTCCATTTCCGAGAATATTTCCTTACTAGGATTTCTGAAACCAAAAATAGCAGAAAACAAGAATCGGCTCTTCGGCATCTCGTCAATAGGTTAGTGCCGGAAAATGCATAATAATGACATATAATGTGTATAAAACATGTGAGTATCATCATAAAAGTAGCATGGAACATAAGAAATTATAGATACGTTTGGGACGTATCAAGCATCCCCAAGCTTAGTTCCTACTCGCCCTCGAGTAGGTAAACGATAACAAAGATAATTTCTAAAGTGACATGCTATCATAATCTTGATCATACTATTGTAAAGCATATGAGATGAATGCAACGATTCGAAGCAATGATGAAGATAATGAGTAAACAAATGAATCATATAGCAAAGACTTTTCATGAATAATACTTTCAAGACAAGCATCAATAAGACTTGCATAAGAGTTACTCATAAAGCAATAAATTCAAAGTAAAGGCATTGAAGCAACACAAAGGAAGATATAAGTTTCAGCGGTTGCTTTCAACTTCAACATGTATATCTCATGGATAATTGTCAACACAAAGCAATATAACAAGTGCAATAAATAAACATGTAAGAATCAATGCACACAGTTGATACAAGTGTTTGCTTCTGGGATAGAAAGAATAGGCAAACTGACTCAACAATAAAGTAGAAGATAGGCCCTTCGCAGAGGGAAGCATTGATTACTATATTTGTGCTAGAGCTTTTCATTTTGAAAACAAGAAACAATTTTGTCAACGGTAGTAATAAAGCATATGTGTTATGTATAAGACATCCTATAAGTTGCAAGCCTCATGCATAGTATACCAATAGTGCTCGCACCTTGTCCTAATTAGCTCGGATTAACACGGATTATCATTGCATAGCATATGTTTCAACCAAGTGTCACAAAGGGGTACCTCTATGCCGCCTCGTACAAAGGTCTAAGGAGAAAGCTCGCATTGGAGTTCTCGCTTTTGATTATTCTCAACTTAGACATCCATACCGGGACAACATAGACAACGGATAATGGACTCCTCTTTAATGCATAAGCATTCAACAACAGCTTAATATTCTCATAGGAGATTGAGGATTAATTGTCCACACCGAAACTTCCACCATGAATCATGGCTTTAGTTAGCGGACCAATGTTCTTCTCTAACAAGTATGCATACTCAAACCATATGATCATGAAAATCGCTCTTACTTCAGACAAGACGAACATGCATAGCAACTCACATGATATTCAACAAAGGTAAAAGTTGATGGCGTCCCCAGAAACATGGTTACCGCTCAACAAGCAACTTATTAACAAATAAAACACATAAGTACACATTCTTCACCACGATAGTTTTTAAGGCTATTTGTCCCATGAGCTATATATTGCAAAGACAAAGAATAGAAATTTTAAAGGTAGCACTCAAGTAATTTACTTTGGAATGGCGGAGAAATACCATGTAGTAGGTAGGTATGGTGGACACAAATGGCATGGTTATTGGCTCGAGGATTTGGATGCATGAGAAGAATTCCTCTCAATACAAGGCTAGGCTAGCAAGGTTGTTTGAAGCAAACTCAAGTATAAAAGGTGCAGAAAAGCTCACATATGAACATATTGTAACTATTATAAGACTTTATATTGTCTCCTTGTTGTTCAAACACCTTAACCAGAAAATATCTAGACTCTAGAGATCAATCATGCAAACCAAATTTTAACAAGCTCTATGTAGTTATTCATTAATGAGTACAAGGTACATGATGCAAGAGCTTAAACATGATCTATATGAGCACAACAATTGCCAAGTATCAAATTATTCAAGACACTAAACCATTTACCACATGCGGCATTTTCCATTTCCAACCATATAACAATGAATGAAATAGTCCAACTTTCGCAATGAACATTAAAGATAAAGCTAAGAACACATGTGTTCATACGAAACAGCGGAGCGTGTCTCTCTCCCAAACAAAGAATGCTAGGATCCGATTTATTCAAACAAAAACAAAAATGAAAACAAACAGACGCTCCAAGTAAAGCACATAAGATGTGACGGAATAAAAATATAGTTTCACTAGAGGAACCTGATAAGTTGTCGATGAAGAAGGGATGCCTTGGGCATCCCCAAGCTTAGATGCTTGAGTATTCTTAAAATATGCAGGGATGAACCACGGGGGCATCCCCAAGCTTTTACTTTTCACTCTTCTTGATTATATTGTATCATCCTCCTCTCTTGACCCTTGAAAACTTCCTCCACACCAAACTCAAAACAAACTCATTAGAGGGTCAGTGCATAATTCATATATTCAGAGGTGCCATAATCATTCTTAACACTTCTGGACATCACAAAGCTACTGAAAGTTAATGGAACAAAGAAATACATCAAACATAGCAAAACAGGCAATGCGAAATAAAATGCAGAATCTATCAAAACAGAACAATTCGTAAAAACGAATTTTAAAGTGGCACCAGACTTGCTCAGATGAAAATGCCCAAATTGAATGAAAGTTGCGTACATATCTGTGGATCACGCACGTCAATTGGCATATTTTTTTTAATTTTCTACAGAGACTACTGCTCAAATTCGTGACAGCAAGAAATCTGTTCCTGCGCAGTAATCCAAATCTAGTATTGGCTTTACTATAAAAGACTTTACTTGGCACAACAATGCAATAAAATAAAGATAAGGAGAGGTTGCTACAGTAGTAACAACTTCCAAGACTCAAATATAAAATAAAGTGCAGAAGTAAAATAATGGGTTGTCTCCCATAAGCGCTTTTTAACGCCTTTCGCCTAGGCGCAGAAAGTGTGTATCAAGTAACATCAAGAGACAAAGCATCAACATCATAACTTGTTCTAATAATAGAATCATAAGGTAACTTCATTCTCTTTCTAGGGAAGTGTTCCATACCTTTCTTGAGAGGAAATTGATATTTAATATTACCTTCCTTCATATCAATGGTGGCACCAACAGTTCGAAGAAAAGGTCTTCCCAATATAATGGGACAAGATGCATTGCATTCAATATCCAAAACAACCAAATCAACGGGGACAAGGTTATTATTAACCATAATACGAACATTATCAATCCTCCCCAAAGGTTTCTTTATAGCATTATCAACAAGATTAATATCCAAATAACAATTTTTCAATGGTGGCAAGTCAAGCATATCATAAATTTTCTTAGGCATAACAGAAATACTTGCACCAAGATCACATAAAGCATTACAATCAAAATCATTGACCCTCATCTTAATGATGGGCTCCCAACCATCTTCTAACTTCCTAGGAATAGAGGTTTCAAGTTTTAGTTTCTCCTCTCTAGCTTTTATGAGAGCATTTGTAATATGTTTTGTAAAGGCCAAATTTATAGCACTAGCATTGGGACTTTTAGCAAGCTTTTGTAAGAACTTTATAACTTCAGAGATGTGACAATCATCAAAGTCTAAACCATTATGATCTACAGCAATGGGATCATTATCCCCAATATTTTGAAAAATTTCAGCAGCTTTATCAATTTCAAGCAGCTTTAGCAGTTTCAGGCAATTTTGCACGCTTTGCACTAGGGGTAGTAACATTGCCAACACCAATTATTTTACCATTGATAGTAGGAGGTGTAGCAACATGTGAATCATTAACATTACTAGTGGTGGTAATAGTCCAAACTTTAGCTACATTATTCTCCTTAGCTAGTTTTTCAGTTTCTTCTCTTTCCCACCTAGCATGCAATTCAGCCATCAATCTAATATTCTCATTAA
The DNA here is from genome assembly GCF_022539505.1 of Lolium rigidum. Taxonomy (NCBI): domain Eukaryota; kingdom Viridiplantae; phylum Streptophyta; class Magnoliopsida; order Poales; family Poaceae; genus Lolium; species Lolium rigidum. Next base: position 137,524,211 of record NC_061513.1, on the reverse strand, counting down.
TTCGAACTTGGATGGCATTTTCTGTAGTAACAATTTTATTATCAATATCCTTATTAGGCATAACTTTCAATTTTAAAAGATCAACATCGGAGGCAAGTCTATCAACCTTAGAAGCAAGAATATCAATTTTATCAAGCTTTTCCTCAACAGATTTGTTAAAAGCAGTTTGTGTACTAATAAATTCTTTAAGCATAGCTTCAAGACCAGGGGGTACACTCCTATTATTGTTGTAAGAATTCCCATAAGAATTACCATAACTATTACCATTAGCAGTAAGGATATGGCCTATAGTTGTTACTAGAATTGTTCCTATAAGCATTGTTGTTGAAATTATTATTTTTAATGAAGTTCACATCAACATGTTCTTCTTGGGCAACCAATGAAGCTAAAGGAACATTATTAGGATCAACATTAGATCTACCATTCACAAGCATAGACATAATAGCATCAATCTTATCACTCAAGGAGGAGGTTTCTTCAACAGAATTTACCTTCTTACCTTGTGGAGCTCTTTCCGTGTGCCATTCAGAGTAATTTATCATCATATCATCAAGAAGCTTTGTTGCCGCCACCAAAGTGATGGACATAAAGGTACCTCCAGCATCTGAATCCAATAGGTTCCGTGAAGAGAAATTCAATCCTGCATAAAAGGTTTGGATGATCATCCAAGTAGTCAGTCCATGGGTTGGGCAATTCTTTACCAAAGATTTCATTCTCTCCCATGCTTGAGCAACATGTTCATTATCTAATTGCTTAAAATTCATTATGCTACTTCTCAAAGATATAATTTTAGCGGGAGGATAATATCTACCAATAAAAGCATCCTTACATTTAGTCCATGAATCAATACTATTTCTAGGCAGAGATAGCAACCAATCTTTAGCTCTTCCTCTTAAAGAGAAAGGAAACAATTTTAATTTTATAATGTCACCATCTACATCCTTATACTTTTGCATTTCACATAGTTCAACAAAATTATTAAGATGGGCAGCAGCATCATCGGAACTAACACCAGAAAATTGCTCTCTCATAACAAGATTTAAGTAAAGCAGGTTTAATTTCAAAGAATTCTGCTGTAGTAGCAGGTGGAGCAATAGGTGTGCATAAGAAATCATTATTATTTGTGCTAGTGAAGTCACACAACTTAGTATTCTCAACAGTACCCATTTTAGCAGTAGTAAATAAAGCAAACTAAATAAAGTAAATGCAAGTAACTAGTTTTTTTGTGTTTTTGATATAGAGAACAAGACAGTAAATAAAGTAAAACTAGCAACTAAATTTTTTTGTATTTTTGATATAAGAGAAAACAAAGCAGTAAATAAAATAAAGTAAAGCAAGACAAAAACAAAGTAAAGAGATTGGATGTGGAAGACTCCCAAGAGGAAATTTGCTTGATGCGTGTAGTTAACACGTCCGTTGGAAACCCCAAGAGGAAGGTGTGATGCGCACAGCAGCAAGTTTCCCTCAGTAAGAAACAAAGGTTTAATCGAACCAGTAGGAGTCAAGAAGCACGTTGAAGGTTGTTGGTGGTGGAGTGTAGTGCGGCGCAACACCAGGGATTCCGGCGCCAACGTGGAACCCGCACAACACAATCACGTAACTTTGCCCCAACGTAACGGTGAGGTTGTCAATCTCACCGGCTTGCTGTAAACAAAGGATTAGATGTATAGTGTGGATGATGATGGTTGTTTGCGAAGAACAATAAAGAACAATTGCAGTAGATTGTATTTCAGATGTAAAGAATAGGACCGGGGTCCATAGATCACTAGTGGTGTCTCTCCCATAAGATTAGCAGATGTTGGGTGAACAAATTACAGTTGGGCAATTGACAAATAAAGAAGGCATAACAATGCACATACATATATCATGATGAGTACTATGAGATTTAATCAGGGCATTACGACAAAGTACATAGACCCCTAACCGGCATGCATCTATGCCTAAAAAGTCCACCTTCAGGTTATCATCCGAACCCCCTCCAGTATTAAGTTGTAAACAACAGACAATTGCATTAAGTATGGTGCGTAATGTAATCAACACAAATATCCTTAGACAAAGCATCGATGTTTTATCCCTAGTGGCAACAAGCACATCCACAACCTTAGAACTTTTTGTCACTCGTCCCGCATTTAATGGAGGCATGAACCCACTATCGAGCATAAATACTCCCTCTTGGAGTCACAAGTATCAACTTGGCCGAGCCTCTACTAGCAATGGAGAGCATGCAAGAACATAAATAACATATATGATAGATTGATAATCAACTTGATATAGTATTCAATATTCATCGGATCCCAACAAACACAACATGAAGGATTACAGATAGATGATCTTGATCATGATAGGCAGCTCACAAGATCTAACATGATAGCACAATGAGGAGAAGACAACCATCTAGCTACTGCTATGGACCCATAGTCCAGGGGTGGACTACTTACACATCGATCCGGAGGCGATCATGGCGATGAAGAGACCTCCGGGAGATGATTCCCCTCTCCGGCAGGGTGCCGGAGGCGATCTCCTGAATCCCCCGAGATGGGATTGGCGGCGGCGGCTTATCTGGAAGGTTTTCCGTATCGTGGCTCTCGGTACTGGGGGTTTCGCAACGAAGGCTTTAAGTAGGCGGAAGGGCATGTCAAGGGGCGTCACGGGGGCCCCACACAACAGGGCCGCGTGGGCCCCCTATTGGCCACGCCGCCCTACTGTGGCGGCGCCCCGTGGCCCCACTTCGTGACTCCTTCGGTCTTCTGGAAGCTTCGTGTGAAAATAGGACCCTGGGCGTTGATTTCGTCCAATTCCGAGAATATTTCCTTACTAGGATTTCTGAAATCAAAAACAGCAGAAAACAACGAATCGGCTCTTCGGCATCTCGTCAATAGGTTAGTGCCGGAAAATGCATAATAATGACATATAATGTGTATAAAACATGTGAGTATCATCATAAAAGTAGCATGGAACATAAGAAATTATAGATACGTTTGGGACGTATCAATGGACTACATCTACAATGAGATGTGGTCATGTGTGATGGAGAAAATGCTTCCCTCATTTGCTCCTTACATTATGAAGCTCATTGAAGACACTTGGTTTGATACTTGTCAGTCTACCCTCCTTCACTCTATTCCTCTCAACATCACATCCCATGAAGTGAAGGTTCTTAGGACCAAGCGCCACAACTCGCCCATTGAAGATGTTCCCCCCATGGATGAGAAGCTCCCTAGCTGGGCTTCTAAGCTTGCTCGCCGCATGCGTCAGATTTTTTTGTCTCACCTCGGCTGTCAATCACCGTCAGTATCAGCAGCATGCCGAAGCCAAGAAGTCTCGGGTTCGTCAGAAGAGCATTATGAGGGCTTTAGATGTGGATGTGTCTCCTCCCGGATCCGAGGAGAATATCACTCCGGAGGCTGAGTGGGTTTCTCAGCATGGTGTTCCTCTCCCTCCTGATGGTCTCGAGATCGAGTCTCCTCCTCGCACTCCACCCTACCCCGGCGCTCCATCGGATCTTCCTCCCGGCTGGGCTAACGCCGACCCTTGGGGCGTGTAGTTTCTCCTATCCCTTTTTGGTGCCTTGGTGCCAAAGGGGGAGAGTGAGACCTTATTTGGTTGCTCTCCGTTGGGTATTTGCATGGGGGAGTCACAAGTTCGTGTTGGCTTTGATTTTTATCGCTTGTGACTCCATTTATCCTTGTTGTGTCGAACTATGTTCTTAGTTTATGTGGTTTGTAAACTTTATCTATGTGTATGGTAAACTCCGGATGTGAGTCTTCTATGGTTATCTATGTGTGCATGATCTATTTATCTAGATGCTTATCACTATGTTGTATTGCTAACCCATGGAAGACGGATGCAAGATATAGGGGGAGCTTCTTATGTATCAATGCTCATATATAGGGGAAGCTCTATATCTCTCACATTCTTGTTGTTTACACTATTCATTCCTTGCAAATACTTGTGTTGTCATCAAACACCAAAAAGGGGGAGATTGAAAGAACATTTCCCGCCCTTTTGGGTTTTGTGTGTTTGATGTCAACACTAGGTATATATTTATGTGTGTTGATGTAGACAGGTACAAGATTTCTGTGTATAAACATGGCTGATGAATTGGACTGACAAAACTGAAGCTTTGCTGGTTTTTCTCTTCGGGCGGAAGTTCCGGCCTTTGCCTGCGGTACTTCCGCCCAGGAGCGGAAGTTCCGGCTACCACCAGCGGAAGTTCCGCCCCTGTTTCTTCACTCAGAAGACCCTCAGCGCCCCTCTCAGTTGAAGTTTCGAAAGCTGGCCGGAAGTTCCGGTGCAGTTGGCCGGAGGTTCTGGTCAGTGATACGTCTCCGACGTGTCGATAATTTCTTATGTTCCATGCCACATTATTGATGATATCTACATGTTTTATGCATACTTTATGTCATTATTATGCGTTTTCCGAAACTAACCTATTGACGAGATGCCGAAGGGCCAGTTGTTGTTTTCTGCTGTTTTTGGTTCCGAAATCCTAGTAAGGAAATATTCTCGGAATCGGACGAAATCAACGCCCAGCATCCTATTTTTCCACGAAGCTTCCAGAACACCCGAGAGCCGCCAGAGGAGGGACCTGTGGGCCCCAGACGACAGGGTGGCGCGGCCCAGGCCTTGGTCGTGCCCCCCTAGTGTGTCACCGCCTCGTCGACCCTCCGACTCCGCCTCTTCGCCTATATAAAGGTCCCTGACCTAAAAACCTCGACACGTTCGACGAAACCAGAGAAAACCTTCCAGAGCCGCCGCCATCGCGAAGCCAAGATCTGGGGGACAGGAGTCTCCGTTCCGGCACGCCGCCGGGACGGGGAAGTGCCCCCGGAAGGCTCCTCCATCGACACCACCGCCATCTTCATCAACGCTGCTGTCTCCCATGAGGAGGGAGTAGTTCTCCATCGAGGCTCGGGGCTGTACCGGTAGCTATGTGGTTAATCTCTCTCCTATGTGCTTCAATACAATAATCTCATGAGCTGCCTTACATGATTGAGATTCATATGATGATGCTTGTAATCTAGATGTCATTATGCTAGTCAAGTGGGTTTTACTTATGTGATCTCCGGAGACTCCTTGTCCCACGTGTGTAAAGGTGACGAGTGTGTGCACCGTGTGGGTCTCTTAGGCTATATTTCACGAATACTTATTCACTCGTTATGAATGGCGTAGTGAAGTGCTTATTTATATCTCTTTATGATTGCAATGTGTTTTGTATCACAATATATCTGCGTGCTACTCTAGTGATGTTATTAAAGTAGTTTATTCCTCCCGCACGGTGTAATGGTGACAGTGTGTGCATCGTGTAGTACTTGGCGTGGGCTATGATTGTGATCTCTTGTAGATTATGAAGTTAACTATTGCTATGATAGTATTGATGTGATCTATTCCTCCTTTCGTAGTGTGAAGGTGATAGTGTGCATGCTATGTTAGTACTTGGTTTGGTTATGTTGATCTGTTATGCACTCTAAGGTTATTTAAATATGAACATTGAATATTGTGGAGCTTGTTAACTCCGGCATTGAGGGTTCGTGTAATCCTACACGAGTTAGTGGTGTTCATCATCCAACAAGAGGGTGTAGAGTCTAGCATCTATCTATTTATTCCGTTATGTGATCAATGTTGAGAGTGTCCACTAGTGAAAGTATGATCCCTAGGCCTTGTTCCTAAATATCGCTATCGCTGCTTGTTTCATTGTTTTACTCGCATCTTTACTTCCTGCAATATTAATACCATCAACCGCACGCCAGCAAGCACTTTTTCGGCGCCGTTACTACTGCTCATATTCATTCATACCACCTGTATTTCACTATCTCTTCGCCGAACTAGTGCACCTATTAGGTGTGTTGGGGACACAAGAGACTTCTTGCTTTGTGGTTGCAGTGGTTGCATGAGAGGGATATCTTTGACCTCTTCCTCCCTGGGTTCGATAAACCTTGGGTGATCCACTTAAGGGAAACTTGCTGCTGTTCTACAAACCTCTGCTCTTGGAGGCCCAACACTGTCTACAAGAATAGAAGCACCCGTAGACATCAGTCAGCGGAACTTCCGCCCAACTTCCGGGCAAGTTCCGGAAACATCGCAAATGTGGCTCAGTATGTCCAGTATGGTTTTTCTGGAATTCCAGAACTTGGCCGGAACTTCTGGTCACCGGAAGTTCCACCCTAGTTCCGCCCCAATCTCTTCTGACCAGCTTGTCTGCCTCGGATTCATCCGGTCGGAACTTCCGGTGCCCTTGTCCGGAACTTCCGGTCCAAGGCGGAACTTCCGACCCTCCTGGCCGGAACTTCCGGTGTTACTGAAAAACGTCCTAACAGTCAGATCTGAGAGCTCCAATCATATAAATAGCTCTCTTCTCCAAAGGGACAATTTGCTCAATCATTGCACAAAAATCTGCCAAGTCTTCACCACCATTAGAGCCACCTCAAGAACACAAGATTTGCAAGATCTCCTTACTCCCCCAACCAAAGCTCTTGATCTTTGGAGATTCGAAGGAGAAGACACCGATCTACATCCTCACCGAAGCGATTTACATTTCCCCCTCATTTGTTTGAGGGCCCTCTTGCTAGTGTTCCTTTTGGTTCCCTAGTTGATTGTTGTTGATGTGTTGTTGTTGTTGATTCTTGTATTGCTACAGATTTGGGAGCCTCCAATTCGGTTGTGGATGTGTGCCCCAAGAACCTTGTAAAGGCCCGGTTTCCGCCTCGAGGAAATCCCTTAGTGGAAGTGGGCTAGGCCTTCGTGGCGTTGCCCATAGGAGATCCGAGTGAAGCCTTCGTGGCCGTTGGTTTGGCTTTCGTAGAAACCACACTCCTCCAAACGTAGACGTACCTTCTTGCAAAGGAAGGGAACTACGGGAATCATCTCCGTGTCTCCGCGTGCTCCACTCTCGGTTACCTCTATCCTATTCTATCTCTTATATTGTGTAGCTTGATACGTCTCAAACGTATCTATAATTTCTTATGTTCCATGCTACTTTTATGATGATACTCACATGTTTTATACACATTATATGTCATTATTATGCATTTTCCGACACTAACCTATTGACGAGATGCCGAAGAGCCAGTTGTTGTTTTCTGCTGTTTTTGGTTTCAGAAATCCTACAAAGGAAATATTCTCGGAATTGGACGAAATCAACGCCCAGGGTCTTATTTTTCCACGAAGCTTCCAGAAGACCGAAAGGATTACGAAGTTGGGCGATGAGGCGACGCCACGCCAGGGCCGCGCGGCCAAGGGTGGGGCCGCGCCGCCCTGTTGTGTGGGCCCCTCGTGACACCCCCGACTCTGCCCTTCCGCCTAATTAAAGCCTTCGTCGCGGAAACCCCAGTACCGAGAGCCACGATACGGAAAACCTTCCAGAGACGCCGCCACCGCCAATCCCATCTCGGGGGATTCAGGAGATCGCCTCCGGCACCCTGCCGGAGAGGGGAATCATCTCCCGGAGGTCTCTTCATCACCATGATCGCCTCCGAATCGATGTGTGAGTAGTTCACCCCTGGACTATGGGTCCATAGCAGTAGCTAGATGGTTGTCTTCTCCTCATTGTGCTATCATGTTAGATCTTGTGAGCTGCCTATCATGATCAAGATCATCTATTTGTAATTCTACATGTTGTGTTTGTTGGGATCCGATGAATATTGAATACTATGTCAAGTTGTTTATCAATCTATCATATATGTTGTTTATGTTCTTGCATGCTCTCCGTTGCTAGTAGAGGCTCTGGCCAAGTTGATACTTGTAACTCCAAGAGGGAGTATTTATGCTCGATAGTGGGTTCATGCCTCCATTGAATCTGGGATAGTGACAAAAAGTTTTAAGGTTGTGGATGTGTTGTTGCCACTAGGGATAAAACATCAATGCTTTGTCTAAGGATATTTGTGTTGATTACATTACGCACCATACTTAATGCAATTGTCTGTTGTTTGCAACTTAATACTCGGAAGGGGTTCGGATGATAACTCGAAGGTGGACTTTTTAGGCATAGATGCATGTTGGATAGCAGTCTATGTACTTTGTCGTAATGCCCCGATTAAATCTCATAGTACTCATCATGATATGTGTATGTGCATTGTTATGCCTTCTTTATTTGTCAATTGCCCAACCGTAATTTGTTCACCCAACATGCCATTTATCTTATGGGAGAGACACCACTAGTGAACTGTGGATCCCGGTCCATTCTTTACATCTGAAATACAATCTACTGCAAACTCTGTTCTTTACTGTTCTTCGCAAATGTGATGACCCAGCGTACCACTGCATGGTGTAGTACACAAGTCCTTGACATAACACAAGTGAAACGCCGTTCCACTCATATTACATCCCTCAGAGTGGTACAACAGAAACATATGCGAGTCCAAGGTATGTCTATAGAAGTACACACGAGCTGTTTACATAAGATCAACACATCCTCCTACTTTACAGTGAGGTAAAACTTCAAATAAAGCTCCAGAAGAAGGACTCGTAGTCTAACTTATTGCTAACTCAAGTTCAAGAGCTACTTGGCTTGCTATAGAAATCTAGGTACTTAGGTGCTATGATTAGGGAAAGATTCCCTTCTATTACTAGTCTAAGTTTCCACTCTAGCTGATGCAGAAGTTGACTCCATTGACTTCTTTGATTGGATTCTTCATCTTGTTGCGATTGACTCCTTTGTCTTCGAGTTCCACGGTAGTTTCTCCTTCGGTGCCTTGATCTAAGAAGGGGGTTCAAATGGGATAGAATGAGTACGAGCGTACTCAGCAAGTTCATAATAGGAAATAGGTGTATCATGCACTAGCTACAGCCATAGACCAGAAAGTCATAGGCCAATGCAAGTTTTCATAAACATTTCTTCAAAAGGTTTATTTTATTCCGAAAACTATGCCCGTCGGTCTTCACGGAGTTGACCAGAACTTCGTGGAGTTCCTTTCCTGCTGCGTTCGCAGTTCCCTTCCCGGAACAGGGAGTGACAGTCACAATTCAGTATCCTCTGCAGAGGTGCGTTACTTTTCCCATAAGAGAACTTATCCTTGATACCAACCGGGTGATTGTTCCCGTCCACACTTCCTTGGTGTGGGGCCAGGTGTAAGGTCCAAGCCAATCACTGCCTTCTCTGCGACTGCAAACCCACCCTTTTGTCCACCCGTACACCCCCAGTAGACTTCTTCCGATAATACGGCTTTACTCACGGTGTACTTTGGACAATCCATCATAGACCGTAGAGCTCAACATCACACACGGATGGGGATTTAAAAGGCTATCCCAACCTACGGCAGTGCCTTCAACACCCCGCAGCTCTACCAGTCCGTTGGCGTGCAGAAGGGAAAAGATACAGCTGACTTCCCGCAGGCCATTATAGATCTTATGGTCAACGCGATATGTACGGCGCTAGAATCACTCGGACGGCATTGGTATTTAGTCCTAGATGAGTAGTACCCATGCAATGGAACCTCCACCATATCAACACATACCATGGTTCCATTGCCCACCACATAGTCATATTCATAATTGTAAAATAATACTTTGCTTTTCAATGCATGAGTGATAAGTATAGTACTTTGCATATAGTTTGATACAAATAATCAAATGACATGAGCAAGCGATGAACTTGCCTTTCTTGACTGCAAGATTATGCAGGCAAAATCTTCGATACGTGAGAACTCCAAATTCTGAAATACCATCATTGTCCGGTAAGGACAATGTTTAAAGAACTGGCAAAGATGCTATAATGGATAGTATGAGGTGCAATCGTCCCGAGTATAACATGATCCTGATGATTTAAGATTGATGAGTTGTAAAGATTTCTTTAGGGTGGTTGTACTTTTTGAATGGTTCTCAAACAAGGTTCTTATTAAGGTTTGGTTATATTAACATCCTATCCAAGTGATATAAGACATCATAACAATCTTACACAATAAAAATAGTGGTGGAATAATATATAAAGAACAGTTGTCAATTTTAAATTCTACAGAACATGGTTGATGATTACTTCTACTATACTTCAAAAGGAATAACTTTTGAAGAACATGTTAATTAAGAAATAATGAGTATTTCAAAGAAGGATAGGGCTTCTAAGGTTTGATTGACATTTGTACTTCAAAAGAATAACTTTTGAAGAACAGGTTAAAATAAGAATATGAACTACTTTAAATAGGAGCTAAGTGCTATTAGGGTTTACTAATAGGACTGGTTGGTGCTTAAGTAGAAGTGATCTACATGTAGCAACTATTAGTAGGTTTATTACTATGGTTTCTCCTAAGCATCATATCAAAGGATGGTTATCAAGGTGTTGCTATGAGTTAGGGTTTACTATGACTTCATATTTGCTTTACCAAATAATCTCTAGTAGTTTCTAAGCTAAGTGGTTTATCATTTCCTAAGTACGGTTTAGTTGGATAGGAACATGTGATGTGATTTGCTACACAAAATTCGTACTAGGGTTTATTATTATGGTTCTACTAGGGTTTGATGGTTGAGGTTGATCCTAATGGTGTGGTATAATGGATTGGTGATTAATGGCACTACTCTAATTAACAAGCTAGGTTTTATACCTAGGTGGAATTATTGGATCATAATGGTTTTAATCCAAAATAGAGACATGAAATGACAAGCTCATGTGAATTGGTTTTATGTTGGTGGATCATGAACATGCATTCAATGGTTTCTTATTAGGGTTGTATATGTCAAGTAAATCTCACATGATCACATGTGGCACATAACTAGGTTTTTAGCATTGTTTCTAAGGTGGAATGATCACATGAAATAATGGGATCAAGGTCTTACTCAAATTGAAACTAGGGTTTCTAAGCTACGGTATAACTCCTAAAATGATAATTGGTAATAGAGTTGTGGTTACTAATTACTTTGAATCAAAATTAGTGATGGTTTGACATTTTATTAATTCTCACAAGATTTAATAATTAGAGTAACTCCTATTTAGGTTTAATTAAGAATCAGGGTTTAATAATTGTTATTAGGTTTAAAGTATTTATCTTGTTAACTTAAGAATGTTTAAGTAACTAATTGTTGAGCTACCAAAATTATATTGGATTTTAATGTTCTCTTACTTTATTGTTATTTAAAGAAAATAGAAAATGGTAATTTGCAAATTAGGGTTTATGAATTACCACTAATAATTAAGGTAATGCAACTATGATAAAGAAAATTAATCTTAACATTTTACTTAGTTACTGAATAGTTAAAATTTAAATTTGAAACTTCTCTAATTACTGAATTCAAATTGTATTTTAAATAAATGAAATGGCATAATTAATAAGGTTAAAAATAAGTGAAATTTTATTTTGACACACATTTTTGTTTTATATTTTATTTGAATAGAGTTTATTTTTGTGAGCATTTTGATATATTATTCATATTTTTATGAGTTGAAATGAATTTTATATGATTTTGCAAAGTTTCAACTATTTACTGGAATTTGAAATTAAACCTAAATACTAAACGTACCGGTTCATACCTAGCTATAGACACTGACGAGTGGGGCCAAGTCCTAGTCATCTGCCTCGTTGGCAGCTGACCGAGTCAAAAAGTTCAACGGGTCCACTGCCACGTCGACATCACCGGCGGCTTGACGCCGGCGAGTCAGAGCGTGACGGCGACGCCGTTTTATGACCCCCCGGGACGCGCGACTAGGTTTTTCCGACTCCCTGGAACCTAACGAACACGACGGTGGTGATGGTTTATCGAATAGTTCATCGAAACCTCGCCGACAATCATGTCCGTGGCGGAGCTACTCTGGCCAAACGGCTAACCCGAGCTAGAAAGGATTCCAGGAAGCAATAGAGGGGTCCAGGGATGCGCAATCTCACCGTGAGTACGATGGTGTGGTCGGCGATGACGATTGCCGCCGGAGTTGAGCTCGATTTCCTTGTTACCGGCGATGTACTGAGAAAGGGAATCTTCAAATTCGCCCTGCACCTTGCTCCCCTGGACGATTGCTTGTACCCAGAGGCTCTCCTCGACGATGCGCTTCCAACGAGCCACTGCACGGAGCTTGGGGTGGTCTCCTCCGTCGAACTCGTCCACGACGTTGGCGACAGTAAGTGGATAATGGTGAGAGATAGAGGGTGATTGAGAGAGAATGGATGGGTGGCAAAGAACAAGGATTACACGGTGATGATCTCCAACTATTTATAGGCCGAGGGGAGCTCTGAGGCCTCGACACGACGACGGTGACGGTCAGGAGGTGGCGGTCTCTGGATGATCTCGTCTGGCGAAGATCTTTTCTCCCGCGGATAGACTCGGACGCGAGAGAGATTGGGCAAGCTTCTGAGAGGTTTGGCGACGTCCGGGCAAGCTTATCGGCGAGGAGGTCGTGGCCTACTGGCGTTGCAGCGCTGTCGTGCACGGAGACGAGGACGACAACGTGTTTTATTCTCGCACGATTTTTAAAGCCACCGAACCGTTATTTGGCTTGGGCTGGGCTGCTCTTGGTCCTTTGCTGGGCTGGTTTGGTGGGCTGCACGGCCCAGGACAGGTGAGTTTCCCTCTCTTTTCTCTCTTTTCAAATTCTGTTTTATATTTCTGTTTAATTTTCTGGTTTCTATTTTATGGTTTGAATTCAAATTTGAATTCAGGTTATACTTGCAGGTTCTAAAATATTTGAATTTCCATATCACTTGATAATAGTGGTTACTGCATTGTTTTATTTTTAAAACAAACCTTTACTCTTTTATTAGTTTTGTGTTTTAGTGAGGTGCATTTTAAAATAGATATGGCTTAAGGATTTGTCTCAATTTATTTTTATTTAGAAACCAAACCTAACATGTGCATGGTGAACACTTTCTATTTTTCTAGTGCTTAACCATAGTGATCATTCACATATAATTTAATTATGGCTAGGGTTTAACAGATGGTAAAGGAAATGGAATTGGTTCATGATTTTATGTGAATGATATTTCTTAAGGTTTAAGAAGATGATTTGGATATTTGTTTCACTCTATTCACCAAATGATATTTAGTCCTAAGTACATATGGATTAGGTATACTTGTGATCCATGATACATAAGGTAGGGCATCTCATTTTATGTGAAGTGGATTCTATGTGAAAGGGTTTTGGGTTTTGCATACTCTTCATTAAATTGCAATATAAGTAGGCATGAGGCATGGCAGGGTTCTTTTCATGATCCCAAGTGATACTTGGATTCAAATGTGGTCTAGGGTTTTAGTTGGAATTACCCATGTGATACAGAAGCTAGAATTGGTTATAAGCTTAAGCTTTGATTATGTTTTATTGCCTAGCTAGGGTTACTCCTCCATACAATGCATGAGGATTGGTTTGGGGTTAACTACTAGTGATATACTTATTATTTTATGTGATAGATAAGATCTAGTGATCATATGTTTTAACTTATCATCTATATCTACAAGTTATGATCATGCATTAGACAAGATCCACTCATTCCTCACTAATCCCTCCTTATTATTCCTCTCAACACACTCATCCCAGATTCTTAGGGTTTAATAATTAATACTAAGTTGTGATGATTATGGAATTGGTTTTCTAAGGTATTGTTATTGGAATAGGCTTCTCACCTCCAAGATTAAATATTGACTTGAACAACTAAGATTAGTACTACTCTAGTATTCTTGTATGAACATGGCTATGATTAGTATTATAACTTCTCTCACTTCTCAATGTCTTGGAATAGCCTAAGGTCCTACTCAAGAGATGATGATATGATCCTCTAAATATATGGTTTGCCTAGGAATACTACCTTGGTATCTTATGTAGCTTGTTCTTCTGGAATTCTGATAAATCTGCATCTTGTGGTATGCCTCCACCTCCTAGCTTCTTCATCTTGATCCTAGCTAATTAACATGGAAAGTCTCAAGTGTTTGGTTTCCTTGTAGCATGGTACAAGATGTCCAAATGGATGAAGGGTGTGGCTCTATTTATAGGCTTGGGCAAGCTCTAGTATCATGACACATAGGTGGTGACTCTTGTGTTGGTTTGATGAGTAAGGTGCTTGGTTGTCATGCCCTCATCCATAGCAATCCTTTGAGCATGAGGTGGCAAAGCTTGGGATGCAAGTCATGTAGATATTTTCATCCTATGTGGCAAGATCATTATCCTCTCATATGATTTATTTTTGGATAGCCAAGTGGCATTTGCTACTAAATATCTTGTGGATGGTTTTATTATTGTGGATGAGTCATCATACTATATTTGATTGGATTTATATTATAATATTGGTGAAAAGGTTAATGTTGAGGGTTATTTCTCAAGTTTGGATAGTTGGTGTTTGAATTCACCAAGGCATGATCATATGAGTTTCAAAATACTCATAGTTAGTTTTATTCAAATAGTTTGAACTATAATTCGTAATGTAAATGGATTTAGTTTTATGATATTCCATATACTTAATAAGTTATGATTTAAATAAGAATGTGTGGCTTTTATGCACTTTAGACCCTATGGTTTACCTTATTTGGTAATAGGTTTAGAAGTGAATTAATTTACACACAAAGGTAGTTGCTAACTTTTAAGTGTTAATAAGTTAGGGTTTGATTCTTAAAGAATGTGTTGTTGTAAATATAATTCCATTTGATCTAATCCATAGATCAAATCATCTCTACCCAAAACAAGGTTTTAACAAAGATCACAGTGAAGTTTATAGCGCTTGACTTGATGATCTACTTCAGTTCCAGCAAGTCAAGTGAAACTTCAGTTATTGTGGTAAGTTTTATTTGAAGCGCGAAAATTCCCCGGATTTTCTATGCATGAATGCAATGCACACTTTGGTGTTCTCTCATTTTATTGCCTCTAAACCTGGGATATTACAGCAAACAATCATCATCATCCACACTATACATCTAATCCTTTGTTTACAGCAAGCCAATGAGATTGACAACCTCATTGTTACGTTGGGGTAAAGTACTTTGATTGTGTTGTGCAGGTTCCACGTTGGCGCCGGAATCCCTGGTGTTGCGCCGCACTACACTCCGCCACCAACAACCTTCACGTGTTCCTTGACTCCTACTGGTTCGATAACCTTGGTTTCTTACCGAGGGAAAACTTGCTGCTGTACGCATCACACCTTCCTCTTGGGGTTCCCAACGGACGTGTGTCTTACACGCCATCAAGCATTTTTTCTGGCGCCGTTGCCGGGGAGATCAAGACACGCTGCAAGGGGAGTCTCCCACATCCAATCTCTTTACTTTGTTTTTGTCTTGCTTTGTTTTACTTTATTTACTGCATTGTTTGCTCTCTATATCAAAAAGACAAAAAAATTAGTTGCTAGTTTTACTTTATTTACTGTCTTGTTCTCCATATTAAAAAACACAAAAAAATTAGTTACTTGCATTTACTTTATTTACCTTTTGTTTATTTCATCATGTTTCCTCCTAAGTACACTCTAAAAGACATACCGGTGGGACGAGGGTCTATAATTGGAAGAGATAATATAGAAGATTTTTTCACTCATGTTAGTACATCTGAAGATTTTGAAGATAGACACTTGGTAGAACTTGCTCCTACTTATGAAATTGCTGCTGCTTCTTTAGTACACATGTTGGAAACTAAATTTGTTAATCTCAATCCTATAATTCAACATATGTTTCTTACACTCGTGATATGGAGGAAGGATAAAAGAAAGATTTTGTCTTAGAAACCCTTCTTAAAGAATTTGGTGGTGTAGCAAGAGAGGCTAGAAAAGTCTTTATTAAATATAAGATGCTTGGCTCTTATACCAACTTTGGTAGTACCCTTGAAAAAATGGAAAAAGATAGATTAAAGTACACTAATAAAGTTAATTGTGAAGGGGAGATTAAGACATCAATACCTTGCAAGCTCCTAGGAATGCATGAAGCTCTAGAAAATAACTATGGTTGGCTTGTTCCTGAAAATTTGTTTGATGAGAATAGCAAGCCTAAGAGTAATGAAAAAGGAGCCTCTGAAACTTACATAGATAAGATACAATGCATAGTTGAGAAATCTCCAAACCCCTCTGTTGATGCTTCATCTCTCGATAATACTTGATACACACTTTCTGCGCCTAGCTGAAAGGCGTTAAAGAAAAGCGCTTATGGGAGACAACTCATTATTTTACTTCTGCACTTTGTTTTATATTTGAGTCTTGGAAGTTGTTACTACTATAGCAACCTCTCCTTATCTTTATTTTATTGCATTGTTGTGCCAAGTAAAGTCTTTGATAGTAAAGTCAATACTAGATTTGGATTACTACGCAGGAACAGATTTCTTGCTGTCACGAAATTGAGTCGCCCCTGCTGTAGAAAATTTAGAAAAATCTGCCAATTTACGTGCGTGATCCCCAGATATGTACGCAACTTTCATTCAATTTTGGCATTTTCATCTGAGCAAGTTAAGTGCCCCTGAAAAATTCGTCTTTACGCACTGTTCTGTTTTGACAGATTCTGCCTTTTATTTCGCATTGCTTGTTTTGCTATGTTTGATGGATTTCTTTGTTCCATTAACTTTAAGTAGCTTTGTGAAATGTCCAGAAGTGTTAAGAATGATTATGTCACCTCTGGTTATATGAATTTTCAATTATGCACTAACCCTCTAATGAGATTGTTTTGAGTTTGGTGTGGAGTAAGTTTTCAAGGGTCAAGAGAGGAGGATGGTACAATATGATCAAGAAGAGTGAAAAGTCTAAGCTTGGGGATGCCCCCGTGGTTCATCCCTGCATATTTTAAGAAGACTCAAGCATCTAAGCTTGGGGATGCCCAAGGCATCCCTTCTTCATCGACAACTTATCAGGTCACCTCTAGTGAAACTATATTTTTATTCCGTCATATCTTATGTGCTTTACTTGGAGCGTCTGTTTGTTTTTGTTTTTGTTTTATTTGAATAAATTCGGATCCTAGCATCTTTTTTTGGGAGAGAGACACGCTCCGCTGTTTCGTATGAACACATAAGTTCTTAGCTTTATTCTTAATGTTCATGGCGAAGGTTGAACTACTTCGTTCATTGTTATATGGTTGGAAACAGAAAATGCCGCATGTGGTAAATGGTATAATGTCTTGAATAATTTGATACTTGGCAATTGTTGTGCTCATATAGATCATGTTTAAGCTCTTGCATCATGTACTTTGTACCTATTAATGAAGAACTACATAGAGCTTGTTAAAATTTGGTTTGCATGATTGGTCTCTAGAGTCTAGATATTTTCTGGTTAAGGTGTTTGAACAACAAGGGAGACGATGTAAAGTCTTATAATGCTTGCAATGTGTTCATATGTAAGCTTTGCTGCACCGTTTTATACTTGAATTTGCTTCAAACAACCTTGCTAGCCTAGCCTTGTATTGAGAGGAATTCTTCTCGTGCATCCAAATCCTTGAGCCAAAAACTATGCCATTTGTGTCCACCATACCTACCTACTACATGGTATTTCTCTGCCATTCCAAAGTATATTACTTGAGTGCTACCTTTAAAATTCTATCCTTTGTCTTTGCAATATATAGCTCATGGGAAAATAGCCTTAAATCTATTGTGGTGAAGAATATGTAGCTATGTATCTTATTTCTTAATAAGTTGCTTGTTGAGCGGTAACCACGTTTCTGGGGACGCCATCAACTTTTACCTTTGTTGAATATCATGTGAGTTGCTATGCATGTTCGTCTTGTCTGAAATAAGGGCGATTTTCATGATCAAATGGTTTGAGTATGCATATTATTAGAGAAGAACATTGGGCCGCTAACTAAAGCCATGATCCATGGTGGAAGTTTCAGTTTGGACAATTAATCATCAATCCCTTATGAGAATATTATCTGTTGTTGAATGTTTATGCATTAAAGAGGAGTCCATTATCTGTTGTCTATGTTGTCCCAGTATGGATGTCTAAGTTGAGAATAATCAAAGCGAGAAATCCAATGCGAGCTTTCTCCTTAGACCTTTGTACATGCGGCATAGAGGTACCCCTTTGTGACACTTGGTTGAAACATATGCTATGCAATGATAATCCATGTTAATCCAAGCTAATTAGGACAAGGTGCGAGCACTATTGGTATACTATGCATGAGGCTTGCAACTTATAGTATGTCTTATACATAACACATATGATTTATTACTACCGTTGACAAAATTATTTCTATGTTTTCAAAATGAAAAGCTCTAGCACAAAAATAGTAATCCATGCTTCCCTCTGCGAAGGGCATATCTTCTACTTTATTGTTGAGTCAGTTTACCTACTTCTTTCTATCTTAGAAACAAACAATTGTGTGAACGGTGTGCATTGATTCTTACATGTTTACCTATTGCACTTGTTATATTACTTTGTGTTGACAATTATCCATGAGATATATATGTTGAAGTTGAAAGCAACCGCTGAAACTTATACCTTCCTTTGTGTTGTTTCAAAGCTTTCTACTAAGAATTTATTGCTTTATGAGTAACTCTTATGAAAGTCTTATTGATGCTTGTCTTGAAAGTACTATGCATGAAAAGTCTTTGCTATATGATTCATTTGTTTACTCATTGTCTTCACCATTGCTTCGAATCGCTGCATTCATCTCATATGCTTTACAATAGTATTGATCAAGATTATGATAGCATGTCACTTCGAAATTATCTTTGTTATCGTTTACCTACTCGAGGGCGAGTAGGAACTAAGCTTGGGGATGCTTGATACGTCTCAAACGTATCTATAATTTCTTATGTTCCATGCTACTTTTATGATGATACTCACATGTTTTATACACATTATATGTCATTATTATGCATTTTCCGGCACTAACCTATTGACGAGATGCCGAAGAGCCAGCTTGCTATTTTCTCGCTGTTTTTGGTTTCGAAATCCTACAAAGGAAATATTCTCGGAATTGGACGAAATCAACGCCCAGGGTCTTATTTTTCCACGAAGCTTCCAGAAGACCGAAAGGATTACGAAGTGGGGCGACGAGGCGACGCCACGCCAGGGCCGCGCGGCCAAGGGTGGGGTCGCGCCGCCCTGTTGTGTGGGCCCCTCGTGACGCCCCCGACTCTGCCCTTCCGCCTACTTAAAGCCTTCGTCGCGAAAACCCCAGTACCGAGAGCCACGATACGGAAAACCTTCCAGATACGCCGCCGCCGCCAATCCCATCTCGGGGATTCAGGAGATCGCCTCCGGCACCCCGCCGGAGAGGGGAATCATCTCCCGGAGGTCTCTTCATCACCATGATCGCCTCCGGATCGATGTGTGAGTAGTTCACCCCTGGACTATGGGTCCATAGCAATAGCTAGATGGTTGTCTTCTCCTCATTGTGCTATCATGTTAGATCTTGTGAGCTGCCTATCATGATCAAGATCATCTATTTGTAATGCTACATGTTGTGTTTGTTGGGATCCGATGAATATTGAATACTATGTCAAGTTGATTATCAATCTATCATATATGTTGTTTATGTTCTTGCATGCTCTCCGTTGCTAGTAGAGGCTCGGCCAAGTTGATACTTGTAACTCCAAGAGGGAGTATTTATGCTCGATAGTGGGTTCATGCCTCCATTGAATGCGGGACGAGTGACGAAAAGTTCTAAGGTTGTGGATGTGCTGTTGCCACTAGGGATAAAACATCAATGCTTTGTCTAAGGATATTTGTGTTGATTACATTACGCACCATACTTAATGCAATTGTCCGTTGTCCGCAACTTAATACCGGAAGAGGTTCGGATGATAACCCGAAGGTGGACTTTTTAGGCATAGATGCATGCTCGGATAGCGGTCTATGTACTTTGTCGTAATGCCCCGATTAAATCTCATAGTACTCATCATGATATATGTATGTGCATTGTTATGCCTTCTTTATTTGTCAATTGCCCAACTGTAATTTGTTCACCCAACATGCCATTTATCTTATGGGAGAGACACCACTAGTGAACTGTGGATCCCGGTCCATTCTTTACATCTGAAATACAATCTATTGCAAACTCTGTTCTTTACTGTTCTTCGCAAACAATCATCATCATCCACACTATACATCTAATCCTTTGTTTACAGCAAGCCGGTGAGATTGACAACCTCACCGTTACGTTGGGGCAAAGTACTTTGATTGTGTTGTGCAGGTTCCACGTTGGCGCCGGAATCCCTGGTGTTGCGCCGCACTACACTCCGCCACCAACAACCTTCACGTGTTCCTTCACTCCTACTGGTTCGATAACCTTGGTTTCTTACTGAGGGAAAACTTGTTGATGTACGCATCACACCTTCCTCTTGGGGTTCCCAACGGACGTGTGTCTTACACGCCATCATAGCTATATCTTGCTTAGTTGATTACCTTGTCATATAGGTAAATTCACTTAGTTGCATATCTAGAGAATTTACCTTTGTGTCAAGCCTAAATTGAAAAAGAACTAAAAATTGGTTAGCACCTATTCACCCCCCTCTAGGTGCGGCATACGATCCTTTCACTTGTGTTTTGTTCTCTCATGGAACATTTGATCTTTAGTAAGGTATATGACACTTTACTGTCACGGAACAAATTAATGCAAGAATCATCTCCACCAAGTTCAGCATACAAACATTTTAACCAAACAAACTCTTTGCAAGCTTCAGCAATAGCCCTGCAGCGGTTGTAGATTGGGAAACAACAGGTTGTAACATTTCCTTCCAACTAACAACACATTCATCAACAGTGAACACATAACCTGTGAGGGACCTCTTCTTATCCAAGTGGGCAACAAAATCTGAATCCATATAGCCAGCGAGTTCCTCACCAGTCTCGCCAACCTTAAAGTAAGCTTTGGATGTGCCACGAAGGTACCTGAAAATCTACTAAAAAGCTTTCCAATGTTCTTTATCAGGATTAACCAAGTATCGACTGAGCAAACTCATAGCATATGATAAATTAGGACATGAACAAACCATGTCATGCATCAAGGAACCAACAAACAGTAGAATATGGAACTCGTGCCATGTACTCAAAATCTTCGTAAGTACTAGGACATCGCAATGTTGGCAATTTGAAGCGGGGAGCAATATGTGTACTAACAGACTTTACACCATGCATACTAAAAAGTTGAAGGACTTTCTCAATGTAATTTTGCTGACTAAAAAATACACTAGATTTTCTTTCCTTGTAATTTCTATACCTAGTATTTTCTTACCATCACGAAGATCCTTCATCTCAAAGTCACTAATTAACTATGCTTTCAAAGTAGTGATATATTTTTGCTCCTGGCAGCAATCAACATATCATCAACACATAAAAATAAGCTATATAGGTCTACCATTAACAAACTTGATGTAAACGCAGCTATCATACTGAGATCTCTTAAAATCATGTTCAAGCATAAATGAATCAAGGGATTTCTATTTTCGTGCCCTCGGTTCCTTAGTTGTGCTCAGTTTTCCCCAGCTCCTTAGTTTTTCCTCAATTTTCCCCAAGACCTTGTCTGAAACCATCACAGGTGCTGTAACGGCCGGTTGCCCGACGGTTGACCGTTATCTTCTAACTAGTGGGGCCACGTAGAGCCCGCAAACACACGTCAGACCATCCATCTTTGTTTGACCGTAAGCATCGCTGTATCTCTAACCAAAACGCACATCAGTGGGGCTTCGGTATATCGAATGACAAGTGGGCCATGGCGCTGATACAAGGGGCAATACACGGGTAGGAATAGATTTTTAAATGGAGCTCTACAGCGATGGCACGGAGGAGGTGGCCTGCGGGGTGCCGAGATGAGATCGACGTCCACAAAGAACTGCATGAGGCGAGACCAGATGCATTAGATAGATATGAACTAGACGCGTTTAACCATGCAAAGAAGAGAAGAAATGGTCGATGACATCGACGACTACCTCAAAACTTTGACTGGCCGTGTCCGACACGAACGCGAGCAATGTAGAGAAAACTAGTGTCTCTCCTTTCTGGCGTGTATAGATGGGTGCTAGAAGAGTGTGGTGGCGAAGGGAAAGACCGCGCGGTGGTCTGTGGCGTGCAGCATAGCGGGGCGGCGTGGTCGTACCCACAGTGGCGTGCATGCATGTTCGGCATTGGCATCAGCATGTACGTTCGGCATTGGCCTCAGCGGTATCTCTGGTGTGTCAGTGATCGAATGAGGGGACGGGATTGAGGGTGCATCCCGACGGTGACCTAGCAGTGGCGGCGAGCATAGCCGTTCTGACCATGCCAATATCGGCATCGGCATCGTTTGGAGGCCGTGGTGCTCGAATCAAGGTGGAATTTGTTTCTTGTACGCCAAAAGTGATTTGAAACAAGTTTCGTGTTGAAGGTTAGGTAACAAAAGTTTGTAACTAAGCCCAAAATTATACTAGCGCCATGGTGAGGTTCTTTTTGATAGAGCTATACGGTTGGGCAAACTTTTTTGACACTTTTTAGATAGGGTTCCTTGTTGTTACACGTATGGCATCATGTATGGAAAATTTGGGGTCATTTGGAGATGTTCGAAAAAATCACTTTGCTTAAATGCATGCCGTTTCGTCTTACTAAAACCAGCTTTTCTAACAAGGTGATTTATTCTACCTTCTCTAAATAACCTCAAATTTCATACAGCTGATCTTCTATACATAGATAGATAGATTGTTTCGTTTTTACATTTTTCAAACTTTTTATTTCCCTTTATAATACCCAATTGATTTTCAGGTCAAAACCTCGAAAAATAGCATCATGTATGTCATCATTTTCACCCTAAATTTCAAATTTTTGAAACTTTCCCTTTTAGATATTCCTTGCTATAATTGATATGGCATAATGTATGCCAAATTTGGTTAGGTCTCACTGAAACCAGCTTTTGTAACAAGTTAGGTTTTTTCGACCTTCTCAAAAGGGATTTTTTCTACCTTCTCTAAATGACCTCAAAAATCATACAGACGATCTTCTATACAAAGATAGGTAGATTGTTTCGTTTTTACATTTTTTTGAACTTTTATTTCCCTTTATAATACCCATTTGTTTTCAGGTCAAAACCTCGAAAGTTAACATAAGTAGATGGTGAACCCTTCCAAACTTCAAATACAGAGATAGATAGATTGGTTTGTTTATCATTTTTACCGTGAATAGTAATGGCTACAAGAAATCGGTGACGGTTTATCATTTTTGCGTGAAAAGTAATGGATACAACAAATCGGTGATGGTTTATTATTTTTTTTCGTGAAAATTAATGGCTACAACAAATCGGTGATGGTTTATCATTTTTTGCGTGAAAATTAATGGCTACAACAAATCAGTGATGGTTTATCATTTTTTGCGTGAAAAGTAATGCCTAAAAGAGTTTATAATTTTTAGCACGTGAAAATGAATACAGAAAACCGCCCTTTAGCATACTTACAGAGTGGAAGGTAACCGCCGACAGAGAGAGAGAGGGGTTATCCTGCTCGTTAGATCATACGATCAACGGTCGGCGGGCACGATCCGCGTGATATGGGCTAGACCAATCAGGGCAATGTTGCACGTGTGAGAGAATTTGTGGAGGGAGAGGGCAAAACCGAGTAGTATCAAGAAACCAAGGGCACCTATGTAATAAACAGACTAAGGGATTCAAATATGAGATTTAAAAAATGGAAAATGCGTGTTTTGTACAATGAAACCCATCTTGGCCTATCTCAAACTATTTGCAATACAAATATACATGAGTGTGAGAATTGTGGCCTCATTTAGACAAAGTATGTTTTGGGGAAAGCTGTTTTGGGAAGGGCTTATTGTGGAAAACCATGCACCTTCATAGCTACTAGGTGATTTGAGAAGGCCTTTGAGAAGTGGAAATTTGTGGTAAAACTTGATTTATCTATCTATGTTTTGAGAACTGGCAATTTGTGGTAAAGACTCCATGAGTATGTGCCACTATTTTTCGGAATTTTTTGCACATTAAATAACTCATTTAACTAGTTAATCCCATTTGTTGACTGTCTGTTGACCAGCCAATTGAGGGTAAAACTGAGCATATTGCACTAGCCAGTATTAGCACTCAAGGGGAAAACAGAGCACACAAAAAATGATAGTATAATACTCGAGGTTATACCTGAGTATATCTAAATTTCCAGGGTTAGACTCGAGGACGCGTGTTGCGGTGCAGAAATGGAAGATGTGCAATTGTTGACGCGTAGACGCGGGTCGCAGTGCAGAAGTCGAAGACGTGCAATCGTGGACGTGTGTCGCATTGCAGAAGTCCAAGACGTGCAGACGTGCAGCGGTGGACGCGTAGGACGCGAGTCGCATTAACCACCCCTTGCCTTTATAGACGCCTCCTCCCACTATCTCTGTCACTCTCACTCGCCCACGCAACGCCGCCTCTCTCACGTCCCATCATCTTCTCCAAAGCAAAAAACCCTCTCCCTCTCCCTCTCCTCTGCCTGCGAGATGGACAAGGAGAATGCCAATCCCATCGTCCATGACGTTGTCGGCTCCAAGCGCGACGCCTCCCTCTTCGACGCCGTCCCCTCAACGGACGTCGCCGCCGTCCCCTCCTCGGACGTCACCGCCTCCTCTATCGGTGCATCGGAGGCTGCTACCGCCGGTCGCGGTCAGATCCCGCCGGGATATGACCCCTACGAGTATGTGCCGTACGTCCCGCCCCCGAACCCTACGACACCTCCATGGAGGACGCATGGAACGAGGTAACTACAGTTTGCTTCCTTTTTTTGTTCCCCATTCCTTTTTGAACCCTATTTTTGCTGGTGTAGATGGATCTGTGGATGGATGCGTATTGGGCTAATATTTGCGCCGATTTTATTCCATTTTGCCTTGATCCCTCCTTGATTTCTTTTAAGATTTGGGGTTCGGCCGTTCGGTTAATTTATGCAAGTAATAATGGGATCTCAATCAGTTAATTTATGCAAATAATCATAGGATCTCAATCAGTTATTTTATGCACAAATCAAAAGATATCAACCGTTTAATTTTGCAAATAATCTGGAATGTGTTCAAGTTCAGATCTGGAATCTGTTTCTTTGCCTATGATGAATCGGTGGGCACAGATTTTTACAGGGAGGGTTCAGCGAACCATTTCTGTGTACAAATCTGTTGTGCATGAGCTTTGGTTCGCTGACTACATCCCTGTAGACATATAATCGTGTCCACTCTTACTGAGGTTGCCTCTGTTTTTCCTAACTTTGTTATCATGCACGTTAGTCATCGTTGCAACTTGATACGTCCCAAACGTATCTATAATTTCTTATGTTCCATGCTACTTTTATGATGATACTCACATGTTTTATACACATTATATGTTATTATTATGCATTTTCCGGCACTAACCTATTGACGAGATGCCGAAGAGCCAGCTTGTTGTTTTCTGCTGTTTTTGGTTTCGAAATCCTAGTAAGGAAATATTCTCGGAATTGGACGAAATCAACGCCCAGGGTCCTATTTTTGCACGAAGCTTCCAGAAGTCCGGAGAGGAAACGAAGTGGGGCCACGGGGCGACGACACACTAGGGCGGCACGGCCTGGGCCCTGGCCGCGCGGCCCTACTGTGTGGGTCCCCCGTGACGCCCCTTGACCTGCCCTTCCGCCTATTTAAAGCCTCCGTCGCGAAACCCCCAGTACCGAGAGCCACAATACGGAAAACCTTCCAGACACGCCGCCGCCGCCAATCCCATCTCGGGGGATTCAGGAGATCGCCTCCGGCACCCTGCCGGAGAGGGGAATCATCTCCCGGAGGTCTCTTCATCGCCATGATCGCCTCCGGATCGATGTGTGAGTAGTTCACCCCTGGACTATGGGTCCATAGCGTAGCTAGATGGTCGTCTTCTCCTCATTGTGCTATCATGTTAGATCTTGTGAGCTGCCTATCATGATCAAGATCATCTATCCGTAATCCTTCATGTTGTGTTTGTTGGGATCCGATGAATATTGAATACTATGTCAAGTTGATTATCAATCTATCATATATGTTATTTATGTTCTTGCATGCTCTCCGTTTCTAGTAGAGGCTCGGCCAAGTTGATACTTGTGACTCCAAGAGGGGGTATTTATGCTCGATAGTGGATTCATGCCTCCATTAAATGCGGGACAAGTGACAGAAAGTTCTAAGGTTGTGGATGTCTTGTTGCCACTAGGGATAAAACATCGATGCTTTGTCTAAGGATATTTGTGTTGATTACATTACGCACCATACTTAATGCAATTGTCTCGTTGTTTACAACTTAATACTTGGAGGGGGTTCGGATGATAACCCGAAGGTGGACTTTTTAGGCATAGATGCATGTTCGGATAGCGGTCTATGTACTTTGTCGTAATGCCCCGATTAAATCTCATAGTACTCATCATGATATATGTATGTGCATTGTTATGCCTTCTTTATTTGTTAATTGCCCAACTCGTAATTTGTTCACCCAACATCTGCTATCTTATGGGAGAGACACCACTAGTGATCCGTGGACCCCGGTCCTATTCTTTACATCTCGAAATACAATCTACCGCAATTGTTCTTAATCGTTCTTCGCAAACAACCATCATCATCCACACTATACATCTAATCCTTTGTTTACAGCAAGCCGGTGAGATTGACAACCTCGCTGTTACGTTGGGGCAAAGTTCCGTGATTGTGTTGTGCAGGTTCCACGTTGGCGCCGGAATCCCCGGTGTTGCGCCGCACTACACTCCTCCGCCATCAACCTTCAACGTGCTTCTTGGCTCCTCCTGGTTCGATCAACCTTGGTTTCTTTCTGAGGGAAAACTTGCTACTGTACGCATCACACCTTCCTCTTGGGGTTCCCAACGGACGTGTCGACTGCACGCATCACAACTCATTCACTAATAGTTCCCGTTTGATATGGATCAGCTGTCTGGCAGCGATGTCGGCAGTGACGACGAGCACCATGACATCAAGACTCGCCAGGTGCTGCGGAGGCTGCAGGTCGGCCAGTACGTCTCCTACTTCGCCAAGGGTGTCTACGAGTGCCCCTTCCGCACTAGGAGGCTCGGCGACACCGACTTCAATCGCCTCCTCACGCATGCCGAGAACATCGGCAACACCAACCCCAAGGTCGGCGTCGGTGAACCCCCACTCCTTCCGCGCCAAGCACATGGCGCTCGGCATGCACCTCCGCAGCATCCAGCGGGTGGAGATCTCCGCCGGGCGCATGCCTCCGCGCAAGCCCAAGGCTCCCAAGGGGAGAAACAAGTGGAGGCAGAGGTAGATGGAGTAGGCGGAGTCCTGGACGTGTGCTGCTGCTGCCTCCTCCATTTTGTTGTTGGGATCCCTTTGTTGTTAGCTAGGGATCCCTTGTTGTTATGTTGTTAGTATAATGGTGCCGTGAAGAACCTCGAACTCGTTACTATGTTTGGCTGCCGTATGCAGCTTATTATCTAGGGAGGGATCCCTATTATCTATCCCTATTCTACTATATGACCGTGTGAATTTATCGTACATTCCCTTTAGATTTGCTTCTAGATTTAACTACATACATATGGACCAGATGGAGTACTAGATTGGGCTCCCTACTAGATTTTCTGCCATATTGGGCAAACAACGAGGGCCAGAAGGCACAAATAATAATTGAAGAAAGACAGAAATGCAAGCTTCTCTAGATTTGATACTAATTAGGTGAAAAAAGGCAAAGAGAAGGAGGCGGAAAAGGTACTCTTAAAAGGGAAAATGCCAATTTGGGCCGAGAGAGACAAAACCCAGCCTCCCGCTCACGTGCAACCAAACGCTATCTCATCCTCGTCCCACGCGGTCCCTTTCTACCAGCCCCCACGCGACGCGGGCCCACACGACGCGGCCCCACACGTCAGCACGGAACGGTCAACTAAACGGGAATCCTGCCGTGTGAGCTGCTTCTGCGCGTTTCAAACAAGGACTTGGGGAAAACTGAGGAAAAACTAAGGAGCTGGGGAAAACTGAGCACAACTAAGGATCCGAGGGCACGAAAATAGAAATCCCATGAATCAAACCTTTTTTATACCATTGTCTTGGAGACTATTAATTTCAAACCATAAATGAACCTCGTTAACTTGCAAACAAGGTCCTCCTTACGAGGCACAACAAAATCTTCAGGTTGGTCCATATATATCTCATCCTTGAGTTCTTCATACAAAAAACAGTCTTCACATCTAACTGCTCAAGCTCAAGATCATACGTATCCACAATACCAAAGAATGCACGAATGGAACTATGCTTCTTAACCGGAGAGAATACATCATTATAATCGATACCTAGAATCTGGTTGAAATCTTTTGATACTAACCTTGCCTTAAATCTTGAAGGCTCATTATGAGACAAACCTTTCTTTCTCTTATATATCCACTTGCACTAGACGACATTCTTTTATTTAGGCAAGCGCACAACATCCCATGTGATATTTTTCTCAAGTGATCGCATCTTCTCTTGCATAGAAGAAACCCAGTCCTCGCGGTCAATGAAATAAACGACCTCAGTGTATGTAGCAGGTTTAGAATCATTCTCCACCTGTTCAGCACAAGTTAACGCATAATGAATAATATTACACTCTTGAATTAACTGAGGGCGTGGACCTTTGTTTCGCCTCGGTCTATTAGCAACAATCGAAATATTTGTTTGTTGTAAAACAAAGGGTGAGTGCTGAAGATCATTGTTATCATTCTAAATTTTGAGCAACATTCTCCTCCATGTGCTCCACGTACACGCTAAGCTTCTGTTGCTCATCATCAGAAACATCAAAAAGACCAAAAGCATCAAAAACATCTGTAGATGGACTACTATGATACATACCAGTCTTATTAAACACAAAATTGATGCTCATCAAGACCTTTTTCGTTTCAGGATTCCATTCAAATGCCTTAATTCCTGAACCATAACTAAGGAACACACACTTAACAACCGTAGGTGAAAGTGCATGGAGCCCCCATGTGTGGTTTTGGTAATTAATAACAATCCCTATAGACTAATGTTTGCGTTGAGTCATATGTGTAGGAGTTATCCACACGCAATGCTTGAACCATATGTTGGCTTCAAGGTTGCAAATAGAAGAATGTGACAAAGATCAAGTGATAAGCATGTCTTGAAGAAGAAGATTGGGTGAGCTCTCATGTGTATCTTCAAGACATCCACACGATGAAGAAAGAAGGAATGGTGTGCAAGTTCAATATGAGTCCTCCCGAGGAGATCATGAGCGTGAGCTTGCCATCCATATATATGGTGATCATGGATATGCGAAGATGAGCTGAATAAGAAGCTCTCCCATATTGGATTATTATGGGGGAGTGATACGCCTCCGACGTATCGATAATTTCTTATGTTCCATGCCATATTATTGATGATACCTACATGTTTTATGCACACTTTATGTCATATTCGTGCATTTTCTGTAACTAACCTATTAACAAGATGCCGAAGTGCCGCTTGTCGTTTTCTCGCTGTTTTTGGTTTCAGAAATCCTAGTAACGAAATATTCTCGGAATTGGACGAAATCAAGACCCAGGGGCCTATTTTGCCACGAACCTTCCAGAAGACCGAAAGGGATACGAAGTGGGGCGACGAGGCGCCGCCACCATAGGGCCGCACGGCCAGAGAGGGGCCCGCGCCGCCCTATGGTGTGGGCCCCTCGTCAGCCCTCCGACTCCGCCCTTCCGCCTACTTAAAGCCTCCATCGCGAAACCCCTGAGGCGAAAAACCACGATACGGAAAACCTTACTGAGACGCCGCCGCCGCCAATCCCATCTCGGGGGATTCTCGGAGATCTCCTCCGGCACCCTGCCGGAGAGGGGATTCATTCCCGGAGGACTCTACACCGCCATGGTCGCCTCCGGAGTGATGAGTGAGTAGTTCACCCCTGGACTATGGGTCCATAGCAGTAGCTAGATGGTTGTCTTCTCCTCATTGTGCTTCATTGTTGGATCTTGTGAGCTGCCTAACATGATCAAGATCATCTATCCGTAATACTCTATGTTGTGTTTGTCGGGATCCGATGGATAGAGAATACCATGTTATGTTAATTATCAAGTTATTACATATGTGTTGTTTATGATCTTGCATGCTCTCCGTTATTAGTAGAGGCTCGGCCAAGTTTTTGCTCTTAACTCCAAGAGGGAGTATTTATGCTCGATAGTGGGTTCATGCCCGCATTGACACCGGGACAATGGACGTAAAGTTCTAAGGTTGTGTTGTGCCGTTGCCACTAGGGATAAAACATTGGCGCTATGTCCGAGGATGTAGTTGTTGATTACATTACGCACCATACTTAATGCAATTGTCTCGTTGCTTTGCAACTTAATACCGGAGGGGGTTCGGACGATAACCTCGAAGGTGGACTTTTTAGGCATAGATGCAGCTTGGATGGCGGTCTATGTACTTTGTCGTAATGCCCAATTAAATCTCACTATACCTATCATGACATGTATGTGCATTGTTATGCCCTCTCTATTTGTCAATTGCCCGACTGTAATTTGTTCACCTAACATGCTTTTATCTTATGGGAGAGACACCTCTAGTGAACTGTGGACCCCGGTCCATTCTTTTATACCGAAATACAAATCTGCCGCAATACTTGTTTTACTCGTTTTCTCCGCAAACAATCATCTTTCACACAATACGGTTAATCCTTTGTTACAACAAGCCGGTGAGATTGACAACCTCACCGTTTCGTTGGGGCAAAGTACTTTGGTTGTGTTGTGCAGGTTCCACGTTGGCGCCGGAATCTCCGGTGTTGCGCCGCACTACATCCCGTCGCCATCAACCTTCAACGTGCTTCTTGGCTCCTCCTGGTTCGATAAACCTTGGTTTCTTTCTCGAGGGAAAACTTGCTGCTGTGCGCATCATACCTTCCTCTTGGGGTTCCCAACGAACGTGTGAGTTACACGCCATCAAGCACTTTTTCTGGCGCCGTTGCCGGGGAGATCAAGACACGCTGCAAGGGGAGTCTCCACTTCTCAATCTCTTTACTTTGTTTTTGTCTTGCTTTATTTTATTTACTACTTTGTTTGCTGCACTTATATCAAAACACAAAAAAATTAGTTGCTAGTTTTACTTTATTTACTGTCTTGCACTCTATATCAAAAACACACAAAAATTAGTTTACTTGCATTTACTTTATCTAGTTTACTTTATTTACTACTGCTAAAATGGCTACCCCTGAAAATACTAAGTTGTGTGACTTCACTAGCACAAATAATAATGATTTCTTATGCACACCTATTGCTCCACCTGCTACTACAGCAGAATTCTTTGAAATTAAACCTGCTTTACTGAATCTTGTTATGAGAGAGCAATTTTCCGGTGTTAGTTCTGATGATGCTGCTGCCCATCTCAATAATTTTGTTGAATTGTGTGAAATGCAAAAGTATAAAGATGTAGATGGTGACATTATAAAATTAAAATTGTTTCCTTTCTCACTAAGAGGAAGATCTAAAGATTGGTTGCTATCTCTGCCTAAGAATAGTATTGATTCATGGACTAAATGCAAGGATGCTTTTATTGGTAGATATTATCCCCCTGCTAAAATTATATCTTTGAGGAGTAGCATAATGAATTTTAAACAATTGGATAATGAACATGTTGCTCAAGCTTGGGAAAGAATGAAATCTTTGGTTAAAAATTGCCCAACCCATGGACTCGACTACTTGGATGATCATCCAAACCTTCTATGCAGGACTAAATTTTTCTTCGCGGAATTTATTGGATTCAGCTGCTGGAGGTACCTTTATGTCCATCACTCTTGGTGAAGCAACAAAGCTCCTTGATAATATGATGGTTAATTACTCTGAATGGCACACGGAAAGAGCTCCACAAGGTAAGAAGGTAAATTCTGTTGAAGAATCCTCTTCCTTGAATGATAAGGTTGATGCTATTATGTCTATGCTTGCGAATGATAGGACTAATGTTGATCCTAATAATGTTCCATTAGCTTCATTGGTTGCCCAAGAAGAACATGTTGATGTAAACTTCATTAAAAATAATAATTTCAACAACAATGCTTATCTGAACAATTCTAGTAATAACTATAGGCCATATCCTTATAATAATGGTAACGGTTATGATAATTCTTATGGGAATTCTTACAACAATAATAGGAATACACCCCCTGGACTTGAAGCTATGCTTAAAGAATTTATTAGTACACAAACTGCCTTTAACAAATCTGTTGAGGAAAAGCTCAATAAAATTGATATTCTCGCTTCTAAGGTTGATAGTCTTGCCTCTGATGTTGATCTTTTGAAATCGAAAGTTATGCCTAATAGGGATATTGAAAATAAAATTGTTACTACAGAAAATTCCATCCAAGTTAGAATTAATGAGAATATAAGATTAATGGCTGAATCGCGTGCTAGGTGGGATAGAGAAGAAAATGAAAAACTAGCTAAAGAGAAAAATGTAGCTAAAGTTTGGACTATTACCACCACTAGCAATGCTAATGATTCACATGTTTCTGCACCTCCTACTATTAATGGTAAAATAATTGGTGTTGGCAATGTTTCTACTCCTAGTGCAAAGCGCGCAAAATTACCTGAAACTGCTAAAACTGCTGAAACTGCTTGTGATAAAACTGCTGAAATTTTTTCCAACCTTGAGGATGATAATCCCATTGCTTTAGATTGTAATGATTTAGATTTTGATGATTGTCACATCTCTGAAGTTATAAAGTTCTTACAAAAACTTGCTAAGAGTCCCAATGCTAGCGCTGTAAACTTGGCTTTCACAAAACATATTACAAATGCTCTCATAAAAGCTAGAGAAGAGAAACTAAAACTTGAAACTTCTATTCCTAGAAAGCTAGAGGATGGTTGGGAGCCCATCATTAAAATGAGAGTCAAAGATTTTGATTGTAATGCTTTATGTGATCTTGGTGCAAGTATTTCTGTTATGCCTAAGAAAGTCTATGATATGCTTGACTTGCCACCATTGAAAAACTCGTTATCCGGATGTTAATCTCGCCGATAATGCTAAAAAGAAACCTTTGGGGAGAGTTGATAATGTTCATATTATGGTTAACAATAACCTTTTCCCCGTTGATTTTGTTGTCTTGGATATTGAATGCAATGCATCTTGCCCCATTATATTGGGAAGACCTTTTCTTCGAACCGTTGGTGCTACTATTGATATGAAGGAAGGTAATATTAAATATCAATTTCCTCTCAAGAAAGGTATGGAACACTTCCCTAGAAAGAGAATGAAGTTACCTTATGATTCTATTGTTAGAACAAATTATGATGTTGATGCTTCATCTTTTGATGTTACTTGATTTACACTTTCTGCGCCTAGCTGAAAGGCGTTAAAGAAAAGCGCTTATGGGAGACAACTCATGTTTTTACTACAGTATTTTTGTTTTATATTTGAGTCTTGGAAGTTGTTTACTACTGTAGCAACCTCTCCTTATCTTAGTTTTATGTTTTGTTGTGCCAAGTAAAGTCTTTGATAGTAAAGTAAGTACTAGATTTGGATTACTGCGCAGTTCCAGATTTCTTTGCTGTCACGAATCTGGGTCTACCTCCCTGTAGGTAGCTCAGAAAATTAATCCAATTTACGTGAGTGATCCTCAGATATGTACGCAACTTTCATTCAATTTGGGTATTTTCATTTGAGCAAGTATGGTGGCCTAATAAAATCCATCTTTACGGACTGTTTTGTTTTGACAGATTCTGCCTTTTATTTCGCATTGCCTCTTTTGCTATGTTGGATGAATTTCTTTGACCCATTAATGTCCAGTAGCTTTATGCAATGTCCATAAGTGTTAAGAATGATTGTGTAACCTCTGAACATGTTAATTTTTATTGTGCACTAACCCTCTAATGAGTTGTTTCGAGTTTGGTGTGGAGGAAGTTTTCAAGGATCAAGAGAGGAGTATGATGCAATATGATCAAGGAGAGTGAAAGCTTCTAAGCTTGGGGATGCCCCGGTGGTTCACCCCCGCATATTCTAAGAAGACTCAAGCGTCTAAGCTTGGGGATGCCCAAGGCATCCCCTTCTTCATCGACAACATTATCGGGTTCCTCCCCCGAAACTATATTTTTATTCCGTCACATCTTATGCACTTTGCTTGGAGCGTCGGTTTGTTTTTGTTTTTTGTTTTGTTTGAATAAAATGGATCCTAGCATTCACTTTGTGGGAGAGAGACACGCTCCGCTGTAGCATATGGACAAGTATGTCCTTAGGCTCTACTCATAGTATTCATGGCGAAGTTTCTTCTTCGTTAAATTGTTATATGGTTGGAATTGGAAAATGCTACATGTAGTAATTCTAAAATGTCTTGGATAATTTGATACTTGGCAATTGTTGTGCTCATGTTTAAGCTCTTGCATCATATACTTTGCACCCATTAATGAAGAAACACTTAGAGCTTGCTAATTTGGGTTGCATATTTGGTTTCTCTAGAGTCTAGATAACATCTAGTATTGAGTTTTGAACAACAAGGAAGACGGTGTAGAGTCTTATAATGTTTACAATATGTCTTTTATGTGAGTTTTGTTGTACCGTTCATCCTTGTGTTTGTTTCAAATAACCTTGCTAGCCTAAACCTTGTATCGAGAGAGAATACTTCTCATGCATCCAAAATACTTGAGCCAACCACTATGCCATTTGTGTCCACCATACCTACCTACTACATGGTATTTATCCGCCATTCCAAAGTAAATTGCTTGAGTGCTACCTTTAAAATTCCATCATTCACCTTTACAATATATAGCTCATGGGACAAATAGCTTAAAAACTATTGTGGTATTGAATATGTACTTATGCACTTTATCTCTTATTAAGTTGCTTGTTGTGCTATAACCATGCTTCTGGGGACGCCATCAATTACCCTTTGTTGAATATCATGTGAGTTGCTATGCATGTCCGTCTTGTCCGAAGTAAGAGAGATCTACCACCTTAATGGTTGGAGCATGCATATTGTTAGAGAAGAACATTGGGCCGCTAACTAAAGCCATGATTCATGGTGAAAGTTTCAGTTTTGGACACATATCCTCAATCTCATATGAGAATAATAATTGTTGCCACATGCTTATGCATTAAAGAGGAGTCCATTATCTCGTTGTCCATGTTGTCCCGGTATGGATGTCTAAGTTGAGAATAATCAAAAGCGAGAAATCCAAAATGCGAGCTTTCTCCTTAGACCTTTGTACAAGCGACATGGAGGTACCCCATTGTGACACTTGGTTAAAACATGTGCATTGCAAAGATCCGGTAGTCCAAGCTAATTAGGACAAGGTGCGGACACTATTAGTATACTATGCATGAGGCTTGCAACTTGTAAGATATAATTTACATAACTCATATGCTTTATTACTACCGTTGACAAAATTGTTTCATGTTTTCAAAATAAAAGCTCTAGCACAAATATAGCAATCGATGCTTTCCTCTTTGAAGGACCATTCTTTTTACTTTTATGTTGAGTCAGTTCACCTATCTCTCTCCACCTCAAGAAGCAAACACTTGT